>NC_053161.1:83015858-83615858 GCF_016835505.1 Polypterus senegalus
AAGACAACATGTCAGTGTAATTTGTTCCTGTTAATGTTTAACTTTCAAGAATCACTAATTTTAAAATATAGTTTAAATTATATCAATTCAAGGCATACACGATTATTAAATTCAAAAATAAGGTTGGATACAATAGTGCAATAAAAGTACTGCTCTCTTACAGTGACAGTGACTCCAGGATTCCAGATGAGATCTATACCTTTTTCCATGTTGATGTAGATTATTTCTTAATACTGTATACAGTATGTATTAGTGTTCTCTTCCTATTTAAAGATATGAAAGTAAGGTTATTTAATGATTCTAAACTAACAAAAAATTCTTGGTTGAGTGGGTGTGATTAGACCCTGTGACACACTGCAGTGTTTATGGGGATGAAGAATGGAAAGGCCGTTGTTGTATCCCTAGTTCAGATGAAATAGAATAAGACTTTCTGTGACCCTATAATAAAAATGTCATCACAGAATACCGTTTACTATGCATTTCATGGTTATTTTTGCAATTAGATGTTTTAAATCTTTGTACCTTTAACACTATTACACATATCAAAATTACATTAAGGCAAATGAATTATAAGCACACACACATACAGATATATAATACATTATATAGATAGTATAGTGAATCCATGCATAACAATGCAGAACATCGGACAGAAAATGTTAGACACTAAATGATTTCTTGCCTTTTTAAAATTATCTTGTAGCACAAAATAATTTTATGTCTCTTTTTTTCATATACTTTTTCCCTTGAGTGAGGTTTTGTACTAAGGATTTGATTGCATGCACTGTAGGTTTAGGATAGTTTCCAATCCTCTTTCAACATAAGTAATCTTCCTTTATGGATTTATATTGCCCCAACATAATCCCCTATGAAGATGGCAGCACTTTTCCCGATAAGGACAAGGTTCTTATTTAATCTTACTTTTCACTTTCTGCAATCTCTTTGTATTGTTGTTGAAATCAGCTTTGCTGCAGCCTATTTGATTTGTACAGTTTAGGGAAGATTACTAATATTTCTTTTTCATTTTACTTTAACTCTTCGAAATATTTTGCCCAGCCACCAATATTTTACTACATATGTGAAAGTAGCCAATAAAAAATACATATAATATTGATACAATTCTCCATATAGATTAATGGAAATGTATACTTTTATTGTAAATATTATCCTTTCTCATTTATGATGTTTTCAAAAATGTAGCCGTTTTTTTGTTTTAATTTACACTAAAATTAAGTAAAATAAGAAATGTTCAGGAAATTAATGGTTGGATTTATTTTTTGGCTAGGATTCTTAAATGGGTATATACTGAACAGAATAATTTGCCAAAATCATAGTTTGGATACACAGACATCGCTTTGCTCAGCAACATTGTGTTCCCAGGTTACTGAATATCTTTTTGTATTTGAAAAGACAACAATCTTCATTGCAGTTGACTCCCGATGCAGGGTGCTATGCACCATGCATTTCTGTTATTAGATTGTATATTTTGTCGACAGGTTGACTATGTATTAATCATCTAATAATGAAGATAAAGAAATATATATTTAATTACATTATTAGTTTTTTGTGTAACACGTTTGAACAGAGGGCAGAATGGTGGAGCTGTGGTAGTGCTGCTCCCGCGCAGTAAGGAGATTAGGGTAATCATCCTGGGTTCTCCTTGCGTGGAGTTTGCATGTTCTCCATGTGTCTGCATGGGTTTTCTCTGGGTGCTCCGGTTTTCTCCCACAGTCCAAAGACACGCAGGTTAGATAAATTGGCGATTCTAAATTGGCCCTAGTGTGTGGTTGGTGTGTGTGTGTGTGTGTGTGTTCACCCTGTAATGGACTGGCACCCGGTCTAGGGTGTGTTCCTGCCTTGCTCCCTATGCTTGCTGGCATAGTCTCCAGCAGACCCCTGTGACCCTGTTCAGTATTGAGCAGGTTAGAAAATGACTGACTGACTGAACAGATTTCAACACTCTCAGACTGTGATTAGTACCTTTACACAACAACAACAACATTTATTTATATAACACATTTTCTTAAAAAAAAAATGTAGTTCAAAGTGCTTTACAAAATGGAGAATAGAAAAATAGAAGACACAGTAAAAAATAAAGATAAGTCAACATTAATTAACATAGAATAAGTAAGGTCCGATGGCCAGGGTGGACAGAAAAAGCAAAAAAGGAAATCCAGACAGCTGGAGAAAAAAAATAAAATCTGTAGGGATTCCAGACCATGAGACCGCCCAGTCCCCTCGGGGCAACTTGCAAATAGTTGTTTTTTTTTAATAATTTTTTGTAATAATATAAAGAACTAAAATGTAGTTCTTTATACACTTTATTAGGCAAAAGTGTATAATAAAATATGTTAACATATATATTGTAATATAATGTAGTATATGGTGCATATATGGTGCAGAGATATCCCCACTGCCTATAACAGTATTACAAGGAACTCTTTTATTTTATATCATTCACTTTTCATTCTATAATAAGGCCTACAGTATTAAACCGCAAACTGTGGTTCTAGTTGAGGACTGACCTGTGGTGGTGAAAGAGGAACACAAATCTTGTATAATTACAATTCTATCCTTTTCACGAATAGATATTAATATGGAATTTAACAATAGTGTAAGAAGAAAATAAAAGTGCAAAAAATGTTTTGGCCATTTATGTTAGTTTGCTGCTACTGAAGCAATGGTTATCCTTATTTTCTTATTTTTAGTATACATCATGAATAAATAGTGCTGATGCAGTAAATAAAAGCTATACATTTGTAACAAACATTGTATGCCACATTGTACAAATAAGAGAAATTTTAATTCCACTGAAATCTAGCTGCTTGGTATTTCTGAGCAATGTGGAAGAAAATGCAAACAATAAGTTCAGTATGTTTGAAGTGAAAGTTGTTTTTTCACAACTGTGATACGTATTAATTTGCTCCAGAAATATGCACTGTTAAGTGAAGCTGTGTTGATCAATTAAAGTACAATAATTCCTTGCTTAATGAAACCTCTTGCTACAATATTTCGGTACAATTAAGGTCATTTCTGAGTATTGCTTGTGCAGAATTGCTTAGATGATGTACAATATTGCCACATACTCTACATATGACACGTTTTGTATATATTACGTACAGTGAACTGCATCCCGACAGCTTGTGTGCATTCAAATAGTGCTTTTGGCAGTATTTTGCTGTGGGTTTTTTTGAGTGTTTTTGGCAATAATTCACAGAGAATAGAAAGTTGACAAGGTTAGTTTCAACATTAGTTTATGTAATAATTAATGCGACCTGTAGGGAGTGCTACAGAGCCCCAAACCCTAGACACAAACTCTCTGGCACAAGTTCTGGGTTCAGATGAAAGGTTTATTACAATAACTACATTCAAACAGGCTTTATATACACACAATTAAAGTTTCTCTTCTCCCTTATTTCTCTAACATTTCCTCCACTCCTCCCAGACAAACTTTGTTCTTGTTAAATGTCCAACTTGTCTGGGTGAGACAAATTGGCTCATTTTATAAATGTCCTGAGCGCAGTGCCAGGACAATGTCTGTAAGGAAGCACTTCTGGATTGAGCGGAAGTTTCACAATGTAGGGATCATGAATCCCTGTAGCATGCCCTGGTGGCCTCCAAAAAACAAGGGCTGCCCCATGGGACAACACCAAATAGTCTGGGCAGGAATTCTCACGCGTATCTTAAATATATTAGCCTCCTGACTGGGTAAAGATCTTCAGTTTATTCCTGCCATCAGCACATTCCTAACATCCTCCCAGCTAAGCCAGTAATTTCTCTTAGCCATTCAGTACTGCAGCATCCTAGCCAGATAAGGAATCTTGCATTATTCTAGTTGGGGTGCCAACGAATGCTTGTTGTCCATCACATGAATTATTAATTTTTTGTATCTGTTTAGTATACCAGCATCACAAATGAGAAAAACAATTTTACTCAAAACGCAGTTAAAGATTATGTACCATCACTTGCAAAATTACTCAATTACACATGCCTATTAACCAACCATCCTCCCTATGAGCCGCTCTGAGTTTTTAACCTGCATTGCCTCCATTCTCTGAGCAGCACCATCTTTTACAATTGTACCTGCCATTTTAAAACAAACTTGTGAAACGGAATGTACATGAACATACAGTACCGTAATAGACAAACTCAAGAACATACTAAGTCTTTGGATTGTCAATATGTCGGAATGACATATGCCTCTATCTCAGGTAATAATTAAAAAAAAATTGATAAACTGGAAGAACCCAAACTCTCCTCTTTTAAGTCAGTGGGAAACCGATGTGTTATATTATTTGAAGTTGGAAAAAATCAAATACTCAGTTAGAGGATCCGTACAGACTTTTTTCAAAACATGACAGGATCTAATCAGTAATATTTTAAAATAAGTTCTAAAGCACAGAGAATTTATTAATTTAGGTATGTTTACAAGCCTTAAATTTAACACCGTTTCGCTTGCTCTGTGGGTGGGGATCGATCTGTTCTTAACTTAATTTTTCTTTTTGTAAAAACTTGATTGCTTTGTATGGATTGTAATAAAATTAATAAAAAAAAAATTCAACAAAAATATTAAGTTTGTTTAATATATACGCAGTTATTAAATGACAAAAAACTAAAATCCAAACAAGACTAGATCGTTTTTCAAAAATTAATGTTGTTTTCTTCATTTAGAATAAATCTTAACTTTTGTTCATTGTATACATGTATTACTTTTGCAGTACAAGGACACATCCCTATTCTGTCCATTTTAATTATACCTGTAACAACCAAGTTTCTCATAACAAAATTGGTTCCTCAGAGTGTATCAATGCAGTAAAGCGAGGTAATGCTGTAAACATGTCCCTCCCAGTGGCTAACAACAGTGTGAACTCCACAATGAAACATGAAACAAAACCCACAAAAAAGTCCTGAACCCTCCTTTTAAGAGCAGTAAGGTTTCTGGATTCAGAAAAACATGCATTTTGAAATTTTAAGCTATGTTTATGACAACAAAACCAGCTTGAAAATAGTTAAGTTTTATCATAGACTAGCAAAATACCCGTGCTTCGCAGCGGAGAAGTACTGTGTTAAAGAAGTTATGAAAAAGAAAAGGTAACATTTTAAAAATAACATAACCTGATTGTCTATGTAATTGTTTGTCACTGTTATGAGTGTTGCTGTCATCAAGGATTTGATTATCATTATTTCTGTCAATCAGATTCGTATTTGGAGGATGTGTTGTTTTGAACTTACATTCCGTGTTTGTCAACCGTTGTAAAGATAACAGGTTTCATTCATCGAAGTGTTCACTACGCAAATCACTACTCGTGAATATAAGATGTTTCACAGGCATTCCCGGTATTAAATTGTGCTAAACGTACCATGGTGTGACAAAAGGGGATCTGACTGTAAAAAGGCAAGGAGGCGTGTATTTTGAACGAAAAGGGAGAAGACAGCGAAGGAGCGGAAAAGTGAGAAGGAAAACTGTTTAAATAAAAAGCTAGGAAGGTGAATGGAAAGAAGCAGCCAGTGTTAAAGCAAGAAGACTTTGTAATAAGGACAGTTGGGTGCACGTAGAAGGTGTAACAATAAGATTGATAAGCCTTATGATAATGTTCCCGCACGGAGGATTTAGAGAGAGACGCACTGGGAGAAGTATAATCTGAACCTCTCTACAGTTTCGTTTATTTTCGGGTTGTAATGTTCATCAAATTTACATATCATCTGGTCTAGTGGCGGACTGTGCATTTCACACCTAGGCCTTCAGTAGTGCTCCGTCTGAATCAACCCGCCCCTCAAAAACTAATTTATGGTTATAAAAACCATCTTAATATGCAGAAATACAGTATAAAGAGCCGCTGCATCACAGATAGATAACTCCTGTAGGCACAATAAATGCCTTTATTGAATAGACAAACCAGGGGTGAACAAGTTCCTTTCTACTGCAGCCACAGCCGACACACATAAAAAACATCAATAACAACTCATAAACTTGCAATATTATTTAGGAAAATCACAACATTTTACTCACCAAAAATTCAGATTATTTATAAACAAAATCTATTCTCCTCTCTTTCCTCAAAAACAGTTCAATTACTCTGTCATAAAGATTATATGTGCGCTTCAGTTCCATCAAAAAGTCCCTTTCTATTGCCATCGAAGCTAATGCTAAAAGTCAAACCTGCCCTGTCGTATTTCTGGCATAAGTTTTAATTCGCTTTAGGGCTGAAAATGTCCACTCAACAGAAGCTGTGGACACGGGAATGGTCACCGCCAAATATACCAATGTGTACAGCTGCCCCATGCTCTCATTCAGATTTTTCTGATGAAGGAAGTCAAGGAGATCAGTGGGAGATTTTCCTGCAAAATCATCCATGGCATACGTTACATTTAGTTCTGTTTTTAGCCGAGACAGATCAAAAAGCGCTCCGTGGCTCTTGTGTTAAACTGGAGAAGGCTGCATGCGTGAAATTTTTCTTGTATTCCTGAAACATTTGGGGGTCGAGGAGCGTGACAAACTTCAGTTTTTCGTGGTCTTGAAATCTGGTCTATGTCTGTCAAATAATATTGTCCAGAATCCTGCCACGGAGGTGGCACTTGGAACGCCTGCGGTGCGTTCAGTGGCCTCGTAGAGTTCCTCATATCAGCTTCTATCCAATCAATTGGTTTGAATACGGTGACGTTGCCGTACGCCTGCTAGAGGGCCCTACTGACACCAACTCAAAATCTGATTGGTTGAAGCAACATTTTAATCAACATTTATTCTGTGTTAGAGGCCCTGCAGAACGAATTGTGAAGGCCTCTCAGCCTGGCAACAAATTATGGCTGAAATGTGATTGGTTAAATGCTTTAATACGAAAATACATGTCTGGAAGCAGCACCACCATCGGAAAAGCTATGAAAGGAAGTGGACAGACTATTTAGAATTATTTAATAATTATACATATTTAAAAATTATAAATAATTTTTTAGGCCAGCAGAGAAGGCCTTGCAGGCCCTGACGGCCCACCACTCAAGCTCATGGTTAACATATCAGGTCTTACATCACCAGTCAGTGCCTGACACAATTCTCTGCCGCTCTCTCCAATAAGATAACGGAATAATCTGACTTTAGTGTTTTCCTCCGCCTCCGGCATTGCAAGTTCTGTGTATAATGTGAACTCATCCTTCCATGTTCTCCATGACTTTGCCAGGTCTTTAGCATTAAGGCTTTATACCCTGTGTCTTCTCATTAAACTTGTATCTCGTGAATATCTTGTGCGATCTTGCGATGTCCACGGCTTTATTTAATTTTAGCTCAGACCCAGCACTTAAAAGTTTTTCTCGCACTTTCACTGAGGAAGTGTTTCAGCAGTAGCTGCACTTATGAATATGCTAAGCACAGTCCTTCACCCGCGAATATTTACCTTATATGGGCAGTCACTCAATTACGTAGGAGGCGTGATGATGGGAGACGCAACTCCGCCTCACACGGCGACCGAGCTGCAGTCTATGGCCGTATACAGTATATGGACAAAAGTAGGTTCCAGTTATAACCGTTACCCGCAGAATTTCGAAATGAAACCTGCCTAACTTTTGTAAGTAAGCTGTAAGGAATGAGCCTGCCAAATTTCAGCCTTCCACCTACACGGGAAGTTGGAGAATTAGTGATCAGTGAGTGAGTGAGTGAATGAGTGAGTGAGTCAGTCAGTCAGTCAGTCAGTGAGGGCTTTGCCTTTTATCAGTATAGATTCTTGGCACTGCCTTTTCATTGGGAAAGATAAAACTGCATGGGAGGAATTGTCAAGTAAACAGCAGCATGTTTAAAAATTGCTATGTGGACAAGTGGTGGCTCTGCTGCCATTACACTAGAAATAATCTTGAAACAAACAGTTTTATTTAATTGCTTATATGGGAGTTGTGGGGTATCAGTAAAGAGCAATATATCATTATGGTTAAAACTCCAGTGAAATTACTCTGACAAAATATAAATATTTGGCTCTTCTGGGTTTTATACTTCCTGCAGTTTGATTTTGGAAAATGATAAACACCAGAATACCAGAACACTATTATTGATGATGATGATTGTCCCTTTCAGCTTTGACAAAGTGATTATATCAGAACCAACCAATAGACACCACTTAATTGCATAGCAGATGTTCCAGTAATGGTTAGCAATATGCCCCACATTTATTCTTGATAGGCATAATTCTACAAATTCTACATATATCCCTCAAATTGACAGTTATCTGGAGCCTCATTGTAGCTACAAGGGTGTAAATTATCCTCTCTTTGTCTTTCCAACTCTGTCTTTGTCTTTTCCTGTCTTCTTTGATCTGTTGCAGCTTCTTATCAGTGTTTGGGGCACATACATGTGAGATCAGGCAATGAGGTTGAAAGTTTTGTTACTTTCATAGTGAGACATATTGATGGTATGAAACAACGACCTTTTTGACTAAAACCTTATAAAGATTACAATTTTGCCTGCAAACTAGTAAAGCCTGAAGTTTTGGAATCACTATCAAAGTAAAACTACAATTGTACTATTCATAAACCTAGCTACCAGTAATACAACCTGTGATGTGAAGTGAAGAGAGAAAGCAAATATCTTCAAAAACTGGGTAATCTCAAAAAAGACTGTAAGTTTCTATATGAATGAATACAACCATTGTGCAATATTGAACTTATGCATCAAGGTAGTAGTGTGTGTAGTCCTGCACAGCAGACTTGAAAGATAAAAATAAAATATCTATATTCAAGAGTCAAAGGCAGATATACTGTATTTGCATCACATTCTTTTGATAATTAGTTTGCTGTTTTTTATAAAACACTATAGCTAGAAGTATAAAGTTAGTAATAAAAAAGCTGAAGCAGGTTTTATAAATAATACTGTATTCAAATTCAGTTATATTTAAAAAGAGTTTTTTATGGAATGCAAAATACCATTGTGATTAATATGCCACGACTGATCAACAACAGCAAAAAGAAAAAAAGTGCATACACTGATATGATTCTTGTAAGATTTTGTGGTCTGTAAAAGGTTTTTGTTTTCATGTTCAGAGTGTTACCCTGTATACTCCATTTTAAACACAAGAAAAGATATAGTATTTTTTAAAATGCTTATTTTAAGGGGATAATTGCCATGGCAAATGAATGTATACTGTAATGGCACTGACAAGTTGCATTCTCTTAAAGATGACTTCATGGTTGAGACAGCAGCATCACAGAAGTGGCATTTTCTCATTCAAATGAACAATTTCAGTGGTAACTGCAGAAGAGCCTATTAAAAAGATAAGCCTGTCAGACTCTTAATTTCCACTAGTGTGGCAAAGCAAGCTGTCCTTCTAAGGACAGCAAGATACCTAAAACAGCAATATGCAAAGAGCAAAAATCCATTGGGTCAGCACTGGCAAACACCATAAAATGCTGCCCTGGGCTGGCTGTAGGCATAATCTGAGTAGGCACCACCCTTGGGGTGTCATGCACCAAAACCCATACAAGCACCCCTTCCATCTTACCCTACAGATATGTGCTGATTACCCAAGAGGAAAGCTCATCTATTTCCCATGTGACCATGAGAGCGCCAATCTTCTCAAAGGGGACAATGCTGCTTGTTGATTATACTCCTTATGGTCGTGAGAACACTAATCACCAAGGTGGACCCTGTTTGTTGATTTCACATGTGGATGTAAGTGGGACTCCCTCTTTGATGTCACTTGCAAATCATGGGCACTTGTACCCAATGCTGCGTAGGGGTGTATTGTCCCCCTGAGCTGAACCTGGAGCTTACATACCGATTAAATTACTTTAAACTTATCTGTTAACTACAGTTTTTATAACTTGAATGATAAATATCCTATGAGCCTGTCAAGAAAGAGTGAGGTGCAATACAGTTACCAACCCAGGAATTTGTGGTACTCCACCATTCTTGGTATTCCAGTCAATCTAACCCACTTATTTGGGACGTAGAAGGAAAACCTGAACTAATGGATGAGCGATAAACTTCTTTAAAACAAAAAAAAAAAAAGAAAAATTTAAGTATGATTCATTTATTGAGAATACAGCCTAATATATTATGACTAGTCAGTTGATGAGTAGGTGTGGTGAGTTATGTAATTATTTAACAGTTTCATGCAGTGAGTGATTTCAATTTTCAAATACATGTTACAAAAGGTTTGTTAATTCATTTTTCTTTCATTCATGATACCAGACTGCTGTCCTAGTTATTGTCTTTGATAGGTAAAATGTACATACATAAATAGAATATTTTGATAGATGCTATAAATGTATTGAAAAGTACCACCAAAACAGTTTCACGGAATATACTTTAATGAAATATATAATCATAAAAGTCACATCTGTTCATTATTATTTCAGAAGGACACTTAATAACTCAGTGAGCTGAAATAACTTAATCTTAATGAAGTTTTCCCCCCCCATTTTCCAAACACAATATGGATTTCAATTAATGAAGTAACCACACAGCTTAATAGTAATTTAACTATTCCTCATTTAGTATTTAATTTTATAAATGTTCTTCTGATAAATACTGTCTGTTTGGCAGTAAAAAGCATTACTTTTTAAAAAATATATAAAGTTTATAAAAACAATGTAAGATTGAAACCTTCTCATCGTGTTGTTTCCACAATCTAATCATTTGCTATAAGGGCAGTCTGAAAGAAAGTGCAATCTAATTTTTGCACTGTCGACTGTTACTGTAGACCATAAACACTTTGACACTAAAAAGGTGAAAGGGTATATTATTACTTCAGATTAGCAAATTTCTTTTGATTTGCTCATTATAATAGAGTTACTGATTTATTCATTATATGTCTAGTCATGATTAATTATTGATTTGATTAAATATTATTTGATTTAATTATTGTCTTAATTGGGATGTATGTTTCCCATCTAGATAACCATCAGATTTATAGAAGCATCACAACTATTCAATTGGGATTTGTTAAGAATAGCTGCCTTTTTTGTGTTGAATAGAGTCAAATCCAAATTCAGCCTGCTCACTTTTGTAGAAAACTAGTTTCTTGCAAGATGTAATAAAAAGGTAATAAAATGTCTCTTTATTGTTGGCAATAAGGGCATGTTGATGTCTGCTCCCAATCAACTGATTGAAAATGCACAGAATGTAGTGTAGATAGGAAGCCAGTGGAGCTGTTTATCAGTGGTTCCTAATTTATTTCTGAGTGGTTTTAGCTTAACATCATTAATTTGTTCTATTAGAAAGTCCACATACTGAATCAATCAACTGTTGAATTTTCCTTATTCTCTTCATCCTATTCTGAGTTCAAAAGTGCTTAACCTTGACCAGCTTGTACATTATTAAGAGGCCTATATTAAGTACAATGTTTTAGTGTTTTTTTATCCTTCTGCCTTCTTTAAAAGTTTTTATCTGTCAAAGTCTGTTATTCAATGTTTTTTAAACTCGACACTTAGAGACAATGATAAGCAATTAAAATGATAAACTATGAGAAAATTGGACTTTTATTTGCCCTTTTCATTGCTTACCTTCTTACTAGCACTAAGTCCTTTTCAGGGTGTATTTTTTTAGGTCATTGCTTAGCCACACTTTTTCCATGGTGACCTTTCAAGATCTTCCGAATGTCTTATCTATACTTTATTATTTACCTACTTAGATGGACTTATATAAGCCAAATTTACTTTTACAAACACACTTTTAATTGAAAAAAGTGTGCAGTTAGTGATTCGTATATGAACTGTGAGTTTACCTTTGATCACATCCCTTTGTCTGCATAGAAAATTCTGTGAAGGGCTCTGTTTTCAAGTGTCACATTTCTTTGAAGGGTGCAGTTCTCACCTCCTTATTGTAAACAACTAGGAGTCATAAGCTTGGTTTTCAGACATACTCTGAGCAAATAAGTAAGGATGTTAATAATAAGAACCATAAAAGGAGCACATGCAGTACTAATGTTTTTGCCAAAAATACTTTGTAAATAAAGTATTGAGTCATCCCTACAAATGAAACCAAAGGATGTTCTTTATTTTCTCCATGTGGCAGAGGTTCATGACGTGAGCAGTAAGGCTCTCCATAACAAGTCTGCTTAGTCTTAAGAGAACAGCTTATTTTATTATTTTATTAAGTCCATTTACATATAGTAGCCAGTAAACATTTCAATCATACCAATGAGCACTCTGATACATTGTAGCAGTCCACCTCTGCCATTAAACTATATCCAAAGGTCCTAAAATAATGAATCATTAAAAGTCTTGGAGCTTGGACAATTTTGGAAGAGCTTGTTAAAAGGCAACAGTACTTTATCCAAGCAGTTAAAATAACAGGCTGACTAGTTTTCAAAGAACTAAGAAGAAGAAAATAAAGGCCATCATTGGATTTCATTTATAGCGATGACTCAAGACTTTTTTTTTTATTTGCAAAGTACTTTCTGCAACAAATCTTTGTGCATCAATCAGAATACTTAAGCTATGGTCAAATATATTTGAAAATGTATTTGTTTTTCATGTGATTTCATATCAAATCTCAATTGTTAGCAAATTTGACAGACAGCCCGACTAAAGCTTTGTTCAATATTCACAGTCAAAATTTAAAATTTGAAACAAATTAGATGCCACCATTTTGGCATCCCTCAAGCCAAGCTGCAACACCCAGTGAGGGAAGCTCTGGTCTGGGTCAGTTCAGCACAAATAAGGCAGTGTATATGCAGCCCCTCTCATATCAGTGAATTCCTTCAAAAAACTTTTTAAAAAGGTATTAGTATTCTTAGGTGGTACAAAGAATGTTTTTGCCCAAAGAAATTCAATACTGATAGCTTTTTAAATCTTTAAATTGTTTTTCACTTGAAGTAACTATAACCAGCAGCTTAAAGAGATTTTAGGTTTTCTAATCAGTTTTTGTTGACTGACAGGTACTGAAGCCCTGAGCCATAAATAATAGAAAAATATTAAACTAAAGGGCATCTATATCAATGATAGGTGGTGCATATAAGGCTTTTATATGTGAGCATGATAATAAATTATTATCATTTTAACATTACACCATTAATATAGATGTCTACAAACCTGCACAGATTTAAAGTCATATTTTTCTCTTTACTTCAGTTTAAAATGTAACATAATATAAGGTAATCTGACTAAGGAATTGAAATTTAATGACATGGCAAACATACTGCACATCAGTATGCAATTTATGCTATAGGATACACATAAAATGAAAAATTTCAGTTTCTTTGTGCCATGTTTTTCTATGTGCTTTTAATGACCGAAAGCTACAGTATACTAACATACCAATTTTTGCAATTTTGCAAAGGAAAGGTCTGGTAAAATATACATATTTTGTTTAGTAAATTGAGCAAAAGAAAATCAGATATGGTATTTCATGTGCTTTTCCTTCGCTGTGAAAAAGGTAGATAGAAAGAACTTTATTTGTCCCTAGGATGAAATTGGGCTTTTTACAAAAATGTCTTTAAATAAATAAATACATACATAGATAAGTAAGTTATCAGATAAATAACTATATAATCTACCTGGGCACTTCATTAGGTTCACCTTGCTAGTACCGGGTTGGACCCCCTTTTGCCTTCAGAACTGCCTTAATTCTTCATGGCATACATTCAACAAGGTGTTGGAAACATTCCTCAGGGAGTTTTGTCTACATTGACATGATAGCATCACACAGATACTGCAGATTTCTCAGCTGCACACCCACAATGTGAATCTCCTATCCCACCACATGAGATCTGCTGTAAAGTGAGTAAAGTGAACTCACTGTTCAACAAATCAGTTTGAGATGATTTGAGCTTTGTGACATGGTTCATTATCCTGCTGGAAGTAGCTATCAGAAGATGAGTACACTGCCATCATAAATGGATGGACATGGTCAGCAACAATACTCAGGTGGGCTGTGGCATTTAAATGATGCTTAATTGCTACTAAGGGGATCAAAGTGAAATATCTCCCACACCATTATACCACCACCACCAGCCAGAACCGTTGATACAAGGTAGGATGGATCTATGCTTCTGACTCTGCCATCTGAATGTCACAGAAGAAATCAAGACTCATCAGACCAGGCAATGTTTTTCCAGTTTTCTGTTATCCAATTTTGGTGAGCCCATGTGAATTGTAGCCTTGTTTGCATATTCTTAGCTGACAGGAGTGGCACCCAGTGTGGTCTCCTGCTGCTGTAGCTCAGCTCCTTCAAGGTTCAATGTGTTTTGCGTGTAGAGATACTGTTTTGCATACCTCAGCTGCAACGAGTGGTATTTGAGTTACTGTTGCCTTTCCATCAGCTCAAACCAGTCTGGCCATTCTCATCTGACCTCTGGCATCAACAAGGCATTTTGTCCAGAGAATTGCTACTAACTGGATATTTTCCCTCTTTTAGACCATTCTTTATAAACCTCAGAGATGGCAGTGCATGAAAATCCCAGTAGATCAGCAACTGAAATGCTCATACCAGCCCATCTGGCACCAACAACCATGTCACGTTCAAAGTCACTTAAATCAACTTTCTTCCCCATTCTGATGCTCAGTTTGAACTTCAGCAGGTCACCTTGATAATGTCTACATGTCTTAAATGCATTGAGTTACTGCCATGTGATTGGCTGATTAGATATTTGTGTTAACAAGCACTTGAACAAGTGTATCTAATAAATTGGCCAGTTAGTGTACATACACTTTGGTCTGAACAAATACCTTGAATGACTATAAAGCAAGAAAATTAAAAAGAAAGAAAAGCTCTGACTTGGTTGTCACAGTAACAGTGAGGCATCCAGTAGCATTTGTTGTTGACACATTTCTGTTGAATAATTCATTGGCTGAAAGCATTCAGTGTTGAATGAAATGAAAACAGTTCAAAATATGCACTAATCAGCCACAACATTAAAACCACATACTTAAGTCTCATTTGTGCTGTCAAGAGACTCCACAAGGTCTCTGAAGGTGTCCTGTGGTATCTGGCACAAAGTCATTAGCCACAGATTCTTTAAATCCTGTAAGTTGTGAGATGGGGCCTCCATGGATCCAACTAGATTTTCAAGCGCAGTCCACAGATGCTCGATCAGATTGAAATCAAGAACATTTTGAGGCCAAGTCAACACCTTGAACTCTTTCTCAAAGAATTCCTGAAAAATGTTTGCAGTATGACAGAGGCTACCATCATCAGGGAATATCATTGCCATGATGGGTTGTACATGGTCTGCAACAATCTTTTGGTAGGTGGTACCTGTCAATGTAACATCCACACAAATGCCAGGACATACGTTTTTCCATTAGAACACTGCCCCGAGCATCACACCGTCTCTGCTGGTTTGCCTTATTCACACAGTACATCCTGCTTCAAACTCTTTTACAAGTAAAGAACATACACGCACCCAGCCATCCACATGTCCTAAAAGAAAACATGATTCAGTCGACCAGGGCATCTTCTTTCATTGCTCCATGGTCCAGTTCAGATACTCAAATGCCTTTTGCAGGCACTTTTGGCAGTGTACAGGAGTCAGCAAGCTGCACTGCACTGTGTGTTCTGACATCTTTCTTTCTTGGCCTCGTGGTAAGGTGATCATGGGTTTGTATCCCAGATCCTCCCTGCTTTGAACATTGTGAGTAGTGAGAAAAAGAGCTATACTGTATAAATGTAAAAAATTATTATTATGATTGGACAGCATTAGGTTTTTTCAGCAATTTGTGCCACAGCAGCAAATCTATGGGATCAAACCAGACAGGCTTGCCTTCACTCTCCACCTACTTTGAGCCTTGGGCACCCACGACCCTGTTGCCAGTTTACCAGTTGTCCCTCCTTGGACCACTTTTGGTAGATGCTAGCCACTACATACTGTGAACACCCCACAAGACCAGCCGTTTTGGAAAAGCTTTAACTCAGTCATCTAGACATCATAATTTAATCCTTGCCCATTTTCATTTACTGCCTAATATATCCCACTTCATGACTGGTACCATCATTGTAATGAGCCAATCAATGCTATTGCCCTCACGTGCCAGTGGTTTTAATATTGTGGCTGATTGTTGTAAATTTGTAATTCAGTATTTTTTTTAAATGGTGGAAAGCTGAATTAAACTGAATTTTACATTTTCTACATTTTCACTTATTTTACTTCATATCAGTGTGTTCCTATGAAAAGCATTGGCAATGTCACTGAAAGTGCTTTTTGATTTTTTAGAAAATCTCACTGCCTCATACTCCAAACTAAACTTTTCTAGCTCTGGGCTTGATGTGATCTCTAAAAAATATATTAAGGCTCAAGTATATTGCAGTTGCCTTCATTTGTTGAACTTGGTATTTTAAAAGTCACTTTTCCTTGAGGTATTTGATGACAGGGATGGATGTTGTTTTCAATGTCTGTAATTTCAAGGCATTTACTAAACTATTCATCTTTCAGTTCTAATATTAAAATAAATCAGTAGAGAAGATTTTTGCTAAGGGAAATGCAGGAGGGCATTTTTTTTATTTTGAACTGCAAAGATGGTAAATTAATAAAATAATGATTTAACTATCTATTATGTATTTTAGACTATATATTATTTATCCATCTTATAAATACTAATTGTCGATTCATTATAATTAAACTGTATTTTTAAAATATGAAAGAGTATATCTACATTTTCAAATTTTAATTTATGAGGCAGAAATCTTATAAATCTTTTAAATGTCACTCTAAAGCTTACTTCATGGGCAGAAGACAATTCATTGTTTTATAGTACATAGAAAATATGGTATCATAACTTGAAACATGTCTTTTTTGTACAATTCTGGTCTCCAGGATACAAAAAGGACATATCAGCGCAAGAAAAAGCTCAGGGACGAGCAACAAGGCAGATTCCAGGGCTACAGAGGATGAATTATGAGGATAGATTAAAAGAGCTGAGCCTTTTCAGTATAAGCAAAAGAAGATTTAAGAGGAGACAGGTTTAAAGTGTTTAAAATTATGAGGGGAATTAGTACAATGGATCAAGACTATTATTTTGAAATGAGAATATAGGATACAGAGACAAGGTAGAAACACAGAGCACAGGGTCAAAATACCAGAAAATCAAGAAGGAAGAACAGAAAGGACAATAATCTCAAGTAACACTCTACTTCCTAGTGCATTTGCAATGAACCACCAGGAACTATTGGAGGCCCTCCCTTGAATCGGGAAGGCTTTTTCTGGCGGTGATTGGCAGATAGCTCCATCCCTTGGGGAGCTGCCCACAAAACACAAGGGTTATAACCTAGGCCATGCACCTTTCCTAACACACATGTAGAAAAATGTATATTATAAACAAGAAAATGTGCTTGAAGAGGTATCAAAATGCCAGTGCCCAAACTAGAATTATTAGAAATCATTAGATAGGAACGAAATCCAACTATTAAAAAAGAAGAAAAAACTATAATTAGTTGTTAGAAATGTGTTCTCCACATTACCAACCCCCAAAAAATAACTATGAAATAATCGAGATCTTAACACCAAGAGAGGGCTAATTATGTTGACAGTCAGACAGCACTAAGTTGGTTTATTTATTTAAACACATATTTTTCTATTACCTATTGTAATATCTTAGAATGAATCATAAATCATTGCAATCAATCAATTTGAAATGTTTCTCTGTCTTTATCTCTCTTTGGGTTTGTTGATGGGCTATGTCAGGATTCATCCGCAAAGGAAAAAAAAGGTAAACGTTATTTTCATGCAAAAGAGGAAAGAAGGTTAAAGACACAAAGTTTTAGCTGTATAGCCTTTATCTTGTGTACCTGCTCCAAGTTTCCCTCAAAAGAAGAGCCATGTCTACCCCTTCTTACAAATTAGATCTATATTAAGATCAAAAGTGTAGCCTGTTATCAATGATTGTCCCTAGATATTTGTTTCGCTCCACTGTCTCCCTTTAAAAGTTAAAGATGAGACAGTAAAAAGATGGGCGCACCAAAAAGCTACAACCATATTCTTTGTCTTAGAGATATTTAGCAATACAAAGTAACAGTTATACCATTGAATGAACCAGTAAACAACTTGTCCATGGCTGTCCTCCTTATCTTGTTGAAGACTCACAACACCAGAGTCATCTGCAAGTTTCATGATATGTACGGTATGTCCTTGTGTGAATTCCTGCAGTAATTTTATATAAGAGATACAAAAAAGGTGATAGACAGCATCTCCGTGATGACCTGATAGAATCATTGACGCTATCATAAAAATAGTTATTAATATTCACTGTTTGAGTTATGTTTGTTAAAATCCACCCAACCAAGTCAGGGTCCAAAGGACCTTAGGACCTTTAACCTATTTATCTGTCTTTTCCTGTTGTTCCTTCAATTTATTTGTGTCTCTCCTCATTATTTTCTAAGGCATGCTATGCTGAACCTGTTTACTGTATTTTATAAATGGATAGGGCTTTAAATAACTGAAAACAAGCTTGTACTTTCTTAAAAATGATGTTTTCTTATATTTAGTCAGCTAGGTAATGTGTTTGTTAGGGGACACTAGAGGTTCAATGTTACAGATTTTTTTACACATGGTAGTGACTTTTTCAAGATCTTTGTTGCAGCAGAATAAGTCAAAGTTGTTTAGGAGGGGTCAGTACAGGGAAACTGTCAACAATCTTTCAATGTATTCTAGTTATGCATCACTGTGGTGACTGATGGCACTGAGTGGCAAAGGATTCTCCATCACATTTTTGAGTTGCCCTCTGTCCTTAGAAGGACCACTCACTGTTGTTGCACTAGATGGAACACATATGCCACTTTGTAGGCTTCCTGTTTTCATAGGCTCCCCTGCAGCTGGCATGAAGTTTCTCATTTAAATAAAGAATAACAACTCATAGTGGTACTGAATCAACTTGTCAGGGCCATTACAGAATTACTTATATTACTCTGACCAACAATCTGGTTTTACAACATAAAATTAAATACTATCCAAAGCAATAATTTTTTTCCTGTTAGGCTGCCTTTTAATATGCTGTTAAAGTGCAAAGTCTCTCACAAAAGTCTTCCCTCTGTTTGTTCAAAGTGTGCACAGCCAGATATTACAGCTCAGCCTAGTCAACTACAATCATATATGACATGTTGCATGGCAATACCCTGCATTGTCTAACACAGCATGGCAGAACCCATGGTTTTAATCTGTTTAAAATGTTACCACAAATAGGAAATTACAAGCATAAGAGGTGATGCAATGATGTCACACGCTGTCAGAAAAAAATTAACATTTCAGGACAAAATGTAAATATTAAACAATAAATACCAATCAGATCCTAACACAACGGTTATGATGGATCTCTTTTACATCATTTTCTTTAATATGCATACAGGTTTCAAATAAAAGTTTAAAAGTTTTGGTCAGTAGTTTTTAACTTCATTAATTATCAGTATTCCTTTACTTAACATACTTTGTTTCCCTCTCAATTAGCTGAGAAGGTTTACTAGATAGCAAGACCAAACACTACGACAGCCAAGCATATTTAATGGTTGTAAAGTATAGGAAACATTGCACAGACTTGTATGTAACTTATCAAAAAATGCATTTAAAAACTGTAAAATATACCTCTACGCAAGAAATAGATTCATCAATGTTTATGATAATGTTATTTCCTGATTTATGCATGTTATTATGTCAGAATTAGATCAGTTTTTCTTTTGATATAACAGCCAACATACACAACCAGGCATGGGTATAATGCAAAGGCAAGGAAAACATGTGTAGTAAAAAGGACTGTATATTTAGAACCTGTGGATATTATAAAATAGAGTCGCTTTTCAAAAATATTCACTTTTTTATGTTTTGTTGACATTATACTTTACATTTCAGCAAATGTATTACATGTCACTCAGCAATATACTATATATTTCTCAAATCAAATTAATCTAGAAATTAAAACAGAAGGTCTCGTGTGAAATAATCACTCAAAAGATATTGACATTCAAAGGCCTAGCTAAGTTTCAGCATGCTTAATTAATTAAGGACAAAATTATTCGATATATTCCAAATTCAAAAGACATTTTGATAGGTACTTATATACTGAATTTAATTTACTCTTGTTTTAAGCAAAATAAGGCATCCTTTTCTTAGGCTCAGCTTGATAAAGTGATGTTCCTGCAATGTAGTGTGAGAAATTGCAATTGATTTTTTATTAAGCAGAGATGTCCCATTGGGTGTTACCCCAAACACAGATGATGGAGTGATAATATTTTATTGCAGTTACCTCTAAGCACAGGACATTAACACAAATATTTATTCCAATGAGTTAGGTATGGTATATATTAAGAGGAGGTTAGAAAAGTTGACCTTGTCTCTTTTAGCCAAATTTATCTTGCATGCAGTATAATAAACATGTTAATGAAAGGTTACATTTAATTCACAGTTATTCAAATGATATAAAAATATAGCCAATATAAAAGTCTCGATACCAAAACTCTTTTTGTGTAGTTTAAGAATGATGGACATACAGTATATGATCATCTTGTATAGGCACAACTGATAGTAACATCGCCGTCTTAAAATGCCCCTTTAATTGATACTGTAATGACCAATGGAATGGTAGTAGCAACACAAACACCAACTTAAGGAAACCCGAATTGGCCATTTTATTTCAAACCAACATAACAACAATTATAGATAATGAGCTAAACATTCCTGTTGTTCTGGCCACAGAAAATGCCTCCTAAACTCCTTAATGTCTTTACCAATCAGTCTCGCTCTCCTTTACACCTCACTCCTTCAAAAGAAGAGGAACAAGAATCTCTTTCCCTGCACCAGCTCCCAATTTGACGCCCATTGCTCTCAGGCTCTGCCCAACTTTCTTTATCTTCCCAAAGGTTCAGCAGCCAGCTTGCCACTAAAATACCATGTGGTAGTGACAGTTGTGAAGAGCAAGGCAAAAAGAGAAAAGTTAGTGCAGAATTTCTTCTCTATGGCTAAAATATTCAGCATAGTTTCTCAAATAATCTCACAGTATGTATTACATTCACAATCCAGTAGTTGAGTTGGAAGTTAATTTACATTAGATTTCTGAAGATCTGATTTGCTTAGGCATAACCTCTTTGCATTTCGAATGAAGTTATCACTGTGTCAGTCATACAGTCATTGACTTTCTGGGTGAAACCAAACTTTTGCCCATTTTAATCTTCTCTTTTTTTTTGTCTGTTTCAGAAATGGGTTTTGCTTTGAAACACTGTCTATAATCTTTTGCCTTGTCCTTTTCATATCCAGACTGCCGTCTTCTCTCAAGACCTCAAAACAATAGTGGGCTCATTTTTATTAAACCTTCAGTTTCTTGGCAATCTGTCACATGAAATAAAGTTAATTTTTTTTATCATGTTTTGTTTTAGCCATTTTTAACCCCAAAGCTGAACTTTAGGAATGCCACCACCTTGCAATCCAAGGAAAGACAATTTACTTGCTTTATTGAACAGAGTAATGGGTTTTAACACAAATGTTTCTCTGATAACCAATTAGTATTTCCACATGATTAGTTAAGGATATGCTAACACAGCTTGCCAATGATGCAATGGTGCATTGGTTGATGAAAATCTGGCCTTCCAGTCATATCCGAATGGTAAATAATAAAGCAGTTATTTCAAGCAATAATAGCCATTTGAAGAAGAAGTGTTAGTATTGCCTCTCTCATATTTCAAAATCAATTTGAAGGTACAGTGATCAAAAACAATATAAATACACAAAGAGTAGTTTTCAAAATGTTGAAATCACCCAGAAGATTTCGTGACTTTGATACTAAGAGTCTTAATTCTTCAAAGATGTTTACCCAGCCTTATAATTAAATATTTTTGCAATTCTTTTTAACCTTAACCCATGTTAATATTGTTATGGCGCAGCACAGTAGCACAGGGGTTGTGCTGATGCCTCACAGTAAGGAGACCATGATTCTAGCCAAGGGTTATTCTTGCGTGTAGTTAGCATGTTATCCTTGTGTCTGCGTTGATTCCCGCTAGGTGCTCCAGTTTTTTTCCACTGTCCAAAAACTTAAAGCTTAGGTGAATTGGAGACATTAAAATAACCATGGTATGTGCATGTCTGTGTTCACCCTGCAATGGGCTGGTGACCTGTATAGGGATTGTTCTTGCCTTCTGCACTGTGCTTGCTGAGTTCTGCTCCAACTCTCTGCAACCCTGCTCAGGATTAAGCAGACTTAGAAAATGGGGTGGTATACTTTTCATCAGGATGTTAAAATTAAATTTGAATAGATCTTGAAGTTGCTTTATAATTTTGATCTCTAAGTATGTCAAATGTTGCAAGACAGTTAAGAATTCATCAAAGTTAAGCTAATACACAAGGTTATTAACAGAAAATAATGTGCTTTTACTGAAAGTTATTTTGAACTGTGAAATTTTATGAAACCCCTTTAATACATTTAGTATACAGTATATGAAAATGATGAGCAGTGGTCAGCTATATGAAGTGTTATTTTATCTTCACGAGCAGGTGCATGTCCTTCCTTAACAATCCTTTAAATCTCTGTTAACAGAATAATGTGATGTCAATGGCAAATAAATCTGACAGCAAAATATGGTCCAATCTGGTTCAAGATTCTAAATAAAATTAATCAGAATTTAATGTAAACACAAACTGAAATTTCTGATATGAAATAAAACAGTTGGACTGATGCAGGTATAATATATGCAAATTTAATTTTGAATAATGCTGAGAAATACAGTATGTAATCTCATTCAAATTAATAAAAGGTTTTTCTTATATATAAAAATAACACATCAGAAATCTATGTTGCTGCTGGGTATAAGCATTACTTTGAATATTAATTTTTCATGAGATCAAATTTTTATTGACTAGAATTTAACAAAGAAACAATTATGACATTTACAAAATTTAAATATACAATATACTGTAAAAAGACAAAAATAGTAATAACCACTGAATGGCACAAAATAAGAGCTTGCCTTGACAGTATTCTAAACACAACACAGACTGCAAATGCCTAAATGTACCAGGAGAGTGAAGTACAGACAGGATCCTACACCATCTGTCCCCTTGACAATTTCAACATAAGACAATTTGTAAATGTAGGAGCCAGATGACCCATTGACTTTTGCCACCAAAAGTTCTAGATGTAAAAGATTGAAGAAAACAATTTTCCAGGAAGCAAAAGAGATAGTCAGCAGAAAGGCTTTCTTAGCAGAAATTGTTCTCAATATAAGAAGCCTCCTCTTAAGTAAAGAGAAGAGAGAGCAAAGAGAAGACGAATTTTAGTGGAAAGGGGAAATTTAACAAATAAGATGTAGGATAAAAATGCAGTTATAGGGAGCCAGAAGGAAGATAATAATAGGCATTCTCAGAACTTATGCAGAAAGGTACTTTGGGTCTTCAATGATTAGAGATGACAATTAGGATTGCTAGTTAAACCAATAGCAAAGTGCTTTCTGGGAGTAATATACAAACAATGTACAAACTTGAACTTTTTGGAAGAAGCTGGAATTTGTTAAATAACATTTCTCCATGAAATGGACATAATATGAAGGAGGTCATATTGTCAAACTGAAATGGATGGTATGGGATGACCTGAAGTCTGACACAAGGTACAACAGAAACTGTTTTGAGAAAGTTTGAGAAAACAGGAAAATGTATAAAAGGGATGATAAAGTAGAGGTGAAGACACAGAGACATAAGATGCTTTATGAGCAGATCTTAAATGAATGCAAAAAAATAGGATAAAGAAATGGAGAACTTGGACATCAAAGATTGGAATGTGTGGAGTCCTAATATCTGAATGCCATAAGATGACCAAGAATGGAAGGCGATTAAATTGCCACTAATATGTAAAGCCAAATTATGGAAGACTTGGGTGTGCAAACGGTGGTTAATAGGAGACTCAACTTTAGACAGTTACGAAAAAGGGAGTTTAAATGTGGATTTAGGGTTTGGAATTTTGAATTCAACAACAAACCAGGGTAGGGGATTGTCAGATGAAGGATGTCAGTTCCAAACTGGTCACACATTAAAAACCCAATGATAAAAATCTAGATAGACCAATTTAGACTAATTCTAGTCAGAATATTGTAGTTAATGACAGGTCTATAAAAAGTGAGATTGCAGAGATGAAACATTAAGCCAAGCAGGTGGATGAGTCAATATTGCATTTACTATGTTAAACCAAGACAAGGCATTCATTTTTATAAATGACAGCTGTGATTTAAATGACACCAGAAGGAATGAGTGTCCATGACCTAGTCTGATAGGGAAGGAGTAATGTAAATGCTCAAATAATTAATTGAACTGGTCACCAGGACGAAGGAAGGAGAATACAGTTCTTACATGAACAGTTTAGGAGAAGGAGAACTAATTTTGCTCAATTGATTTTATAACCTGAAAATGTTTCATAGGAATTAAATACACTTAAGATGTGAGAAAGGTCAGTGGGCTCATTGCCTAGAAATAGGCGTATATCATTTGCAAATTAGTATATTTTGTATAGGAAGTCATAACAATAACTAGCGTATTCAACTCATATGCCACTGAAACAGCTACAAGGGGCTCAAGAGGTATCTAGAAAAGTAAAGGGGAAAAAATACAACCCTGATTAGCAAATCTCAGAGGTCACAAAATATTAGAATTAGTAATAATCTGGGTCAAAAGGGGGGTGTAAGAGCCATTTTCCTAGTTCTATAAAATGTATGAATATTTACTAGATGATAATGCATAAAATATGGGAGGTTCCTAAAACCCCCGTGAATAGAATTGAGTTGGTATTTTCCTGTCATTTCTTAACAGTTTTTGAGTAAACAATGTTCTTTAGTAAGTGTTTTGCCTTACCTTGTGTAAGGTATAGAGGCATACGGTTTTTTAACCGTGTCCTTGAAAGTTTTGAACCGTATGTTTAAAGCATACAGAAGAAGAAATAAATAACCTTTAAGTACAGAAGTAACCAAAGCTTCATAAGAAAAACTAAGTTTATAGAAGATACATTTTTCCCTTTTTTTTGCCTTTATTCTTTGTGTGTAACTATTTTTCTTTTTATTCTTGTATGGATTATTTGCCTTTAACTTTCACTAAATATTTTTAAAACGAACTTTTGGACTGAGAGATTTCTTTGACACACGTCTTATCCATGCCTGACTTCACCTTACACAAAGCGGCTACAGGGGGTGTTACATTTTTCGTCATTTTAGCTCTCAACAATTTCCACAAAAAATAGCTGGTTTGTCCAATCAAAGGCCTTTTCAGCTTGATGAGCCAGAAGAGGAGTTGGTAGGTACAAGTCTGAGGAAAGGTTAACAATGTGAAGAATACTGAATATGAATTGAAGACTTGGTAGTAATCATTTGCCTTTAACAAATCCAATTTGGTCTTAAGAAATTATAGAAATAAAGAATTTGATCCTGTTTGCTAGAGTTTTGGGAAGAATTGTAACATCTTAAATAAGTAAATTGGTCTATAAAATGTGTATTCTCTCCCTGCAATGGACTAGAACTCTGTCCATGGTTTGTTTCTGCCTTGTGCCCTATGCTAGCTGGGACAGGCCCCAGCACTAAGCAGGTTAGACAATGACTAACTGTGAATTTGCATTCTGAAATGTGTTATTCTTTGGGAAAACAGTAACTGGCATTTAGTTTTAATATCTATGTTTCAACTGCATTTTGAAAAGAAATCTCTCTTCAGGTAAACAATGACAATTTTCACTCAATAAAAACTTTTGTAAATTGGTCCATCATTTGTTATGACACATCCACTCCAAGGCAGGGCAAAACGAAGTAATGACCAATTAAAAAATGTCTATAGCTAATTAAAAGGCTGTATAAGAAAGGAATATAAATATATATAGCCTCAGGAACAGAGATAACCATTTAAATGGCAAGAGAAACGGGGTACCTTCAATGTTGGCAGGTTAATTGTTTCAGAATTTCCATGCCCCATAGCTAAAGGCTCCACCTTCAATGTTACTTCTCTCTACCCTTGAAATTTTAAGTAGAACCCCCACCCTTCCTTGAGTTAGAAATTTATGTCCTGGAGTATACAGTATACATCTTAAAATGCAGGAGGGGCTAAACCATTTACAATTTTACATGTGGGGTAAAGGTCTTTAAAAATCACATCAGGACTTTTATTGAAGGCCAATGCAATGATTCAAGAGTTGCATGGATGTACTTCTGAGTTCTAGTTATGGCCCTTGCTGCGGTGTTTTAAATAAACTATAACATAATTAATGAAGATTTTGAACAACATGACCATAAACCAACATAACATTTCTGTATGAATTCAAATGAATGAAATGGCTTTTCATAACCCTGCAGCTTAAGAAATGACATTAATTTTGCTGTATTTATAAGAGGTTGAAAGCTGGTTTTAAAATACATGTACATAGGAGGAAAACATGAAGGTTAAATCTATTACATAACTACATTTCCAATGTATCATTTTATTTCAATGATAAATAAAGTTAGGTTTCATTGGCATATGGACTGGAAGTTAATATCTTGTTTCTGAATTACAAACATTTGCACATCTTAGATTAACAACCCACAGAGAGAAAACAGAATTCAGACTTGGTACCAAAACCTGCAGAATGCCATCTCTAAATGAGGAAGCACTGCAGAGGTGTTAAACTGATACAATCAGTGTGAAGTCAACCAACTATGAGCTCTACCTGACAGTGCAACTAAATTAGCTAACCTGTGTTAGCTAAAACTGAGCTTATGTTAGAAAACATAATAATAGTGACATGGAAGAAATTACAACATCATTTATGACATGAATTAAAGCATTTCAGTGCCGTAACAAGGGTGAAATGTCAAACTGAAATTACTCATGAAAAGAGTAATATGACAAAAATTGAGTAAAGACACATTTCAGATTGAAACTGAAGTACAAATCAATGCATGACAAGTGAACTTTATTGTTTGGAATTATTATTGCTAGAGGAGAAAACCACATTGCACAGTAAACTTGAAATGACCAAGCCTAAAACTGGCCAAAATGTTTCCAGGGCGAGATCCAACCTGCGAATGCTGCAATCAAGTCCCAGACTCACTGGGTCACATGTTTTGGGTCTGCAACAAATTAACATCATTTTTGAATCTTGTGCCTTTCAGACAGCCTCGGTGTCACAATCCCTCCTAACCCATTAACAGCTGTGTTTGGGGTTCTTCCAGATGGGTGTAAAGTGGAGAAGGACAAACAAACTGTGATTGCATTCACTACACTTTAGGCACGCAGACTTATTTTGCTAAATTGGAAGAATCCTAACTCTCCTCTTTTAAGTCAGTGGGAAACCAATGTTTTATACTATTTGAAATTGGAAAAAATCAAATATTCAGTTAGAGGATCTGTACAGAATTTTTTCAAAACCTGGTAGGATCAGTAATATTTTAGAATAAGCTCTTAAAGTACAGAGGAAGAAATTATCTCCACAATTCTTTTTCATCTCCATTCATCTCTATTGGCCTATTAAACTCATTAATTTAGGTATGTTTAAAAGCCTTAAGTTTTACCCCTTTGGCCATGCTCTCTCTCTCTCAGTGGTGGGGGTCGACTTGTTCTTAATCCTATTTTTTTAAAAAAAATCAATCGATTTGTATGGAATGATTACAATAAAATTAATAATAATAAAAAAAAAAAAGAAATGGCCAAGGACATTCCATCCCATGACAATGGTATCTGTTTCTGTGCTCAGAATCATTTTCAGGGGCAGATTATCTAATAAGTTGGGGATTTTAAAATATAAAACAATTTTGTAAGTTGTAACATGTCTTTATGAGTCAAAAGAACCATATTTTTTGTGATACAAATTATCCTCCAATGTGCTCAACTGGGTGATTCCAACAAGGTAGAAGACACAACACTTGTGTTACTTTGTATCACATGTTTGGAAAAGGATACTAATTTTCCATAATTTTTACTTTCATATATACAAAGTATAGGGAAAGTATTGTAATCATCCAAAAATGTATGTTTAAATATACATTTTAGACCTCCATGAGTCAGAAAATACCACTTATGGAATTATGTCTGTGTGCCTGTATATTTGTGTGTGTGTGTGTGTATGTATATAAACACAATAACCTGAATACACTTTCACTTAAGTCAACCAAATTTTTTATACAAGTATTAGGTACAAAATGTAGATTTCTATCAACATTTTGAGCTATTTTCGCTAACCAGAAGTGGTAATTTACCTGAAATGTTTACCCAAAAATATTACAAATTTGATAATTTCACATCATGTTATGGTAAAGCACCACATTCTAAGCATTTTTGTTGCTTTGCATTTTTTTCAAAAAATGACTGGTTTTCGAGATAATGTCAATACAGTACATACGGTATAGATTTGAGAATGTTTTTGCTTTATGTAAATTAATTTTTGTGTACAAGTATTACATTCCACACATTACTAAAGTTTCTTGCAATTTCTGACCCACTTCTCCTTAGTCAAAATGGTAATTTACCCGAATTGTTTGCCAAAATAAAATTTTCAATGTACATTTTTTTAATCATGCAGCTGCATAGTCCAATTTATTCAACTCTACTTTTATAATAATTGTTCAATATATTATTCATTTGACTTGATTTGTTGTTGATGGTTCATTAATGTACATAATATAAAAATATAATCATTGTCTTATGGTTTACTCCTCAAATGTCCATCCCCATATCTGAGTATACAAGAAAGTCTAGGGGAGACCACTCCTGATTTTTTTCAGCTTAGTTTAATTCATCCACAAAAAAGTGTCGACTGGGATATTTTTTCATATGTTATTTTTCATGCATTTTGGGCAAGTCCTGTAAATATTGTGTATACTGTATTCCTGTGTTAGGAAGAATTAATGAAAACCACAGTCACATGGCTTTGCTCACTCTAGGTTGCTCTCTGGCCCTTTCACTTTTGGTAGCTGTTTTTGTGGTGTCCAGTTTGAAGTAGGAGAGCAAAATGCAAAATCCACAAAGAGAAATAATGTGCGACTTCAACCTCGAGTGAGAGTTTGATCCCTTAGCGTAGGGTCTGATATTCTTATAGGAGAGAATTGTTAAAAATTTTCTTCTTCCACTGATCTTTTCCATCTTATGCAGGAGTGGGCAAAGTCATTCCTGGAGGGCCGCAGTGGCTGCAGGTTTTTGTTCCAACCCAATTGCTTAATAAGAAGCACTTTTTGCTCTAGAAACATCTTCTGCTTCATTTTAGTTGTCTCCCTCATTAAGATTTTGAGCCCTTATTGATTATTTAAGTCTTAAACAGCTACATTCTCAGTTTTTAATTGCTCCTTATTAGCAATAAAATGCAAATGACAAAAGAAACCAGCAGTTATCCATTTTGCTTGTTCCCCTTTACACCTGTGTGTATTTATCGTGCACTATTTGGTTTAATTAAATACTTGGAAGGAAATAGAAGAGAAAAAAGTGAAGGATTGAGAATTACCCATCTGTTTTACACTTCAAAGTATTTGGATGATATCCTTAGAATCGAAAAAAAATCTAGGATATGAGAATGACTTGACATAGCAGAGTTAAAGCACTAACAAGCCATGAAATGTAATTATTGGCAAGGATTGTTTTCTAATTAAGCAACTGGGTTGGAACAAAAACCCGCAGCCACTGCGGCCCTCAAGGAATGACTTTGCAAACCCCTGATTTTATGTTTTTAACAATATATTTCTTTATAAATTTTGCCCATTTCTTTAATCTTTTAATTGTATTGATTTTTTAAATGTAGTTTAATTTAGCATGGACCAGTTTGTCTCTGAAGTGTCACCAACCATCATTTATAGCTGCATAGTTTTTACTTTACAGTATGATTTTTTTCTATATATTTCCTTATTACTTTACAAAATTTGGTCACTGCTGCTTGTTCTTCATCTTCTTCTTCTGTTGGTTGCTCCAGTTAGCCACAGCAGATCATAAGTATAAATAACTTATGCTTTTATTATTCTGTTTATTCTATTCTTTATTTAAAAAGGTGAGATCTAGGCAGGCATTACTTTATGTCAATCTTGAAACTGATTGAGAAAACAATCATTTGCCATGACCACTATTTCAGGTTTGTTTTCTGTATCCCAATAATTGTTCAGAAAGTTGAAATCCCCGTGAACACCACATCTTTTTAAATTGCACATATATGTTTTATTTGAATAAATAATGCTTTTGTTCAAAATATCGGAATTTGTTGGTATGTAGAAAATCCTAATCACCAAATCTTTAAATTTCCTTGTTACTACCTTAATCCACAGCGATTCTGACATATTACCACCTTCTCCTTAGATCTTATGAGCCTGAATATTATTTTTTGAAATATTGCCAAACCTCTTCCCTCTCTTCCTCATCTTTTCTTACAGGATGTGTAGTCTCAAACACTATATTGCTCTATTTCACTTTCATTTAGCCACATCTCTAATTCTTATGGTATTATAGTCCAAGGCCAATACTGTTGATTGTAGTTCATGTGTTTTCTTCTTCTGCATTAAGAAGTAGACATTTTAAGAGAGTGATGTTGCTAATTTTATTTTTTGATAATATTTCACTTGGTTGGGTTAATCATTTATTTGTGTCTTAATCTGGCTTTCCTCCAAATGTCCACACTTCTCTTAACATCCTTGCTCCTAAAGTATGTATTTGTTTCTCTTGTAGATATGACAGTAAAAGAAAATGTTTCTGGTGAAAGGATTTTCAGGGGCCGAAAGAGCTAAAATGTTGATGGACTCTTCAACAACTTAAGACTTTCTTTTTCTGCCTTAACGTTCAATTTCCACATGTTTTCGTTCATTTGTAGCAGGGTGCGCTTGTTTGTTATGTCAATCTTTTTGGCAGATAGAATGCTGTGTTTTCTATTACCTGCATTGATTACTTGAGCCGAAGTTTTATATGTTGTAGTCAGTATCATTTTGCTGTCAGAATGAGCATTTCAAAAACTCTTTCTCTTGCCAGGCCTTCAGTATCATAAAGATCTCTAAGTCTTTGGAGCTGTTTCTCTAGTGCACAAACCTTTACAATAAGGGTAGCTCTTTTCAAACGGATTTCACATATCTATCAATTCAATTGGGTGCTGTATCACAGTTTATGTATTACATCTGCTTCAGATGATGTGCTTGAGAACTTTTATTTTCAGTTTTCTTTAATCCTTTATTTTAGCAGGCTTTTACTGAAAAGACTACATGTTTAGATTTTGCTTTTTTAATTTGAACAATTAAATAGTTTTGGCCATTTGTCTCCTTTTTTGTAGAAAAGAAACCACTTTTTCTCAACACCTCTTTAACAACAACAACAACAACATTTATTTATATAGCACATTTTCATGCAAACAGTAGCTCAAAGTGCTTTACATATTAAAGAATAGAAAAATGAAAGACACAATTATAAAACAAAATAAATCAACATTAATTAACATCGAATAAGAGTAAGGTTCAATGGCCAGGGGACAGAAAAACAAAAAAACTCCAGACGGCTGGAGAAAAAATAATATCTGTAGGGATTCCAGACCATGAGACCGCCCAGTGCCCTCTGGGCATTCTACCTAACATAAATGAAACAGTCCTCTTTGGATTTAGGATTCTCACGGAAGGGCTTGATGATGATGATGGTCACGTAGACTTCTGCCTTTTAATCCGTCCATCATTGTTGGACTTGTCTTTAAGCACTTTCCAAGTGCTGCAATGCTAACTTCCCCCAGTTGGCAGGTAATCAGCTCTCCTTTGTCACTACAGTTAGAGAAAAGCCAAGCAAAATGACACCTTTTATTGGCTAACTAAAAGGATTACAATATGCAAGCTTTTAAGGAAACTCAGGCTCCTTCTTCAGGCAAGATGTTTAACTCACTACAGATAGAAATTGAACTTTTTTACATATCGGTAAGCCAAACTGCAATTTAACTTAATGAAGAAGCAGTATTTAAAGAAATGAAAACTTAACAACACTACTAACAACTGATAATTAAGTTCAATTACTGACATATTTTTTGTGATATACCTTCTTTTAAAATATAATATTGCCTGTTGATTAAACTCAGTTTCCTTTGCTCATTTTATTGCATCTTTTCCATTATTCTAACCACTGCTATTCCTTTTTGGATTATCTATTATATTTGTATAGCTATACTAGTATTTTGTTATTGTCAATTAAGTGTAATTGTAAATGTGAGTAACCTTAGGAAAATGTTTCTTGTAACTGATCCACATATTAAGTGAAAACAGGAAAGTTGCTCATAAATTACCATATGCATTCTAGGATATAATCAAATGAAAAAGGGCTCACTCTGATACAATGGTTAAATCCTATTTTTCAACAACATAGGGGTGCAATGTCTGAAAGCATCATAAAGCTAAGAGCATCATAAACTCCATCCATCTAATCATTGATTTACAAGTGGTTCTCAAAACCCATTAATCCTTAACGACTCCCAGGCCTATTCATTGATTGCCTCATGTCTCTTAAAGTGCCTAACTCCTGTTCCAGTCATAGTGGCAGACAATGATAAACAAATCACGTAAAAATTCTCTGAAAATTTAGAATACTTAATATGTATACTTGACTAGATGATATGGATAATACATTTCATGACAAACGTTCATTAAATGCATGTTTTTATATTGGCTGTGTGAAGATGTCACATCATGTCTTGTCAAGCGGTCAGCGACGATACATCAGTTTTAAAAATAATGCAAATCATGATATAGATAAAAAAAAACACTGCCTAGAATGTTACAACATGACAACGGTATAAAAAAATGAGCAATTAAAATAAATAATGGCCAAAATAACAAAAGTAATACATCCAGAAATAAAAGAAAATTAATCTTTCAAAATTATGTAGTCTGCCATTCCCAAAAAGTTTAGAAAAGCTGGTAACTGACCACACTTACAGATCTGCATTTATAGCATCAAAAATGGCTGCTAAGACTGTTACCATATCACATAGCCACTACAATATCACATTCTTTACAGCTGGGGTTCTTAAACTTTTTAATCTGAGTGCCTAAATAAGAAAATCAATACCATACTGGGACCCAAAAAGAGAATTACTATCATAATGACATCTGAACCATATATAGACAAATAACAATGGACATGAAATAAAGACAGTAAATGTTTTTGTTTCCTTTCAAGGATATTTCTCACATAAATATTACAAAAAGAGAAAAGTGAAAAACAAACATTGTTAGTAAAACAATAATTATCATTCAAATCAGGGAATAGATTCCTACAATATATCTCTGCCAGTGTAAATGGTTAGTGTAAGGTTTAGTAAAGCTGACAGTTTTCGGGGTGGATATGACAATTTTTAAAGGAATAAAAACTGAATAGTCACTTAACTTACTCATCTGATTCCTGGCAAGAAATAAAGTAGTCAAGAAATTATTAAACAATGCAATTTATTTACCTTGTCTTAAATAGTATTTATTTTAACAATACATTTTTGCAAATAATTGAACATATCTTTCTTTTCATTTAATAATTCAATAAAATGACTAAAAAAAGGAGCTAAATTTTTCCTCAAAATGTATGGACATTTTGAACTGTGACAGGATAAATCTTGATGAATAATTTGACGAACTGTCCAGATTGAAATGTTTAATGCTATTGACTGACATTGTAAGCTCCTCACAGCCTTGACATGTTTTCTCGTATTCTTACAGTTCTCAATGGTCCATCAAACATATCTTTCACACTACCAATACATTTAAATCTGAAGCACTTTAAACCACTGTTAAGAGAAGGAATTCTTCCTCACAAAAGCACATTAAACTTATTGCAAAATATTATTTGCACCTCTGCTACAGATTTAGATTTAATGCATACTGGAACATATGCTGATGCATCTATCAGTTGTTCATGGCCACTAAAACTGATTTTAGTATAAAACACAACTCTTTTCACTGGCCCTTCTTAGTACCCTTTTGTGCCACATCAGTTTTGACGTTTCAAACTAGTACCATGGGTCCTTCTCCTCACAAGCTTGTCTGCCATTCCTTCATCTTGACCCCTTTTCTGTATGATTCTTTGTCAGTCATCTTATTTTGATTGTTTCTAATGTTGTGAGAGGGTAGGGTGTGCTGTCGAGAATATTTTTAATATTTTCGTACCATAGAAATGAAAGCTTCCTGTGATGCATCAATGTAGTTGTTTCACATATTACAGCATAAAACAGAATGGTAAATGAAAGGTGATGTATCACTCGCGACAGAAGTTATGCTTGGATAAACTTTGCTAATTTTTCTACACAATCATGTGGAGACCCATTACAAATATGTTCATGACGCATAGTTTAAGAAACGGATCCCCTTTACGGGAACCTGCAAACAAAATAAAGCAGAAAAAGGCACAAAACAGTTAAAACCAAAACTACCAATTAGCCTTGGAACCTGACAAATAAATCGGATATTTTTGTTATTTTTATTTGTAACTAATTTAACGTTGTTTTCACTCTCATATCTAATATTGATATACTATTTCTTTGTGATGAACATTGCAATGAAAAAATCACAAATACATTAAGATGTTAGATTGCAGCTAAATAAACTGTGAAAAATCCAAATTGGGAGAACACTTCTTAATTATCTTAAGATTTTCTTTAAAGACACAAGCATTCTGACATTTATTGGTAAGACACGTTGTCAACATATACATTGCAAGCACAAATTCTCAAACATAGTTTGAACATGCAGTTTATGTGCATTTCAGGGAGAAGCAGATCCATTAATCTTGGACTTTTTTTTAAATGTCTTTTTTTTTCTATGCAGAGGCTTTAATTACTGGTATACTCCTTTCTTAAAATCTTTATGTTTTCGTATAATGTTTTGCATTTATGTTGCAAAATTTTATTCGTTTTTGTAAAATACTTATTTTTGTTTTAGCTCACTGCAGACATTTAGGTAGTTATTAGACTCTGTATGTATTTGAATGATACAGAGTAAACTGGCAATAAGAATATTTTGAGTTTAGCCATGTAATTTTATTTATTTCAGAAAATTATATTTACCCTGTCTGGTTACTTAGCTAAAATTTCTAAGTTTTTTGATTAAATAATAAGTAAATATAATTGTGACACATTATTTGTACATTTGCAGTTCCCATTTTTATAAAAAACAATTACCTATTTTCTCTCATTTAATATGGTTTTCCAAGAAACAACTTTCTTCAGTGAGTGACTGAACATTAAGCATGTTCTTGTTGATATACACTATTAAGGAATATATAGTGGCAATTTTCTTCATGCTTGAACGGCTAAAACTTTTCAAGGATAAATTTTCCTGCTTAAAATGCCCATTTGAGAAAACATAGCAGATCCAATGAATTAAAAAATAAAGTTATAGTAAATCTCAGCTGTCATTTCTTTTTGCTTTAAGTTGTTAGCCATCACACACACTGTCAAAGTTATCCTTAAAAATAAATAATAATTTAATACATTTATATAGCACTTTTCTTAGTACTCAAAGTGCTATCCACACAGAGAGGAACCAGGAAGTGAACCCACAATCTTCCACAGTTTCCTTACTGCAAAGCAGCAGCACTACCACTGCAGCATCTGTGAGGACAATTTGTGTTAAAAGCCTAAGGGAAACTGAACAAAGTTCAAATTACTATTTTTTAGGATATTTGATTATGTTTTAAAGTGAGACTTTGTCAATGATTGAGTCATATATTGATGGCAGTAGTGGGAATTCTATCTGCTAATCTTATGTTATAAGGCCCATCTCTCAGCTAGCATAAAACCTTCTAAACCTGAGATGCATGAGCTGCAATGACACTTAAAGATCTTGAAAAAGCAGTCCACACCCTAACTCAGACAATGTATTTATTCAGTATTAATGCAAGATCACTTCATTAGTGCTAATGTACAGTAGTCTTTACAGTTAGGAATTGTCAATAAAAATTAAGAAACAGTTCAATATTCATTTATGGTATTTTTTCTTGTTTGTGCATTAAATAAGCATAAATTGTAGTTGACACTTATGTATTTTAATATGTATCCATGTTTGAAATTTGCTCTGTTAATGTTTAAGTATCTGTGGTGGGCTGGCACCCTGCCCGGGGTTTGTTTCCTGCCTTGCACCCTGTGTTGGCTGGGATTGGCTCCAGCAGACCCCCGTGACCCTGTAGTTAGGATATAGCGGGTTGGACAATGGATGGATGGGATGTTTAAGTATATCATATAAGTGACTTTAAAATCAGGTCTTGTCCACCTTATACATATGTGCTAGTATTAAAGCAGTTATATGTGCTAAATTATTATGAAGCTCACTATTTTTGATGTATTAAAATGTATTTTAATGTATTAAACAATAATATTATCTTATCATGACAGTGTTTGTCCTGTGCAATCCCGTATGAATATGATATGAAATCAAGTACTTTGGATATAGAGGGGGCAAGCTGTTAAATACTGCTGCTTCCATTCAGCATGAAAATAATAATTTTATAAGTGCTCTTTTGACATGAACTGCACAATAGCACCCTGGATAACAAAATGTTCTCATTGAATGCTTGGAATAACCAGCTGTTATAAAAAGGCACTTTGGTAAGTAGAAAGTTGAGCAAGTCCACATGCAGTAATCTGTTTTACTTTGCATGTATTATTTTGGTTAAGAGTCTTCCTCCTGCACTTGCACAGAGTTGCCCACTTATGCATCAGTTTTGTTAACTGTGCAGAACTGAGATAAAATGCATTTATTTATAAATGTAAATGGATCATTTACACATTTTAATTAGACATCTGTAGGGTAAAAATGTTTGTGGCAAGCATAGTAAGCATTTTTCCCATTTATTATGTGATGCCCTGATAAATTAAGCTGGTTCATTGTTCACAAAATAAAAATTGACATGCAGTATTGAAAATGTTTAATTTACTGCACATTAGTATATTACCGACAAAACTTGAGTAAACATTGGCAATTAAGGTATAAAAAAAATAATAATAAAGCAAAACCTACTCCTCAGTAGGCACCTAAAAATTAGCTCTCCATGTTATGTAATAGTATCGAACCCAACATATGCTCTGAATGTTAATGAATCAGCCAGTCTTCATTTTATACTGTTTTATTCAGCTGGAGAAATACCATGTCAAGTCCCATGAAGATCTTTTGATAAATGGCACCAAGAAGTGTCCCTTGAGCAGAACGTATGTAGGTGATGGTGCAAATATAAATGTTTGTACATCTGAAAAATGTCTGCACATAGTGTGCACTGTGACTTGCTGCTTTATAAACTGTCTGCCCATCTTACACAATCCATATGTTTATGTGACAGCACACCAACCAGTAGATTCAGAGATAACTTCTGTAAACAGGTTTTAAGGTTGCAGAACAGTCAATCATAAGATGTAAAAATAAGGACTTCTATGTGCTATATATACATTTTGGTGTGTGTGTAAATATATACAGTATACAGTGTATAGCTTTTTAAAAGGACATGCAGTAAAGAATTTTACTGCAGTATGTACACTTGGCAATAAAGTTGCTTTGACTTGTTTTAATGGCAGTAAATACATCATAATTAAATGTAGCATTTTGAAATGTATTGTTAGAAAATAATGTTGATTTTCTCTCTGTGATATATGCTATCACCCTGTCAGTTAGGTCCAGTCTAGCTGACATGACACACAACAATTTTGATCTTTGGATAATAAATATGACTATAATTGTCATTGCTATTACTATTTGAACATAAAACATTTTGAATTTTAACTCACAGGCAAAACAAAACCTCTTCCTAGACCACAGTGGCCAACATTTCTTCACTAGTAGTTCACTGGTATATCTACTGAAGATGAGAAATAGACTAAATACAATAGAAAATGTAGTTGAAACTGAATGTTAAAAGTCCCTGGTAAATATCAAATGTGTTCTTTTTGGAAAAGATTAATTATCCACCTCTGTCTCTCTCTCTCATTCTTAAACTAATTTAATTAAATTCTGTTTTCTGTGGCAAGCTAAGCCTGCCTTGTTAGCATTGACTTCACAGAGAGAAAAAGCCATAGACATAGTGTCATAACTGTCAGGTTCTACAGTCAATTGATTATATTTTTTGTACTTTTTGGCCTTTTTTGCTTCTCCTGATGATCTTCCATTGGTTCCATGGATTGAATATATTCACCACATCTTGTCACCATAGGTTCATGGTCACTTGGTAGAATGGATGTGCTCTGTGATGGGTGTTAGTCTTGCAAAGGAAAGGCTACCAAGTTTAAAGGGATGACCGGGAGAGGAAATGTAAAACAAGCAGAGTTAAAACTAAAAGTCTTTCATGAATGTCAAACTGCTAATCAAACAATACAAAACAAAAGTCAAAAACTGTTAAGTCTGAATAATGTAGCATTACTAATGTACACATTAAATTTCTTCTTCTTTAAGTATCCACAAGCTCCAAATGTAACACATCCAATGTGACAATCCTTGTCTTGGCACTCTGAATCTATCAACTGTAACATCTGGGAATGCATCCTATAGCAACCACCATCATGTCATGATAATGGTGACACAAAATCATGGTGTACAAATGTTTGTCCAAAAATTTAGCAATGTACCAAATCATAAAAATGGCTCATGCTATGTGGTATTGGCAACAAATCTGGAGATATTATACAGTATAAGCTGAGCTGGAAGTATGGTCAGACTGTCAACTGTTCAGATAATGCAGTCATCACTAAATATTTGTAAACCTTGAAAAATTGCCTCAGAATTGGTGAAAAAAGTGAAAGCAATTGAAAAGAAAGTGTAGTTTCTTTACTTATATAAATTTCATAACTATGCTTTGCTGTGAGACAAGTCCACTGTGTTGGTCAGTCTGGGAGGCGAGCCTTTCTTCCACATCAGAGCCATGAAGATGGTGAGAAAACTAGGTTGAAGTCCCAGTCACCAAGCAACCTGCCATTAGAGGTCCCTAGGGTTGAATATGCTGGGCAACCAGTTGTAGGCAACACAACAGAAATACTGTATATACAGTGCATCCGGAAAGTATTCACAGCCCATCACTTTTTCCACATTTTGTTATGTTATAGCCTTATTCCAAAATGGATTAAATTCATTTTTTTCCTCAAAATTCTACACACAACACCCCATAATGACAACGTGAAAAAAGTTTGAGATTTTTGCAAATTTATTGTATTTCGTGTAAAGGCTTTGTACACACACAGATCCCGGGCTGTCAGCGCATATAAAGCGTATAAGAACAATACGTTATAGATGAAACATCGACGACTAAGCGAGGAAGAAAGAGCAACGAGAAGAAAAGAGACTCAAAAGTGTTGGAGAGAAAAAAATGCATAAAAGAAAAAGAATAATCTAGTTGCAAATTCAGAAAATAAGATAATCAGCCCAGAAGAAGTGGAATTGAAAAAAAGCATGTCCAATTGGGATCAGAATTAAAAGACAAAGTATAACTCATTAAACCGTTCAAAAACATTGGTGCTAACACATGCAGAGCAGGTAAGAAATTATGAAAGCTATGGAATTTCGAAAAGCTCCAAAAAAAGTCGGTGAGATAAAAATGCAGAGAAAGTTAAAGAATATGAAAGCAGTGTAAAATAAGTGCTCTATAGCGCCCCTTAAACCCTCCAATGACATGTCAGACACCTGGTATAAGTCCAATATTTTGACTTTTACTATAATACTGTGCACCAGCACCTGTATTCCACACTACTCCAATAAACACTACAATACAATAACTCAATTAACAATCAATCCTCCACTCCTCCCAGCAGCTCTGTCACACTTCCTCCCAACTCCAGCTCGGGCTGCTGGGGTTACCCATAGTCCCTTTATACTTCTCGACTTGGAAGTGTTTCTTTCCCTCAGTCCATGTGACTATTAACACTTCCGGTTCAAGTGAAAACTCCTTTTCTTCAACCCGGAAGTACAAAATTGCTTCTGTCCCCTCAACTAGGAAGTACTTCCAGATTATAAGGCAAATCGAAGTCCCTGTGCCTCCCTGCAGCGTCCCGTGGCGGTCCCCATGGTATCCAGCAGGGCTGTGAAGGGAAACTCCAAGGTCCATGATGCTCTGCTGGAACCCGCGGCATCTCAGTGTTGCAGGGAGGACTCCACCAGGCGGCTTGGGGGTATTGGCTGGGATAAGCTGCAGGCCATAGTCCACAGCAGGAAAATTAGAAAGTATCAAAAAAAAGAAAGTAAAGATCACAGTAGCGCAAACAAATGGAAATTATTACTTGAAAAAGGGAAAAAAATCACCATGGACCAGGTGTCATTGAAAAAAAAGCAAGAAAAAGCGAGGTCAGAAATAAAAGAGTAGAAAACAAAGTAAAACGTCATAAAGAAGTTAAAAAACAAGGGGGCCAAACACATGCAGAGCAGGTTAGAGATAATGAAAACAAATTCAAAAGACTCAAAAAAAAAACATAGGCGCGAAACACATGTAGAGCAAGATACAGAATATGAAAGCAGAAAACAAAGAAAGCAAACATCGCATTAGAGCAAAAAAAGAGAAATTATTACTCTGAGAAATAACGAAAAGGTGAATAAAGATTGAATATATGGTCATAGGTGATGTGTCACGTCATAAGTATGTAAATATTGTAAGGCTTTGAAGTTTAAGTCGTTTTGTCTGTGCTGAAATTCTAAACAGAGAAACCTATCCTGAATTATGGTACAAATTCATTAAACACATGTTTCACTGACCTCATTAAAAGGATTCAGCATATTAGGACTCGAAAGATTCCAAAAATAGTTTTTACAGAAGTTCTGAAATAAACTAATGAAATAGCAACAATTCAAAGAAAAAAAATCTTAAAAATGTGTATGTGGAAAATCAAAACGGGGGTTGGCGAGCGAAGCAGGGCCCCTAGTGTATATATTGTAAAAGACTTAACAAGAGACAACATAAAGGTTTGGGGTTTCCGGCCCCGTATATTGCAGACAAATCCACACTGCAAATCTGGTCAAAAGATATAAACAAAACAGTTCATATGCGCAACACCATACAGTCAGCGGCTATTTTATAAGGGAGGAGCCGGAAGTGGAGGAATGCTGGGAAGGAACCGTGAGGGAGAATGGGACTGATGACGTCAAGAAAGAAGAAAACAGAGGAGAAAGGTTAGTACCCCGCCACTCCCTGCCGGCGAACGTCTTCCGAAGCGTGTTAAGGTCCGTCCACGGTCTCCTATTCGCGCGTGTGTGACACGACCCCCCCCCTTAGCCCAAGACCGGCAGGTCGGGCGGACCTAGCTGAGAGATCGTGGACGCGAGAGAGGGCATCGGCATTGGCCTGAAGGTTGCCGCGACAATAAGTGACCGTGAACTTATAGGGTTGTAAGTCCAGAAACCACCTGGTGACCCGCAGATTCAACTCTTTGTGCAGGGACATCCACTGAAGCGCAGTGTGATCAGTCACTAGAGTGAATTCGTGACCCAACAGGTAGTACCGGAGATGGGTTACCGCCCACTTAATGGCCAAGGCTTCCCTCTCCACTGCCGCATACCTGGTCTCTCGGTCCAGCAGTTTCCGGCTTAAGTACATCACGGGGTGTTCGACACCATCGACGCTTTGGCTCAACACGGCGCCCAGGCCTGTATCTGAAGCGTTGGTCTGGAGAATAAAAGGCAGCCCAAAATCAGGGGTCCTTAATACAGGTGCCGACGTTAGGGCCTTTTTTAAGTCACTGAATGCGTGTTCCGCCTTGTCGTTCCATACCACGTGTAGGGGAGCGCCCTTCTTTGTTAAATTGGTCAAGGGTGCTGCCCTTCGTAGAAACGAGGTACGAACCGGCGGTAGTACCCCGCCAACCCCAAGAAAGCCTGCACCTGTCTCTTGGTATTCGGACGGGGCCATTCCAGGATGTCTTTGACTTTGGAACATTGGGGTCTCACCTATCCTCGTCCCACAAGGTAGCCTAAATATTTGGCCTCCTTTAAGCCAAAAAAACATTTACGGGGGTTAATGCAGAGGCTGGCTTTAGCCAGTGTTGCGAGGACAGCAGAGACCTGCAATAGATGCTCCTCCCAGGTGCCGGAATAGATGACGACGTCATCCAGGTAGGCGGCACTATAGGACTGGTGGGGCTTCAGCACTCTATCCACCAGACACTGAAATGTCGCTGGGGCCCTGTGCAGCCCAAATGGGAGGACCTTGTATTGCCAATGTCCACTGGGGTGCTAAAGGCCGTTTTTTCTTTTGCAGATGCCGTTAAGGGAATTTGCCAATACCCTTTTGTGATGTCAAGAGTAGTCAAGTATCGAGCCGCACCCAGCCGCTCAAGTAGGTCATCAATGCGGGGCATCGGGTAGGCGTCGAACTTGGAGACCTGATTCAGACGTCTAAAGTCAATGACAGAACCTCCAGGAGCCGTCTGGCTTGGAAACTAGGACGATAGGACTGGACCAAGGACTATGGCTTTCCTCTATAGGGCCTCTCCCGGACGATTACTCCGGGGTCCGTGACTAAATAGCGTGCGCAATCAGCGAGGTCCGGCCCGTTGACTTTCTCACTAATTCGGGGACGGCCTGGATTGCCTGGGTTATCTCCTGCCGCTGTAAGGGTGTCAGCTCGTCACCAAGGTTAAAGGCAGACGTGCTAGCGAATAGGGAGAGGGATCTACGAGTGTCGGGAGACTCCTCCCTGTCCTTCCAAGGTTTTAACAAATTGACATGGTAGATCGCTCGGCCGACGATTAGGTTGTTTAACTAAATAGTCGACGAGCCCCTTTCTTTCCTTAACCTCATATGGCCCCTGCCAGTGAGCTAGCAATTTGGAATGGGAGGTAGGAACGAGCACCATCACTCGATCCCCCGGGCGGAACTCCCGGAGGACGGAGTTGCAGTTGTAACACCGGGCCTGCGCTGCCTGCACATGAGTCACGTGGTCCTTTAGGAGTGGCCTGATTTTGGCTAGTCTGTCGTGCAGTTGCGCCACATACTCCAATATATTGGAGGAGGGAAGGGCCTCAGCCTCCCAGCCCTCTTTTAGTATGTCTAAAAGTCCTCGGGGTTGTCGCCCGTACAGTAATTCAAAAGGGGAGAAGCCCGTAGAGGCCTAGGGCACTTCCCGGTAAGCAAAACGCACGAGCGGTAGGAGCTGGTCCCAATTCCTGCCATCGGCGTTGACTACCTTGCGGAGCATCTGTTTAAGCGTCTGATTAAAACGCTCCACCAGCCCGTCTGTTTGAGGGTGGTAGACAGACGTCTTCAGGTGCTTTATTCACAGTAATCTGGCAACCTCCCTGAACGTATCTGAGGTGAAGGGTGTACCCTGGTCCGTGAGGACTTCTTTGGGGATACCCACTCTAGAAAATAGGTTGACTAATTCCCGTGCGATATTTTTAGTGTTAGCGGAGCGCAGGGGAACCACCTCTGGGTATCGGGTAGCGTAATCCACCATGACCAATATGTACTTATCGCCACAGTTTGAGGGTTGCAGGGGTCCTACTAAGTCCACCCCTATTCTGTCAAAAGGGATATCTATCAGGGGTATTGGGACGAGAGGAGCGCGGTCCCTCCTAGGAATCTGGCGAATCTGACATTCCGGACAGGATTGACAGAAGCGCCGGACCTCCTCCTTGATCCCGGGCCAGTAAAAGTGGAGTTTGATTCTCTCCAAAGTTTTTTTGGCCCCGAGGTGGGCACCTAGGAGGTGAGCGTGCACTAGTTCACATACCTCCCGCCGGAAGGTACGCGGCACTAGCAACAACTTACGCACCTCGCCCTCGTGGGTTGCCACCCGATACAACAGATCATTCTCCAGAATAAAGAAGGGCTCGCGTGGCATGGAACCGTCAGCTTGTGAGCTGCCTGGAAGAACAATCGCATTCAGGGCAAACCGCAGGGAATCGTCATTCCACTGCTCCCTTTTAAATGAGGCAGGCGTAGACCGAAATTGATGGTCCAAGTTGCTCAGGGGGTCTTGTGAGCGGGTTAGTGGAAGCATTCCCTGGCTCGTCCCTTCTCCGGCGGATACTTCCGGGTCAGGGTCCGTCGCTGAGGAAGCGTCCCCCAATGTGCCTGCGCCAGTAGGGCCTGCCCCAGAGCACGGCGTTGAGACCACGGGAAGGGCGCCTCGTCCCCTCATAGCCAGACCCAGTGAGGCCCCGGGAGCGGTGTGTGTCTTACCGCAGTTTCTGTGTGACCAGTCTTGTCCCAAAATCACTGGATAGGGGGGTTCGGGCAACACCGCGACCACCAAATTAGGCAATTGCCCCTTCCAGGTGATGAAATAGCGAGCGGAACGGTATGACTTGGTCTCCCCATGCACACAAGTGACTTGCAAATGTTGCTTAAGCCACTGTCGCGGTAATACATAACGGTGAGCGACAATGGTAATGTTGCTGCCGGAGTCAAACAGAGCCACCACTGAGTGCCCATTCAATAACACCACTCCCGTGTTTGGACTTGCCAGCGGGTGCGACGGAGTACAGTACCTTTCCGCGGTGGCCCAGGTGCAGTCCATCGGCTACGAGGTGGTGTTGAGGGGACAGGTCGGCAGTAGGTGGCCGGTCTCACCACACTTGTAACAGCGCAGGGAGGCCGGCTTTTCTTTGGTTTTTTGCAGCGCTTCCAAAGCACGTCGAGAGGGCTCGGGGGTGGCCGTCCATCCCTGTCGGTTCCCACGAGCTTGCCTTTCCGACCCCCTGGCTCAGAAAACCGCGAGCTGGTGCTCCAGGACTTCCAGGAGTCCTGGCATGTCCTTGTAAGGATGGCACCAGACCTGCTGGGCGAGGGAGCTAGGCATGGTGTTTATGAGGCCCTCACAGGCCACCTGCTCTACTACCTTTCGGGCTTGGGGACCCTCGGGCCGTAGCCAGCGTCCCATTTTACCCCAGAAGTCAAAGGCCTGGGCTCAGGCTGGTTTTTCTGGGTCAAACTGCCAGCTCCGCCATTCACTCGCCTGCTGGCCCAGCGTAATGCCGTAGCGTGCCAGGATCTCCTGTTTTAGGAGGTCCTAACTCGCGGCCTCCTCCTCGGGGAGATCGTAGTAAGTGCGCTGCGCGGGTCCCTTCAGGTAGGGCGCCATAATGGACGCCCACTCGGACCGCTGCCACTCGTTTCGGGTGGCCGTCCGTTCAAATATGCCCAGGCACGACTCGACGTTGTCAGCCTCTGTCATAAGCACCAGAGGCGGAGGCGTTGGACAAGGCAGGTTGGGTCTTACCCTCCGGGCTTCTGCCAACCTGGCCTTCGTTTCCTCCAACTCCCGGGTGGTAGCGGCTTGCGCTTACTGCAGGGACAGGATCTGGGCATTCATCCCCTGCAGTACTGTGTTGAGGTCCTGTCCTTCAGTCATTTTTTTCGGACTTGTATCCTGCCAACTACGCCACTGTAAAAGACTTAACAAGAGACAACATAAAGGTTTGGGGTTTCCGGACCCATATATTGCAGACAAATCCACACTGCAAATCTGGTCAAAAGATATAAACAAAACAGTTCATATGCGCGACACCATACACGGCGTCAGCGGGCATTTTATAAGGGATGGAGCCGGAAGTGGAGGAATGCTGGGAAGGAACCGTGAGGGAGGATGGGACTGATGACGTCAAGAAAGATGGCGGAGGAAGGGCGGAAGTAATGCCTCAGAACTGCCTTCACTCAAGCACTTTAGCTGCCTCCCATGCGCACGTGTGTGACAATATATATATATATATATATATATATATATATATATATATATATATATATATATATATATTTACTAGCAAAATACCCGCACTTTGCAGTGGAGAAGTAGTGTGTTAAAGAAATTATGAAAAAGAAAAGGAAACATTTTAAATATAACGTAACATGATTGTCAATGTAATTTTTTGTCACTGTTATGAGTGTTGCTGTCATCAAGAATTCAAGGATTTGATTATCATTATTTCTTTCAGTCAGGTTCGTATTTGGAAGACGTGTTGTGTTTAAGTTACATTCTGTGTTTGTCAACCATTGTAAAGATAACAGGCTTGATTCATTGAAGTGTTCACTACCCAAATCGCTATTCGTGAATCTAAGATGTTTAACAGGCATTCCCGGTATTAACTTGTGAATTTGCCTGCGAATAGTTAGCGGCAGCGTGTCTATGAACTTGTGGAATTGCCTGAGAGTATTTAATGGCAGCCTCTCTATTAACTTGTGGATTTGCCTGCGAGTATTTAGTGACCGCATGTCTATTAACTTGTGGATTTTTCTGTGAGGATTTGGCGGAAGCGTCACGAAGTTGATTCTGTCTAGCTGCATCAGAAAATGTACCATGACATCTGACACGCCTCCTTTTTACTGTTTTCTCACAGCTTGGATTGCTGCTGTCATAATCCGTTTGAGTTTTATGGTTTGTTTCAATTATGTTAGTATTTGCAGGACTTGTGTTGAAGTGACATTTGGCATCTGTCAAGCGTTGTAAGCATACAACCAGCTTCATCGATAACTTTGCATCCAGCTAGTATAGTCGGCTATGTCCTCTCTTGCACAGAGCATCGGTATTGGCAGTCCAGTCCAATTTATCATCCAGCTGCATTCCCAAGTATTTATAGGTCTGTACCCTCTGCACACAGTCACCTCTGATGAGGGGGTCCAGGAGGGGCCTAGGTCTCCTAAAATCCACCACCAGCTCCTTAGTTTTGCTGGTGTTCAGGTGTAAGTGGTTTGAGTCACACGATTTAACAAAGTCCTTGATTAGTTTTCTATACTCCTCCTCCTGCCCACTCCTGATGCAGCCCATGATAGCAGTGTCGTCAGCGAACTTTTGCACGTGGCAGGACTCCAAGTTGTATTGGAAGTCTGATGTATATAGGCTGAACAGAACCAGAGAAAGTACAGTCCCCTGTGTAGGTGACCACAATGTCAGACCTGCAGTTCCCGAGACGCACATACTGAGGTCTGTCTGTAAGATAGTCCACGATCCATGTCACCAGGTATGAATCTACTCCCGTCTCTGTCAGCTTGTCCCTAAGGAGCAGAGGTTGGATGGTGTTGAAGGTGCTAGAGAAGTCCAGAAACATAATTCTTACATTATTTTACTGTGCAAGATACATTTAGTCATTTAATTCATTATTTATTTAAAAATATATTTTGTTCAATAGTTCTTTATTTCAAGACTGTTTAAATTATTCAGTTTGTAGCTTTCATTTAACTGCTGCTGCAAGAACCATCACTAAGACTTGAAGGTATCCCTAGATATTTTCTGTTTTAGGGTCACTATCCTACCTTCTACTAAAGTTTAGTGTTCTTTAGTATCTCCTTTAACTACAGTGTATATAGCTTTTATTGGCTTTGGCCCCATTTCATTAATTTCTCCTGTTTAATAATGTAAATTACTTACATTAAGATTACAAAAATTCCCGTGGATGAATAAAACTACTGTATGCTCATGTGACACGGTTCCCATTAGTCTAATTTAAACACAGGATGAAGAATTATTATGTTGTTGTAGTATACTCAGATTAGAACCACTGATTATAGAGTGTTCCTTATACAATAATAATCAAGTTATTTGCTCAAAAGTAAAATCTATGCAACCATTATTAATTGTTAATGACCCCCTCCACTTCTAATTCTCTTCTTTTCTGCACAGTTATTGTTCTTTCAAATGAAATGGCTCATCAGTGTATGTTTAGGATGTAATGATTGCTGACATGACATAAAAACATCTTATTTTAAGCATAAAGTGGAATTGTCTGTTAGAGTCTACTTCCATAGGTTTATTTACTTCAGTCATTTTCCTGTCATCCATTGTCAAATGACCATCTTTAGGTTCTTAAGTTAAAATGTTTATATGTAACCATGAGTTCTGACTTCTGTTTTATTTGTTGTTTATCTAGGTTTGCATTCATGCATTGCAAAATAAGAGACAAGACAGATGAAATGTTGGACTCTAAACTCTTCTGACACATTGCTACTAGTGATTGTTGCATTGGTATTAGGGGATGTTGTTGATCCCCTCAAGGTCTAAAGAGAGCTGGGCAGTTGCTCAGTTTAATCTTTATAAAGGTGGCTGAGCTCAAGTAGGATTTATTTTTCTTCTTCTAGGTTGGCAGCTTCCGGATCAAGAAAAAAATAGATTTGTCACTTCTGTTTTTAGCTGCATTCTTTTCCTGGGTACCCTTTAAATTCATCCCTATAAACTCCATGGAATGATTACCTTTGTGACAGTAATTAAATGTTGTAAGGTTTACTACTTTTCTATAATTATATTTGTAAAAAGGTACAAGAGCTCTGATGCTTTACTCAGTGAATAGTACTATACAGCTGAATAGATAACACCACACAACTCCAGACTTTGCACTTTTTCCATTTGTCTGTGAATTTTTGTCAGAATATTCAGGTTTCAATCCCACATCCCAAAGGTCTGTGCTAGTTTAAATGGTGACTTTACATTTGCCTTGTTTAAATGAGTGTGGGTGTGTGCATGAGTGTCTGCTGCAATGAAGTGACACTTTATTTAGATTAATTAATTCCATGGGGAAATTCAGTTTAGGGATGGTCTATGGTCCCTGAGACCCTAACCTGGGTACAGTTGGATATTACAGTATATCCAGTGCCTCCTTGTGTGATACCTTTAAGGGATGTTCCAGTTCATGGATAGTGCTTATTAATTTACGATGTTTTAGATAGATAGATAGATAGATAGATAGATAGATAGATAGATAGATAGATAGATAGATAGATAGATAGATAGAACTTTGTCTCCAGGGAAAAATTTGGCTTTTTACAGAAGTTCTTTATATAAATGAATACATAGAGAGGCAAGTAAATAAATAAATAAAGCACACATACTTTGGTCTGAACATACACCAGAATGACTATAAAGCAAGACAATTAAGAAAGAAAGAAAAGCTCTGAGTTGGCTGTCACACTCATAGTGAGGCATTATGCTCACAAGCTAGGTAAAGAAATACACCATCAATATTATTTTACTTCTGTTCTACAATATTTGCCAGGTCATCATTCATATTGCTATAATATCGTAGGTCTATTAAAAGTAAATTAACAAGCTTTCTACAAGTAAAGGTTTTTCAGTGCAAGATTTAATTAAGGCTTGTCATCAATAACAGAAAGTGTCATGAAGGTTGTGAATTTCTTTTGATAAAATTCTTCTTAACAGCATTGCCTGCTTTGCAGCTTTCTTGATGACTTATCAGACATTTATGACATGTTACTTGGTAAGGATATCTTCTAACCACATGCAGTATATAAAGAATGGTATTTTGGGACAGCTCTAAGAGAAATAACACATACCCACCCCCTCAAATGCACAAATGCTTGCATAAGTTCATACTCACACACACACACACACTGTATTTCATGAAGTAAAGATAATATAGAAGTTGAGTTGCTCCAATTTATGAATGACAGAGTGCACTGGCTTATTTGATATCTATAGCAATCATATCGTTTTAGACAAAGGATGCTGATACTGAAGTAGGCAATCATCTTTGCAAAAAAGTAATTTTTATGATCTTCTGTGCCCTACTGTGAGATATGTGGCTGTAATGCCATGCTACCATCTGAAATTTTCCTTTCAAACCATGTCAAAAGTTTCTTTTTTGTCTTTTCTTTTTTTGAGGCTTAGACACATTTGTCATTTCTTTTAAAATGACAAAAAAGTATTTTAGAAGACAGGCCATAGGCAGAACAAAGTAAATCGTTGAGTTCTTAACAATACCTTTAATATTTAATATTAATCAAATCATGTAGGCAGCTCCTGATAGTTCACGGTCTTATGCAGTTTAGAGGGACAAGGCTAAAGATTTAAAACTTTTAAAAGCACAGTGCAGGGCATCAGACACGCTGCTATGACTTTATGGTGCAACAGCAAACTTGCTGGGTCTTTCATGTCAGACAATAGCTAAATACAACTAGCTATAATGTAGTAAAGAAGAGAATGTTGGTGAAAGGTGTTGAACACCCCATCATGTTCCTGAGCCAGAAACTGCTAGATCAGGAGACCAGGTATGTGGCAATGGAAAGAGAGGCTCTTGCAATTAAGTGGGCGATTACAAAGTTGAGGTACTACTTCTTGGGTCGGGAGTTTACACTTGTTACGGACCGTGCACCTTTACAGTGGATGGCCCTGCATAAGGGCTCCAACCCTCGAGTCACTAGGTGGTTCTTTGATCTGCAACCTTAAAAGTTCTCGCTCGTTCATCGGAAGGGTTCTCTCCACACCAATGTTGATGCTCTCTCCTGCAACCTCTCAGTGCAGGACACCCGACCCAATGGGTCTGGGCTGAGGGGGGCCCTGTCATACATGCGTGTTTAGGAGACAACTAAAGGGCTTGAGTACATGTAATTCCATGCTTGACCAGAGGATGGCGAAGTGCACTAATTCTCCCTCTCAATCTCAATTACAGACCATTTTAGGGAAATCCCTCCTGGCTCTGGGGCAGCCAACGTCATCACTTCCGGTTCCGGTCCTGATGACATCACGTCCTCCACTGGCCTTTAAAGCCGACATCTTGCTTCCAGTTCTGTTCTGGACTCAGTTGTGTGAACATGTCTAGTATTTTGACACTGTTTTGCAGCCGGGAAAAAGTATACGGGTGGCTGTCCCAAACCTTTTCCATGTCCTATGGTTGTTCGTGTGACAACCTATACATACTTATCTAAATGTATCAATGTAATCTACAATTGTTAGAAATAAATAATAATATACACATACATGTGTGTAGAATTTTGTATAAGGGGCCCACACACCTTTGCACCGGGGCCTGGATTTTCTCTTGGTGGCCCTGGAAGTGATGTATACAATGTTGTATTAACAAGTGTAAATAGAGATGTAATAGGATATATACATGAGACCTGGAAGAGGCAGTGATAAAAACAGAATAGTATGTTGACAAGTGATATATACAATTCATATTGTAATCAGCACAGCTGTAATACAAACCAAAATGTAAGATGAAAGTTAAGGTCTGGGATGGAATCCCCTTTTAATGGATTGTTCAATCAAGTTTCAAATATATACAATGGACTGTCATAGTCCTGCATTTTCAATGGTAGCTTTTTAATGAGTCACTCTTGAGGATGCTGCAGTTGCTCCGCAGGCTAATGAACGAATGCCAACTTCTGGTTTGCCACATGTTTAAATAGTGATCTGGGAGGAAGTAACAGGACTTCCTTCACTGATGTGATGTCAAAGCTCCTCGTGGGTTTCTTCCTTCACTCTAGAACCAAGGAAGAAAAAGGCATTATTGACTGACCCCCCCTCCATATATTTACTTAAGAACAGCTGCTAAAATGTTCCTCTAGTTCATGAGCATGACACAGTCTATACACTATAATCTAGTTGATGAAAGCACAAAAATGTCTAATTTGCAATTTGTGACAGATGTATTTGCTTAATATATGACCTACTTAACCGGATTGCTTATGGGAAGGGAAATGATGTTCTCATGTGTTTGCCAGAATTTAAGGGAATGCACAGCGCATGAGCTGGGTGGCTGTGGTCTGTGATGACAGACTGAGTTTTCAGTTGAAAGTTAATGGTGTAGATCACAGGAGGTGTCCAACTCCTTCCTGGTGGGCATCAGTGCCTGCAGGTTTTCATTCTAAACCTTTTCCTAATCAGAGAGCAGCTTTCACTTCTAATTCTCTAAAACTCTTATTCCCATAATTTTATTAGCCCTGCTTTTAAGGATTCAGACCTCTGAATTGATTTGTTTCAACAAGATATTTAACAAGCCAACAGCTGATCAACTAAATTGGAATGTCAAACTTCAGCCAATTTCACTCCAACCAGTTTCTTAATGAGTTGCCAGTTCTTGCTTTTAATGAAAGCCATTATTGAATATCATGACTAGTTGTTGCTCTCATTCTGACACGGCAGACTGTTGATTTTCTGTTTTTTCTAAGACCACCATAATCTTCGGGACCTGAGCAGATCAACATGACAGAGACCTTCACCTTTCTCTATTTTCAGGTTATCTGGTCATGCGGCACCTTGTTTCGGGTCTCATTATTGTTTGGCTGCTCATTAAGGAAAAGGAAACAACTAAGGGGTCTGAGTCACATCAATAAAAACTAAGGCAAAACAAGTTAATCATCAGCAAAAATGGCTCACTAATTAAGAAGATGGTTAGAACGAAAACTTGCAGGCGCTCTGGCCCACCAAGACCGGAGTTGGACACCCCTGGTGTAGATGATGTGCAATTATAAAAGGTCAGTACCAACAATTTGTGATGCAGTTTTGACAGTCCTTTGCAAACGTTTTAAGTTGTGGATGAATCTTGTCAGGATAATCTCAAAAGGGCAGTTTACCAATGTCCTAGTTCATACCTCAAAGGCCTTTCTCAAAAAATACAGTTGCCATTCTACCTTTTTGGGACACTACTGGAGCAGAGAAAAACTGTGACAGAGTCTGAAATCTGGATGCCAAGAAACTTGAAACTGAGGTGTGCTGACACAGCTCTTCTAAAGCTCTCATAAACATGATTATAATTTTTTCTCAAAACTGCATTTTTTATTCGTTAGGTAAATCAAATGGCATAGATGTCTGTGACTGGTCATCATGTTAGAGCTGCAGAGTTTGTCCAAATTAACCATACAGAAAATGAACAACAAAATCTGGTAATGCTGAAATTGAAGTGATCTAGCTGGGATTTAGTATTTTACAAGTCAGCATTAGTCATTCAAAATTAAAGTCATTTCTTTGCATTGTTGCCATGGTAGCAGATTATACTACTTTGTTGTGAACCAAAACAAAATCAGACAAATTATCCTGCTTTTATTTTGCATTTTTATAATGAGAAATATATTGTAGAAGATATCTGCCCAAGTTATAATTGGGCTGTGACAAGCAGATTGAACAGTTCCTTCGGCCTCAAAGACTTGACTAGTTTTTGAATAATTTCTAAAGCAAGTATAATAGATAGATAGACAGAAAGACAGATGCCTAAAGGAAAATACACTAAATTCACTAGCGACCACAGAAAATAAATATAAGTTTGTTTATACAGTATTTTAACTAATATTAACAAACATTTGTGCTGTTTACAGTAATTAATATCTACCTAGAGCTGATTAGTAGACTGATTAGTAAATTCTGTTAGCTAAAATGCCAAACTCATAAAGGTAATAGAATTATTTTTTGGCCTGTCTTTTGTCCTCAGTGTTGCAGAGTGCAGTTTTAAAATTGTGGGTTTTTTGTATTTTAACCAACACACTATGAAATTGTGACAGTATCTCTTTTGAGTGGCAGTGCTGAGTAACCTAGACTATAGTCAAAACCAGAATCAAAATTCATATTAAACAAGAAATATGCAAAGCAGTGCAATGCATTAGAAGTTTTTAAATCTTCTTATATAATACACTACCATGGCCGTCAGTTTGTCTGTCGGGGATTTTAAATCATATGTAGCTTGCAAACCATTTGAACTATTGACCTGAAATTTGGTACACATATACTACATGACGTCTACTATCTGTTTCAGGGTTATGATTAACCTCCAAGGTTATTCCTCTTTTTATTTTTATTTTATTTTATTGTAGAATCAACTCTTGGCAGTGGCCAGCAGGGTGGCCATGCGGCTGTGCGTACAAACACCATTCTCATTTCCCTACCACCTTCATCTTCACTTCCCCTACCTTGTCATATCTTAAATCATTCTTGAGGCAGATTGAAGACTTAAGTGCCAGCTTAAGTGAAAAAATTTAAGAAAACATACTAAGTAATTGCAACACAAACACTGACTTAATCAGTTTTAACACGAAAAGATGCCAACGAAAGAAGAGAAGAAGCATGCTGCTAGGATGGAGAAAAGAAGAGCTGCTCAGGAAGCAGCAAGCACATCAACCTCTAAGCAAACGAATGCTAAATGTTCAGAGAAAGAGTATGAAAACTAGGAATTCTCCAGTGTATTCACTGTGCCGTTACTGGTAAACAAATAATCCTGTAAAAAGTGCCTTCAATCCCAATAAAGTGTTCCAGAGTGTTTTAAATTCTCAATCCATATATAGGTTTAAATCTAAAACTAAAAGGTAAAATCACTATGTTTCTTTATTCACACTCTTTCTCTGTCTTCATCAGGACTCTTGGGCATCTCATGGATGCGGCATCCCACTGATCAGCCACCTCAGCCAGAACCCAGAAGCCCGGAGCCACCACATCCTTCAGTCACTGTAACTCCAAGTACACCATACCCTCGCTCAGGTTCCACTGTGTCTGAACCGTGTCCTTCCACCTGCTCAAGTGGCCACTCCCACCATCTCACCAGCTACACCTTTCCAGCTGCTAGGAACACAGCTTTCTTTTGGAGCTCCTCCAGCCCTCTCTCCTTTTCCCCATAAACACATCAGCAGTATACTGCTTCCCAATTCATCGCCTGTTGTTTCCCTTCCCCAACTTACGATCGCTTTCTTTCAGTTTCATTCTTTTCCCCCTCTTTTTCTTTCTGCACAAACCTGGTACTTTTAACCTTTTGCAGCCTTTTATCGCACAGCTGCCACCTGACAATCATCAATTAACACAAATTGAACAAAATGGGTGGTGCCACCACTAAAAACGGACCAAATAATTGAATCAATTCACACAATACTTGTTTCACAACACTTTGGTTAAGCATGTGTTTAAGTTTGGTTTATTTGTTTTAATTCTCAAATAAACACATTTTGTTAACATCATGTTAAATATACCTTTCTATGTCTCAGATAGTATATGTGCTGACTAGTTAATGGTGAAACACTTTTTTTTGTTGTTTTTGCTATTTTGTGGTTAACTGAATATCCATACGTTCATGTTAACAAATATTCAAATATCCAAACTGATCACACTACACGTCCCTAGCAGAGACCAGTCATTTGTAAACAGGTATAAAGGGTGGAGTGTAGGCATGTGGGTTATTGGGGCATGAAAGACCTTACTGAAAGTGTCTGTATAGTTAGGCTTTAAAGCAACTAGTCTTAATTGTTTTGCATTGTGTTCCCCAAATATGTCATTGTGGAATAGTGGATTCACAGCTGTGAGATTAGTGGCCTGTTTGCAAACATATTTAATAGTCCATGCTAGCACTAAGACTATTTCCTAGCTGGCTTAATTAACTCTGTTCTACAGATATACTGTAGCTAAGAAAGTTCTATCTTATGTTAATTTACAGAGTGTAAAGGCTATACCATATTCTTAGTACCTACAAAAATCTGACATTCTGTACAAAGTAAACAAAAACTATACAGTATGAAGTTAACATTTGTGGTAGATAGGGGGCGCTCTCGCTCCCTTGAACCCCTGTCCACGACTCCAGACACCAGGTAAAAGTCCAATTGTTGGCTTTATTTTGTTGCCACAGTGTACAACGCACACTCTCCACCACAATACTCATATAATAACAAATACTACAATAATAAACCAATCCTCCAGCTCCCAGACACGTTGCCACCCTTCCACCCAGCTCAGCTCTCCGTCTGGGAGCTCCCACAGTCCTTTTATATTCCCTGACCCGGAAGTGTTCTCAATCCCCAGTCCATGTGATCCTCAATCACTTCCGGGTCAGGTAAAAGTTCTTTTCTTCACCCCAGAAGCCCGTTGCTCTTCCTATGACAAACTTCCAGGTCATAGGGCACAAATGAGTCCTCGGTCCTCCCTGCAGCACCCTCTTACGGCCCCTGAAGTATCCAGCAGGGCTGAGGATAAAAACTACAGCGTCCATTATTCCCTGCTGGTCTTCGGGGCACCTCCATACTGCAGGGAGGGCTCATTCTGGCGGCCTGGGGGTATTGGCCGGGATGAGAAGCCGGCCACATCTCACACATTAATCATTAACTTTCTAAAATAGGCTCTTACAAGGATTTTCAACCTCCACCAACTAACTCATTTTTATTGGATTATTTATTTATGGACTTTAGAACACTGCAGTTTGTTTTGAACACTTTTTATTTTAACTGTTTTTAATAAAAGCACCATAGCAATTTTGTGCATACTCCTTGTCTGGCTGTTTATGTCCTCGTCCACTGGCTCATCCCATGGGTACATTATCGGCAGTGACAGATTTAAGAACCTCCCAGAAGGACCTGGGAGCATGGAGCCAACCTGCACTTTCACAGTCACGTATTCCTTTTAACCCTATTTTCCCAGTTTCCCATTTTCACTGGATTCAGGCCTCCATCAGTTGTTGCTGTACAGCACTCCATCTGCTCATATTTATAACAATCTAGCTATGGGCAGTACATGTCAAATAAATGCTTATTCTTAAATCATATTGTGAAAAATGGACGTTCTTCAACAGGATCTTCAAATGCAACAGCTGTTGCAGTTCACTTGACACAAGTGTACTGTTAATCAGAGAATTTTTCCCAATTATTTAATCATGTGGCAAAGCTCAAGTAGTATTATTTCACTGGTGTTGAAAAATGTAGAAAACGAATTTACAAATGAAAATAGTTTAAATTATTTATGTGACAGAAATGCAAACAAACAATCTGACTGCAACATTGAATACTGAACTGTATACCAATCATATTCTTAAGGCCAGTTAACTTAATTTAGTATAAAATGTGTTTCTTCTTAAGTGCTTTACACTTTTTTACCAGCTATTGTCAGTGCTCTTCTTCTTTACTCAACTGTTGCCTTACTGTATTTACCCATCACTAACAGAGGAGTGCACTCTATTTCTCAAAATACAAATTTTTTATTTTTTTTAATCTGGCAGGACTGTAGGGTTGGCATAGAACTATTCTACAGATTATGTATGTAATTATTAGTATATGGCTGATGGTGTGACATGAACTGAATGATATTACTGTAAGGAAGTAATGACAGGTTGATATAAAATAAATGTTTGTTATTTTAAAGATGCATTGCCAAAAGGATAAGCACTTCTTAACTTAAATGTACTAAAAACCTACATAATGTTTTTGGTAAACTGGAAAATAGTTAATTATTGGAATCCAGTAAAGATTAGTCTTACATCAAGTACTGGATAGGAAACACTTCTTTGCTGTATAACTCTGCCTTTGTAACCAAATGTGTGCTTGTCTTTGAGTCATTTCCCTAACCTGTGGTTCTGATATTGAACATTTAATGGGATTCACTTTCAGAGACCTCACCAAAGCTCTTTCTAAATATGGTTTTACCGATGGGGCCTCTCTGGCAGTTACTGAAGAGCTGTAGCATTATGCCTTGTCAAAATGTGGTGTTATAATGTGCATGTAGTCAAAATTAATTCCTAAATTATTAAAATTAAAACCCTACATTTTCCCAGAAATCTTGTTGCATATAAATACTGATATAAAGTATGTATTCAGCAACCACTTATTGAGAACCCTGCCTGGGACTAATGAAATTATACTTTGAGTTAAATGTGTGAATTTACAGTTTTGAAGGCTGTTCCTGCATCTTACTATGGCATGCACTTGTGATGCAGTGCCAGCTTACTTATGGCAACTTAATGTCTTGCTCTTTTGATGCACAGATCTACTATTGTTCTGACATGTCCCCTTATAGGGTAGAAATAGAAAAAATACTTTAAAGTATATTGAAAAAATAGGTAGGAATTCACAGTAAATACTTCACTTGCCTCCTAGTTAAAACATATTATCTACAAGCTTTTTCTGTACTATGCTGTTAAGCATACTGTGATGTTCAATCAGTCTACATTATGAATGCTGAGATATAACCTACAGCCACTTTAGCACAGTCTGACTTTGCCAATAACCACAACATAATAGAAAGTAAATTTCCCAGTGCCCTATGTTGGCTGGGATTGGCTCCAGCAGACCCCTTTGACCCTGTAGTTAGGATATAGCAGGTTGGATAATGGATGGATGGAATTTGTTTACAGTGAATTTCTCTTCAGCATCATGGACTCCAGGAATAATGTTATTTTATTGATTTAAAGTTGTGTTCTGGTACTTGGGTCACGTTTCATCAAAAATGTATCCTCTTTTCCTTCCCTCTGCCGACTCAACATCTTCTCATCTCATCATACATTTTCTTTTTATTTAAATGTTATCGATTTTATTGTAATCATTCCTTACAGATAGATCTATTTTTACAAAAAATAGGATTGAAAACAAATCAACCCAACCCCCACCCCTGAGATAGAGACCATGGCCAACGGACTAAAACTTAAAGCTGGTCAAAATACATAAATTGATGAGTTTAATAGGCAGATAAAAAAGAAATGGGAAGAGAATCTACTTCCTCAGTGCTTTAAGAGCTTTTTCTAAAATATTATTGATTAGCTCCTGCCAGGTTTTGAAAAAGTTCTGCACAGATCCTCTAACTGAGAATTTAATTTTTTTCAATTTCAAATACGCAGTATAAAACATTAGTTACCCACTACCTTAAAAGAGGAGAGTTAGGATTCTTCCAGTTTGGCAAAATAAGTGTCCGTGCCAATAGTGTAGTGAAGGCAATCACAGTTTGTTTGTCCTTCTCCATTTTAAGCCCATCTGGAAGAACACCAAACACAGCTGTTAATGGGTTTGGAGGGATTGTGACACTGAGGCTGTCTGAAAGGCAATTAAAAATTTTGGTCCAAAATGATGTTAATTTGGTGCAGGCCCAAAACATGTGACCCTGTGAGGCTGGGACTTGATTGCAGCATTCGTAGGTTGGATCCTGCCCTGAAAACATTTTGGATAGTTTTAAGCAAGACAGATGTGCTCGATATATAATTTTAAGTTGAATAATTGTATGCTTTGCACATATGGAGCTCGAGTGAATTCTCTGCATTGCTACCTTTCACTCCTTTTCTGATATGATGAGTGAGAGATCTTTTTCACACTGTCCTCTTGGATCTTTGAAAGGGAGGGACTGTAAAATAATTTTATATATTGCAGAAATGCTGTCTGAGTCCTCCAAACTGAGCAATATTTTTTCCAGCATAGAGGAAGGTGAGAGATGAGGGAAATCGGGCAGATTCTGTGTGACAAAGTTTCTAATTTGAAGATAGTGAAAGAAATGTGTTGCTGGAAAGTTAAATTTGGAATGTAATTGTTCATAGGATGCAAAGATGAAAAAGGTGGTTCTCATGCAGAGGTGCCAGAGATAAAAGATTCTCCATCTTAAAATTCTTTCTACATTGGTTCCTTATTCTGAGTGAGTGAAGCACAATTGGGTTATTAGTATATTGGCAATAACTTGCATTTATTGGGGCACAAAGCAGGGAATATAAAGAAGTACTGGAGGATTTTACTTCTATTGCAGACCAAGCCTGTGTATGTTCATCTATTTCTGTACAGATTTTTATAGCTTGTATATTTGCTGCCCAGTAATAAAACTGAAACTTAGTTTGAGCCATGCCACCTTCTGCCTTAGGTCTTTGTAGGGTCGTTCTTTAGATATGTGGATGTTTTGAGTTCCAAATAAATGAGGTTATGGTTGAATCTTATTGCTTAAAAAATTATTTATTGATGTATATTGGAATGTTTTGAAATAAAAAGAGAAGCTTAGGAAGGATATTCTTCTTAACAACGTTAATTCTTCCAGCTAGAGTGAGATGAAGGTTTGACCATCTATGCAAGTTTTTTCTATGCAGACGGCAAAATTTTGTTGATAAAGAGGTTTATATTTACTTGTAATATTTATCCCTAGGTATTTAAACTGATCTGCAATGATAAAATGGAAGATGTCCAATCTGATAATGTATGCTTGAGAATTCACTGGAAGGAGCACACTTTTATTCAAATTAATTCTGTGACCAGAGATCTTTTGAAATTCTGTAAGTGCTGTTAAGACTGCAGACACAGTATTTTGTCGGTCTGATATATACAAAACCATATCATCTGCATATAGAGAAATTTTCTGTTCAAGTCCTTCTATGATAATCCCCTTTATCTGATAAGCATTTTGACAGTGAACTGCCAGTGGTTCAATGGTGATTGCAAATAGCAGTGGTGACAAGGGGCATCCTTGTCTGGCACCATGTTTTAGTTTAAAGTAGTCGGAACAAATGTTGTTAATACAAACTGAAGCTTCTGGATTGGTATACAGTAGTTTGATCCATGCACAAATATTCAGGCCAAACCCAAATTTCTCATCATACGTTCTTTACACAAGTCTACAGCATATCAACGACTCCTTTTTATATTATGATATGGTTTTGACACTTGCTTGTTAGCAACTTGTTCTTATTCCCTCTTAAATTCTTTCTACCCTTGGTGGCAGAAGAAATATGGTGGAACCCTCATTTAGCTTTTTTCTTGAGGCTGTGCAAAGGAAAAGTGTTAAATGGAGGAAATTGCCAGGATGTCATTAGTGCAGGTCTGGATTAAATGTATTAAAGTGTTTCTTTTATTGTTTCACTGTATTTATTTTTGTGATTTAGTTATTGTCTAGTTTGAACATGCCCTAATTTGTCCTTTTAAAGTTGTTGAATTATTATTATTGTTTTATATTGTTATTCCTTTTCATGAGTGACACAGTTTTGATAACAACAATTCCACTGTAAAACCAGATGAGCCTGGAGCCCAACCTTATGTTAGGGTTTTGAAAACAAAATAAGGATTCATTCACACTGTACCTCAATTCCTACTTTTCACCCCTAAGCAAAACAGTATCTGATCTTTTAAGGGAACTGTGATCAGCAAAAAACAACATGAAGTTACCACATCTTAATAAAGACTTAAACAACTTCCATAACCACCGTTTTACTTCCACAATCTCAACAACTTGCTCTCACTGGTACTAGCTGCCTTCTTCAATGACCATAGGTTCCTGCACACAGATAAGGCAGATGTCACAAAAGCAAACCATAGACATAAAAAGGTTTGGGGCAGATCCCCATATATTGTGCCTTGGCTGCAAATGGGTTTTAAATTGATTATGATTATCATATATTTGAGTCCACAACAGAACTGAATACAACAGGAAAAGATGGCAGCTTTAAAGCCCGGGACCAGAAGTGATGTCACCGGGACTGGAAGCGACATCTTCTGGACCAGAAGTGACGTCATCATTGGGCCGGAAAACACCCGGAAGTGATGTCTTTTATCCTGGAAGTGACATCATCCATGGCCCCGGAACAGGAAGTGACATCGTCACTAGCACTGGAAGCAGAAGTGACATCATCACTGGAGCCGGAACCTGGCAAGATTTCCAGTTGATAGTCTTTAGAAGAGTGAGAAACAGAGTACACCTCGCCACCCCCTGGTCTGGTGTGGTAGTACTGTTCTTAAGGCTTTTCATATGTCTCCCAGTTGCACGTGTATGACACTGTGAAAACTGCATTCAAAGCAATGGCTCATATTTTTTTGTTGCCATCATCATCTGATGGATTCAGAGTTGTTCTGCATTAAAATTATGTGAAGTAGTGCAGCAGTCAGCATCTATTAGGTTGAATTTTCCTAAAAGAACTGAATTAAGTCCTTTTGTACACATGAGGTACATTGAGGATCAACATCTGTACACTCTTATATTAGTACTGGATCATTTCTAAAGTTATTCTAAATTTAGATCATTCTTCTGTACAATAAAAAACATGGATTAAAATAAATTACAAAAAAAACACACACACAGAACTCAACTTAAGGGAACAATAATGTTTGTAAAGACTTAACCTGAATAAAAGAAGTGACATGCTGAATTAGAATTTTGTAAATTTTAAAAGTGAGTATTATGAAAAATAAATCTTGTCTTTAGAATAAAAGCTATTTTAAAGTAAATGAACTCCACGGAACTTATATAAACAATTAAATAACAAACTATATAAAGAAATAAAGTAGCCTGTAATTTTTTTTTAAATGTCAAGGTTTGCACTCTAACTACTTGAAATTACAGGACATCAGGTTTATTCCAAGTTCCATCAAGCATATGAATATGTATTAGTTTTCAACGTATTGCCTGAAACAGTTCTATTTTAAAATCTGTAAACGCTTCAGCTTATTTTACTTCTCACAAAAAAATCAGAAAGTAAAATACTTCTGCTTGGCCACCATGATTTTGGCAGAGAAAGAAAAAGAAAATGCAGAAAACTGCATATGATGTAAAAGCCCCAACAGGACTGAACACTAGCCTGAAAAATAGATTAATTATGAAGACATTGCGGTCTTGTATGAACACAAGCACCAGTCTTAACTTAAACCAGATCGTAGACACTAAATAAAAAAATATACACATAGCTGAAAGGAAAACTAAAGCATCTACCTGAAACAAAAAAAATCATACAAACAAGAGCATAAAACAAATCTAACAAAATAAATGTGCAATACCAAATGGCCCAGATAAGGAAAAAGTGCTTCACAAGTTAATATCAAAAAAGATGTAGTCTGGCAATTCTGAAAACTCTAGAAGAGCTAATGATCCTACTACTCTTCCAGTCCTATGTTTCTACTAGTGAGAAATGGCTGTAGAGACCACATGATCGCATCCATTGTGTTATGTGAATATGCTGACTTAAATACAGTGTGGCCATCTTGACTATCTGCATTACAATATTACCTCCAACAAAAAAATGCAATGTGAACAACAGGAAAAATAAATTGTAAAAACCTTAAAGCCAGCAGCTCCAGCATATGACCCTGTAATGTAAAAAGCATGTTATGAAAATGAATGAATTCATATACAATGGATTCAGAAAGTATTCAGATCCCTTCACTCTCCGCATACTTTATTGTGTTGGATAATTTTGCCATCATTGCATAAATCTACACTCAATAACCTATAATGACAAAGTGAGAACATGTTTTTAGAAAGGTTTTGAAACTTATTAAAAATCAAAAACTGAAATCACATATATATACTGTACATATATATAAGTTTTCAGACCCTTTGCTGTGACACTCCATGCTGCGGTCAGGCACACCCCGTTTGCTTTAATTATCCTTGAGCTGTGTCTAGAACTTGATTGTGGTCCATCTGTTGCAAACTGAAAGAACTTAACTGCACACTGTTTAGCAAGGCACACAATTGTGTATTTGAGGTCCCACAATTCACACGTCAGGATAAAAAAAATAATTTTTGAAGTCAAAAGAACTTTCTGTAGACCTCCATGGTAAAACTGTGCTGAGACATAAAGATCAGGTCAAGGGGATACAACTTTTTCTAAAGTTTTGAGTCCTCCTAGGAGCACAGTAGCCTCAATAATTGTGAAATGAAACAAGTTTGTAACAACCAGGACACTTTTTAGGATCTGCCATCTAATCAAACTGAGAAACCAGGCAAGAAGATGAAATAAAAACTGAACTCTTTTTGACAGAACTTGAAGCATTATGTCTGGTGAAGACCAGACACTGCTCACTACCTGCCTAATACCATTGCGATGGTGGCAGTATAATGCTATGATGGTGCTTCCCTGTGTATTGGAGAGAGATAGGGAAAGATGAATGCAGTCAAATACTGAGTGGTAGTTGAAGGAAACCTCAGACTGGGGTGATGGTTCACCTTTAAGCATGTCAATGACCCGAAGCATGCAGCCAAGACAACAATGGAGTGGCTTTGGGACAAGCCTCTGAATGTCCCTGATTAGTCCAACCAAAGCCGATACTTAGACCCTATAGACCATCTCTGGAGAGTCCAGAAGATGGCACTTTAAAGATGTTCCTATCCAGTTTAATGGAGTTTGAGATGATCTGCCAGGAAGAACAGACTTATCCAAGAAGACTTGAAGCTGTAATTGCTGCCAACAGGGCTTTTGCAAAGTACTGAATTAAGAGTCTAAATACTTACATGACTTTTAGCTTTTTAATTTTAATGAATTTGCAAACCTTTCTGAATACATGTTTTCACTTTGTCATTATGGGAAATTAAATGTATAGTGGTGGATAAAAATGGCAAATTTATCCATTTAAGATTAAATTTAAAACACAATAAAGTATACAGAAAATGAAAGGATCTGAATACTTTCTGAATTCACTATATGTATGTATGAATGTATGTATATGTATCAGGTTTATTGGTACTTTTAACTGCAAATTGCTATATCATACATGACAGGAAAGTGTTATGTTATGATGAATGTAATTTTATTTAACTCTAGTTAAAAGGACAATAGTTAAATAAAATCATCAATACAGTCATAAGAAATGTAAGAAAGAATGATACGTGAGCTTGAAAGTCTAACCTGTCTTTTTACTTTCACAAAAAGATAAAATATTTGCTAATGGGAAATAGACTCAAAAGCCATGACTTGACAGGGTTCTTTAATGCAGTCATAAAAATGTTTTGTCACCAGCAAATTGCAGCCTAAAAAGCCTTCGGGTGGAGTAGAGAGATATAAGTAAGTAATTTTCCCTGAAACTTTATGTCTTCTAAATAATATTTTTGATGAAAAACCATCAGAGAACGTAAATTATAGAACTGGCTTTTAATACACATGCTTTGTTACAAAGAAGTGTTTGAACCTTGGATTTTTAGATATATTTATATAAAAAGTATATACAATTACTGTTGTATTGAAAAAAGCTCTTAACAATAAACTAAAATTAATATATTCTAAAAATTACCAATATATATACTTCAAGGTAAATTAATGAAAGAAATTATTGAGGAAAAGATTGAGTATCAAACAGTAAGAACAGATGCATTGGCAAGTAGTCTACATGGGTTCAGACAAGGAAGGTCATATTTTACTAATATGCTGGAATTCTATGAGAAAGTAACAAAAGTCTACAAATAGACATTGTCAAATCATATTATTGACTTTGATTTACATATATTATTCCAAGAGCTACACTTAAAAGAAGTGGTAAGGGAGCCTTCTGCTGTTATACACCTAGGATAGATTACCAATAGGAATTCACCAGGCTAATACAGTGGAGCACTTTAAAACACTGCTGAAAACGCATTGCTTTAACATGGCTTTCTCATAGCTTCATTTTAGTTTAATTCTGATACTCTGTATATGCATTTAATTATCATTATCATAATCCGTACTAACTTTCTCTTCTGTTCTTTTTCCGGTTTCTGTGGTGGTGATCTGTGCCACCACCACCTGATCAAAGCACTGTGCAGTCCCTGCATTGATGGATTAAAGGCCAGAAGTCCACATGACCATCATCATCAAGTTCTTCCATGTGAACCCTGAATACAATGAGGACTGATTGAGGTAATTTATGTTAGGAGAATGCCTACAGGGGGCTGGGCGGTCTCGTAGCCTCGGAACCCCTGCAGATTTTTATTTTTTCTGTTCTCCTTGGCCATCGGACCTTACTTTTATTCTGTGTTAATTGGTGTTCCTTAATTCTATTTCCGTATTTCTCTTTCTCCATCACGTAAAGCACTTTGAGCTAAATCATTTGTATGAAAATGTGCTATATAAATAAATGTTGTTGTTGTTGATAATGTACCACTTCAGAGGCTGGTGATCAAACTAAATGAAGTAGCATTTCAGGGCACAGTGTGTAGGTGGGTACAAAATTGACTTAAACACTGGGAACAAAGAATTAATGTGAGAGGAATTTTTAATTTGTATAAATGATCTGGATAAGAATTTAAATAACAAGGTGGTTACGTTTACAGATAATATTAAACATTTGGAATGCTGGATAATGTATAGTTAGTTGAATCATAACAGAAAGACACCTACATAGCATTCAGGCACATGTGTGGTGGCAGACAATAGTTAATGTAAGTAAATGCAGGAAGTAAAAATAATAATTTTAACACATAGCAGGAGGATTGAAGCTTTAAAGCACCTTATGAGAAGGACCTAGAGGTCATAGTGGACTCATTACTATCCACATCCAGAAAGTGCACAGAAGATATCAAGAAGGCTGTTTGGCTATACAGCATGATGTGTGGGGTACAAGTCAAGAGAGGTTTTGGTTAAGCTAGAACACTTGTTACAGTGGCCTCACCTTCAGTACTGTGTGCAGTTTTGGCCTCCATATTACAAAATACAAAAAGGAATAGCACCACTGCAATGGCTAAAAAATATATTTTTGCTTGGGGATATATGTATTAAAGGTTGCATAATATTCTCAAACCTGCTAAATACAATTGAGAGTTATGGGAGGGAACCTGTACAGGAAGCATTGGGTACAAGGCACCCCATTGTAGGGCCCAGTGCTTGCTCACACATATCCACACTCTCGAAGGGCCAGTTTGGCATCAGCAATGAACCTAACTTACTGTCCTTGAGTGATTTGTGGAGGAAAATGTACACAAACACAGAGACAATGTGCAAAGTACAAATATACAATAAATTACCATGGGTTTCAGACCGAGGTGATGGATTCATGAAGCAAGGAGTGTAAATGGAACTAACACTACTGTAGTACCTTCAAATACACAATTTAGGTGAATTTCAGTTTACACATTTCATTTGGCTGACAAATCCAATGTCAAAATTCTCCTTATGTTCCTATTACTGAAAATCAAATTCTTTGAGAAAAAAGTAACTCGTGCTCTATTATGTGTACAATTATTGCATAAAAGAAAATAGCTAAGAAATTCTGTACCGTTATTGAAGGTATTCACTTTCCCAAATGAAAAATACATTACCAATTATGCTGAATTCTTAATTCATTGTTTGTATAACTGCAGGGCAGCTTTCATACAGAAGGAATGGCCTTAACATTTCATATTCTGAGAGTTATCACCACAATGTGAAACATTCTCATTTCATTGTTTAACCAATTAAACACTTCTGTGACAATCACCCAGACAAATCCAAATCATTCCTGAATCTTTCATCTGGTCTTCAGCCCCTGGACATTTCTCAAAAAGCTGTTATCTTAACTGTCACACATGACAAGGAAAAACTGTCTTCTGGTTTAAATAACCTCTCTCCAAATGAATGTGGGATACACAACCAATCAGACCTGAAAAATTCTGAGCTCCGGACTTTTCAGAGAACCGATACATTTAGCAGAGTGACATGCTGTACCCATGAGAGTGTCATTCTCATTGATAAGCTGGGGGGAAAGCACAAGGGCCTTTGACATATCCCATATTGGTTCAATTGTGAGGACCAATTTAGATGATAACCCAGATGTTGTGGAGCACATGCCTTAATGGACTTGTAGAAAGAGAAAATGTTCCATACAGTATTAACTGATACCTTTTGTTATTCCTGCTTCATGATGTTTTCAGAATAATACCCCTTTCTCTTTTTAAGTTAGTGACTGCTGCTTAAATTTAGCAGATTGTTAGCTTGCAATTTTCCACACTTTATTCATCTAGTCCCTCTGTAAACACTATACATGTTACCTGCTTAGCATCTTTGTTTGAATGCTTACAGTTTTGACTTCAGTAAAAAAATGTTTAGGTCTTTTTAAGGTACAAGAAGAAGAAATATTACTTTTATTTATTTAGGTTTAGATGATAACCTAAATAAAAATAACATTATTATCAATAAAAAAAAATATGATTTGACTGTAACACAGAATGAATATGCTTATTATCCTTTTTCTAATCTCTTCATTCCTTTTAAAACCGATGGCTGTTTTTTCTCGGCTGTGTCTTTGACTGAATGATGTCTTGTCCATCAGACAAAAAGATTTGAGATTACAATTTTTTTCATTTTCTTATACATAGAATCCTTTTGCTCAAGGGCAAAATTAATTGCAAAACATGGTCTATGGTGAATTTCTTTAAATGCAGTGCCCTAAGGAAAAGAACTATGATGAATCCTCTAATAAATATTTATACCATTACTATTGGAACATTTGTTACTTTAGCATTTCATTTATTTTTTATTTTTGCATCTCACTGTACTTGAGGCAATGTTTTCCATTTTGTTGTAATCATGAAGTCTTTTAGTTGAATGCTTTGTATATGCAAGAAATACTTGGATTTAAAAAGCAAAATGTGTGATGTATACTAGAACATTTTATGTGCAGCCTGAATTAACCTTGAAGCACCCGCTACTACTTTTCATATATGGCACTACATTATTCATCAACCTGCATATTCCACTGAAGAGGTGAAGGGAACCCGAGACTGCCTTAGCATCATCAGGTGAAAGGCAGAGACCACTGCTAGAAGGGGAGGCAGTCCATCTCAGGACAAACACAATTACACACCCTCATTCATTCATGCCAGGTCAATTTAAAGGCATCAGTTAACTTATATGTGGAGGGAACTGGGGAGCATTGTACAGTAACTGGCAGACTGTGGCTAGCCTGGGATTTTAAAACAGGTTCATGGTATTGTAAAAGAACACCACTGCATTCTGTGCTACAATGCTGTCCTGTACTATACTATACAATACAATGCTACACTATACTATACTATGCTATGCTATGCTATGCTATGCTATACTATACTATGTCTACCACTAACTATGTTCCACACAGTCTGTAATACAAATGATCAGCATTATACACTATACCCAGGGGGGGTCCCATTCAATGTTGGCTGTTACAGCTCCGGAGGATGGCACGCTGGCTTCACAAAGCATTATAGAGAGAGAGAGATGTTTAGAGCACGCACTGACACAGCACATTGCGCACCCACCAGACAACAAACAAACACAGGATCCAGATTAGGACCCAAGTGCAGCCATGCAGCGGGTGACACTTCAGCACCGCACTAGTTCAGATGGAGTGGAACAGTGTGATAGGACACCAAAAAAAACGTTCTCCTAAACCTGCCAAATTATCAGTAAATAATAATAACGAATAAAGGTCAAACGTGAATGCAGCAAATTTGCTATCAACACTAGTCATTAATCAGTTTATGACTTCCAGCACAGTATGCCTGATAGAGTTGAAACTTCGCTGAGATATCCCTAACCTGTTGGTGTGTTCCCTCTGTAAGGTGCCAGTTACCGGGAAGCCAGCCATTGTTAAAACCTGGATTTGAACAGATAGAGCCCAATTTCGGGCAGCCTGTTTCTCTAATGGTGGATCCTGCTCAGTACATAGTTCCAAGATAATGCCAGGCCTTTAAGCCAGTTATTATTATGTGCAAAAAAATTCTGCCTGTCCCATAAAGCTCATTTCCTTAAAAATGATGATTTTCATAGTCTTCAAGTGGTGCAAAACAAGCCATATTGTGTCAAATTATTAGGTTATGAATAAGATATAGGGTATGACATGTATAGCTTTTTTTATGCAAGAAGTGAATAACACCTGTGTTTTTACTTAATGTAGTTATTAAGAAAAAGTGCTTGCATTAGTTTCTAATCATGAGAACTACCATCAGGCATTCTTCAGTATGCAAACAGACAAAAAATCAACAAAGTTCTTCAGTGCAAATACACAGCATTGGCCCTCTTAAAAGGGAACTAAAATAGAGTTTATATATCATGTTAATCACTTTTGAGGTTTAAAATGTTTATCTCACCATCACACATTATAACAGCTTAGTGATATAAACTATTATAGCCGTGAGCCTTTATTTAGTAGGTTTGGCTGCATTGCCCAAATTTATCAAGGGTCATCTTTTACGAATGGTTCAGTGTTGCTGTAAATATATATAAATTCTCCTTTCAAATTTGCTTTTATAAATCCCAACTTTTACAGTGCCTACATACTAAAAAGTTGCTGAAATGTGTGTATGCAAATTTTATAAATCTGACCCCTGGACTGAATTCATGCCATGTCACAGTCCAAATAGAACAGACTTGTTCTCCCAGTGCTTAAGGTTTCTCGATGTACTACAGTTGTTTTCCACATTATTAAAATTATTATTCTTTAATTACAGATGCTTTAATCAAAGGCAATTTACAAACACAAATTATACATTGCAGAATCATGCATTTTAAATTAATGGTGACTATAATCTGACCATGTACATAATAATGCAACCTAATTAAGGAACAGACTGGTTTCCCCTCCAGTGTTGGTTAAAAGCCTTGCTCTGAGGTATGTTTGATCAGGCTCTGGCATCCCACAACAATGTAATGCAGAAAGCTGTGTTTAGAAAATGCACAGATATAAGGATGGATGGATGGATATACTGTGGTGGGCTGGCGCCCTGCCCAGGGTTTGTTTCCTGCCTTGCGCCCTGTGTTGGCTGGGATTGGCTCCAGCAGACCCCCTTGACCATGAAGCTAGGATATAGCGGGTTGGATGATAGATGAATGGATATATATTCTAGTCATGTTTATTCAGATAGTTCTATTTGTCAGGTTTTCATTAGTGTTAATAAAAGTTTTCTAACATTGACATTATGGAATATTCTGTTGAAATGGCAGGCTGCATACTGACAGGCAGCTGTTGCATGTCTTCCAATATATTGATTCTGTGGTTGTTGTTGATCTATAGCCAATGCAAGGAATACTTTACCAAACAACTTGTTAGGGATTTCTAATTACTAAATTGTATTGCAAATGATAACATGATTAGAATTACTCAGTCTGTTTTATGCATTTTATTGGACAAAGCAACCAGAAAAACCGTGTAGAATAGATCTACTTTAAATGATTAATCACAGCTTTCTACTGTAGGTTCCATTTCTTATACCACATTGATTTTTTGGCTGGTGAAAAATTTTTAATGAGGTAAAAATTCATGAGATTATTTTATAATCAGACATTTAGCATCTCTAATATTCCTGCAAAGTGAAAAATATGCAGTTCTTTTGCAATTTATTTGTTTGATATTAATGTTTTTAGAATTCACAGCATGCATTTTTGAAAATACATTATACAGACACTTGACTTGAAAAAGCTCTGCAAATCTGTTAATGTTCTTGGTTCAGCCAGATGTATCCAATGTTGCTTCATTTAGCCTAAACAGATTTAATTATCTTTCATGACAGATTTGCTTTGTTTAAATGACTGTTTCACATTGTTCTACTAGAAATGTCTCAGGCAAAATTCAATGTACAGTGTTTAATTTAATATACCTATTAACAAGTCACGTAATACTTCAATATCAAAGACTAATTATAAGAGCTATGAAAATATTTTGTATACTTGTTAAAGTAATCCTTAATGATTTTTGTGATAGAGCATAGGAAAATAAAACATTAATGGAGAAGAACTGAGGAATTCAGTAAATAATAATAAATACATTTTAAAAAACTGCAAGTTACATTGTCTGTTAGCATTTATACATTTACAGAAATTTACAATTCATTGTTTTATTCCTCAAGAAGCCCCTGTCAAAATTCAATCTTAAATCCACAAATCTTCACTTAAGTAAAACTGAATCAAACTTTGGGAATCAAATTTTCTTTAAATTATGCTCAAGCTATTTTTACTTGTTGAAATGACAGATCAAATTAAAAAAATAAAGAATATTATCAATAATCTAGGGTGGTTGTACACAGGATCTATGTAAGAAAAAAGCTCCAAAATATTTTGTGATTTTCACAATGAGTCTATAATTAAACTCTGCCATTTTAACGAGATTCTTTATGGTAAGTAATGTATTTACTACATATTTATTTTAGGTAGTAGGACATAAAGTATAACAGACTGAACTGTAAATCAGGGTGCTTCGAGAGCCACAATGTTTATTTCAAAACCATCTTCTTAATGTGTCCATATAGGAGCATCATCTTCACGGATGGACAAAGTTTGAAGCTGGGAACAGCACGGTGGAAAAATTATTCTTATTGCATTGCTGCCTTAAATTTATAATGGTGAGAAAATACCCACAACAACAAACAAAATATTTAGTTTGTATTTAAGAATAGCAGCAGTTGCTCAGTCGGTAGAGCGGGTGGTCCAGCAATCGGAGGGTCGCAGGTTCAATCCTGGCTCCCGACATGAGAATGCAGCTGTTGTGTCCTTGGGCAAGACACTTAACCTACCTTGCCTGCTGGTGGTGGTCGGAAGGATTGGTGGCGCCAGTGTTCGGCAGCCTCACTTCTGTCAATGTGCCCCAGGGCAGCTGTGGCTACATAGTAGCTTATCATCACCAGCGTATGAATGGGTGAATAATAATAAAGCGCCTAGGGGGGTTCTTGAAATCTAGTTAGGCGCTATATCAAATGCAGGCCATATTTTCATTCAAATCCACAGTCAGGATCTGTCGAACAGACCCGTGATGAAAGTTGACAGATCTCCAGATGCTGTTGCAGTGTGCATATCATTGGAGGGTTTAGAGGGACACATGTACAGAGTACAGTGTAATTCATACTTGTGTATGTGTGTGTGTGTGTGTGTTGAAGTTTACAGAGAACAGCAAATGAAAAGTCCCAGGGTTAAGCATCACAGCATTCGTGGTGCAGTCCAAAGGTTATGGGGTCTGAAAAACCAGGGTGTAGTAAGTAAACCAAGCAATCCCATACTAGTAAATATCTGTAAAGAAGTGTTTATCAACATGGCAGGTCCCAAGAAATATTTTTCTTACAGACTTATATACCATGATAATGAAAATAAGCAAAAATGTATAATAAAAAGCAAAAGAAAGCACTGCATCATTATAATAATATATAGAGATAAAACATAGATGAAACATAAGCAGGCTGCATGAATGCAAAGATTATGGAATACACAAACCACTGTAACACATCTAATGCTGGTTGAATTTCATGGCTGCCTTCATTTAATTAGAAGCCAATTCTTTCTGCTGAAGCAGTTATTGTTCACACAACATTTTTCCATCATTTTACTTAACCTGTTTGTTAAGATTCCCAAACCTTAAGCACTTATTTTAGTATTAAACAGACGTATTCAATTTGAACCCTAACAAGCCATGAATGTAAAAAGTCCTGTTATCAGCAAATAGTAGTCCATACTTGAGGACACCATTAGATTTCCAGTTCACCCACTATGCTTCCACTGCAAAAAATGGAAAACAGTTGGACTCCACATCTGTATTTGTTAAATGTTTTTGGATTGCATTTGACAGAAAGGTAATTTATAAAATAAAGTTCTTAAAGAATGAAAGTATCTAGTGTTATTTTGCATAATTTAGTATATTACTTATGGAGAGATAAAACATTGCATTGACGCTTTGCTTTTCTTAAAATGTAATACTTTACTAAAACACTCTTGAGAAGAACCGGAACCTATAGCATAAACATTGTGTTATATTTTAGACAGGGTTAGCCAGACTCTTGTTAGCCAGGGTCCAGTGACCTCATGCATAATGTCGTGCATTGAATTCACACTATAACATGGTGTATGGACAAAAACGTAAATGTGCATACGCACAAAAAAATCCAGATGCATAGATCTGTGTGTTCTCCAACTTCCATGTTCTTACTCCAAATAAATTCCGGTCAGTGTGAAAAGTAATGCACATGCATGTGCCTGTTGCCCCACCCAAACTCCTCCCAGAATTACACCTCATTGAATATGCAAATCAATATAAATAGCCCTTAAGCTCAGCGTTCTGTGAAAAGGCAATGGCAAAAGCACGGGGGAAAATAGAGGAATTTCAACAAATATCCAGTGGAGGCAAGGAAAAATGTACTATTTGTTGGTTTAAATAGTGATATAAACAACAAAAGGAACTTGATTGAGTGACATAGAGTGTCGGAGAAACTCGAAAGCTCAAGTTCACAAAGTCGCACAGTGCCCGAAATAAAAAAGAAGTTACGAGATATCAAAGTTTCTGTGAAAAGGCTAGTCACAGCCCACCGTCTGAGTGTCATATAAAAGCTTATTACGGTACAGAGAAAAGAAAAAAAAATAGGGACACAGTGGGCAAAAAACCTCGAAATGCCAACTTTAATCTCAAAATTTCCACTTTAATCACGTTTATTTTGCCATTAAAGTAGAACATCATAAACTTCATCTTAAAATCGTTTAATTTACTAGTTTCTCAAATCACATCGTAACTAAAGTAGCACGTTAAATGCTTTGTTTTGTATGTGTTCTTCTATGTGTTCTATATGTGTGAATCACTACGTGCTTCTTAAATGGGCTTTCTCTTCCTTTGACAGGACACAGAATCCATTACATTCGTGATATTACAGTTCTCTGAATAATTTAAATACTGAGATGTATACTTGATATAATTTCAGTATTCATATCATGTCAATTAAAGCATGTAATAAACATGGTGTTATGGTGTATAAAATCTGTACATTTTGCTTTCCATTATATTTTGTTCAAGACAAGACAACAGATAAACTAAGACAAATTAAAGCAGGTTTTCTTCCCTTACACCTTACTTTTGTTCATAGCTTCGTGCTAATTTGGTTTATAGCATGGGAAAGGATGCTGAGCTGATACCTGAGGCTATTGATTACTTTAAGAATGGACATCTGGAACAACAATTTGCTTTATAGCCTGGGACAGGAAGAACTACTGATACCTCAGAGTACATCAAAGGTTTTGTTGTGTGGGAAAACAGACAGTGAATTAATTCATCAATCATTTGGACAGCCAGCCAATCAGGTGCATGTGTTGTGAAACCAAGGCTTGACATTTCATAATAAATATGCCTTGGTTTGGAAAGCAAGAAGAGAGAAGTAAAGGGAGAAGAAGAGAGAAGCAAAGAAGAAGAGGAACAAACTTGACGAGAACACTTACCCTTGAGGAAACAGGTAAAAGGGCAAGTAGAGGGAAATACCACAATAATACAGATGGGAACACAGTAGTGCAGTGATAGTGACAAACTTTATACTTTATACCAAGTTTAGGTTTTATACATCGCGATGTGAGCATGAAAACGGGCTTACGCAACATTTTTCTGCATACGCACCATTTTTACATGAGGCCCCTGGTCTTATGTTTGAATTACTTTTTTATTAATGTATTATTCTGTGATTGCTGTCATGTAATATAAGTCAATTTTATTATATTTACTTACTTACCCTAGTTAGTTTATATTTGCATACTCGTGTGTTCCCATGTGGCTTGTATTTTTTATAGATGGGCTCTCAAGAGTTGGGGCAACCAATACAGCACTAGGTTCCTATGAACCGCTCAATATCCATAAAAGGAAGGTTGGGAATTGTATCTTACACATCTCCTTGAAAACACTTTGGTGTAGTGTTGTAATATGGTGTGGGTGTTTTAGTAAGTATTGTTATTTTCTTTGTATTTTATATTTAGTTTTTTTTGTACTGTTTTTGCTTTTGGTTAAGGATTTTGCTTTAGCATTTTATATTGGAAGTAGCAGAATACCCGCGCTTCGCAGCGGAGAAGTAGTGTGTTAAAGAAGGTACGAAAAAGAAAAGGAAAAATTTTTAAAATAACGTAACATGATTGTTAATGTAATTGTTTTGTCATTGATATGAGTGTTGTTCTCATATCTATCTATATATATATCTATCTATCTATATATATATATGTTGTTCTCATATCTATCTATATATATATATATATATATAGAGGAGGAGAGGAGGGCTTGTGCCTCCTCCAGACCGCGAGGGGGCGTCTGTCTTGGTTGTGTAGGGGACCACGGGTACAGGGCTTGGAAGCCCAGCCCTGTAGGGACCCGTGGACACCGCCGGGCGGCGCCCGATGCCGGTTTGCCCTGTGTGGTCTTTGGCCGGGGGTGGAGCCCGGCCGGGATGCCTTGGAAGACCGGAGGAGGGCGTGTGCCTCCTCCAGACTGAGTGGGGGCGTCCGTCCTGGTTAGGCAGGGGGCCTCAGGTACAGGTGTGGCGGAAGTGCCGGGGGGAAGACTTTGTGTGGCGCCCGGAGAGCCGCCAGGAAAGCAGCCGACACTTCCGCCACGCTGGGGCGTGGCTAAAGAAAGAGGCGGAAACACCTGGGGCTCATCCGGGGCATTATTTAAGGGGCCGCCTCCCTCCAGTCATTTGGTGGAAGTCGGGAGGAAGTAGACGGAGCTGGAGAGAGGACAGGAGGCGGCCAATGGAAAGGCACAGTGACTGTGGGCCCTGGACTTTTGGGGGATTCGGTGCAGAAGGCACTGGGGTTTCGTGAGTGCACGAATTTATAACTTTGTATATATTGTACATAATAAACAGTGTGTGGAGCAAAATATGTCGTCCGTCTGTCTGTGCTGGGGCCAGCGTTCACATATATATATATATATATATATATATATATATATATATATATATATATATATATCTATATCTATCTATCTATCTATATATATATATATATATAGCAAAATACCAGCAGCAGCGAGAAGTAGTGTGTTAAAGGAGGAAAGAGAAAGAAAAGGAAACATTTTGAAAATAACGTAACATGATTGTCAATGTAATTGTTTTGTGTATTTGGTGGCAGCGTCACAAAGTTATTTTCGTCTAGCTGCATCAGAAAATGTACCATGACGTCTGACACGCCTCCTTTTTACTGTTTTCTCACAGCTTGGATTGCTGCTGTCATATATACACACACACACACACACACACACACACACACACACACATACATACATACATACATACACACATATATATATATACACACACATACATACATACACACACACAAATTATATATATGTGTGTATGTATGTATGTGTGTATATATATATATATATATATATATAATCTAGATAGGGGTGTGTGTGTGTATACATATATATACACATACATACATATATATACACATACATATACTTGTGTGTATGTTTGTATGTGTCTATATGTGTGTGTATAGCTTTGGTCACTGAGTGCAAGGGAAAAATAATAAAATATAGTCTATAAGTTATTAAACAGTAAAACATTAACGTTTTAAGAAGTACAGGTACATTGAGCACTACTGGAGTGGTTGCGGGTAAACTACATTTTAAAGACTGTGTAACACAACAGGTAAGTAACTAACAGCAGCTAAAATGTATATGGATCATCTCTCGGTAGTAGATCCCTTTTGAAAGGCGCTACACGACGGCTGTGGTATAGAAATTACATTTTCTATGTGAACTTTCAAATTTGTGCCTATGGTAATGTGCCTTACCGGCAATTAAAGAAAATTATTTTTGTGTCCTTTGCAATGTTAAGAGAGAAAGGCTTTGGTTTGGGATAAAAGGAAAAAAGGTGTAAAGAAAGGAAAGTTTCCTTTCCTTTTATATAGTACTAGCAGAATACCCGCGCTTCGCAGCGGAGAAGTAGTGTGTTAAAGAAGTTATGAAAAAGAAAAGCAAACATTTTAAAAATAACGTAAGATGATTGTTAATGTAATTGTTTTGTCATTGATATGAGTGTTGTCATATCTATCTATTTATATATATATATATAGCAAAATACCTGCGATTGGCAGTGGAGAAGTAAAAAGAAAAGGAAACATTTTAATAATAACGTAACATGATTGACAATGTAATTGTTTTGTAATTGTCATGAGTGTTGCTGCATATATATATATTATATATATATATATATATATATATATATATATATACACACACACACAGACACATATATAAACATATATATACATATAAACATATATATATATATACTGTATATATACACACACACATATATACATACTGTATATACAACATATACATATCTACATATATACTGTATATACACATATATATACAAATCTACATATATATATCTACATATATATATTAGGGTGGGACTCGATTAAAAAATTAATCCAATTAATTAGAGGCTGTGTAAGAATTAATCTTGATTAATCGTATGTAATCGACATAAATTTGCCCCAAATCGCAAATGTTTTTTTTTTTTATTTAAAACGGTTTTAGTGGGCTTACAGAATCAAATAATAGACATGGACATGAATATTGTAAACTGAAGCTGTTTTAATTTCTGAAAAAAAGCTTTTAAACTGCATTTGAATTCAAAACAGAAACAAAAATATCATCCCTGGTTAAAATTGGGCAGACTTAAAAATAAAGTGGTAGTTTAAGTACTTTAAGTACATTTTCAGAATAGTATTGTCTTTAAATAATAATAACCAAAATTTCACCATAAAGTGCAGTTTTTCTTCTTAAAAAAATAAGTCAGAAACATAAAAGGTAATTTGACCAGCTTACTCTTTAAACTCTGAGTAACATTAGCCAAAATTATTTTGTACATTAGGCTAAAACAGTGTGATCATTGAACATTTTGTAATTAGATGTATTTAGAATTACTAACGGTCACGGAAGTCCAATGATCCCCAGTAAGAGCCACAAAGTCCGCTTTCTGTAATGCATCTAATTTTGCTTGCTTTTCAGTGTGCACAAAACCATGCTTTTATCAAGGCTTCGCTCGGGTAGTCGAAATGATCAGTCGTAGGAGCGCGCTTTATTCCGACTCTAACATTTTTGTAGCTGTGATGTGTGCATCAGTGTAATGGATGTACCAGGAAATCATGCATTGACAAAAGTTCCCGTTTGCTTGGAATTGAAAGTGTGATTAAATGCGTTATTTTTTAACGCGTTATGGAGTACATGCATCGAAGCTTCTCAACTGTGCTTGTGCTAAGAAAGGGAAAATTTTAAAAATAACGTAACATGATTCTGCGTTAACCTAATATTTTTCATACGTCCCAAACCAAGGAGATGGGAAGGTAAAATGAATCGGTAGCGCGTACATAGTCAGTACACCCCCTCTCGGGAATCGAACCTCGAATGTCGGCGTTAGAGGCGAAGACTCTACAATTTGCCACCGCTTGTCTATGCTAAAGTATATATTGTAGATCGGGCTATAGATATACATTTATATATATACCCGTGTATCGCAGTGGAGAAGTAGAAGTTATGAAAAGAAAAGGGAACATTTTAAAAATAGCGTAACATGATTGTCAATATACAGTAATTGTTTTGTGAGTGTTATTGAATGTTGCTGTCATCAAGGATTTGATTATCATTATTTCTTTCAATCAGGCTCGTATTTGTACGATGTGTTCAAGTTACATTCCGTGTTTGTCAATCGTTGTAAAGATAAGAGGTTTCATTCATCGATTAGTTCCTTACTGCATCAATAAACAGCTCGTCTTCCTTTTTATCTGTGATGTGACAAACTGCATGCACGGGTTTTTTTTACGCTGTCTTCCTTTAGCGGGACATTGACTTTTTCCACCGTGTGCTTTGTTTCCACAGTAGCTGCATTTATGAATATGCTTATCAGGCGCTTCATATTTTTGCTGCCTTTTCAATTGTGTAATTGGTTTTGTTCAGCTCTTTGGAACTGTTGCTTTTATCTGTGCACTGCATCAGTTCACGTGAGCCACTCGGTGTACTTGCATCGAAGGTTCCCAGCTGTGCTGGTGCCATCTCGTGCTATGTCCATAGCTTTATTTAATGTTACCTTAGTCCTGGCACTTAAAACTTTCTCTGGCAGTTTCGCTGAGTTTGTGTCAAACACCACCCTGACCATCTCATCTTCCTCTCCATAAGCACAGTCCTTCACCCGTGAATATTTACCCGTGGCAGTTTGCTATTGGATTGCCGCTGACGGATGGCCTTATATGGGCAGGCACTAAATTACAAACGCCAGCGGCAGCCTGTCTATGAACTTAATTTAAAGTGTAGGTTTACATCGTGCTTTGTTTCCGAAGTAGCAGAACTCGCTTCTTATTGTTTCGCTGCCTTCTCAATTATATAATGCATGTTTTCTTCAGCGCTTTTTGAGGTCTTCCTGGTTTTCTATGTACTGCGTGATTACGTGGGAGGCGTGATGATGTCACACGAAACTCCCCACGGCGTTGAAGCTCATCTCCATTACAGTAAATGGAGAAAAACTGCTTCCAGTTATGACCATTACGCGTAGAATTTCGATATAAAACCTGTCCAACTTTTGTAAGGAAGCTGTAAGGAATCAACCTGCCAAATTTCAGCCTTCCACCCACACGGGAAGTTGGAGAATTAGTGATGAGTCAGTGAGTGAGTGAGTGAGTGAGTGAGTCAGTGAGTGAGTGAGTGAGTGAGTGAGGGCTTTGCCTTTTATTAGTATAGATAGAGAGATGTGTTCGCTGACGTTATGATCGCCTTTTGGGGACAGTCGCGGTGGGTCTTGTGTAGACTGGTGAGACGTCCCCGTCATTAATCGGCTGTGATGGCACTGTCAGTCTTCCACTCCTGTGCGTATCTTCATAATCCGAGCTGAGGACCTCATAATCGTATACGTGCAAAAGAAAGATTGAATCGCCTTAATATTATTTTGCCGTGGTGTAGAAAAGGGGTCCCGTGTTTGCACTTGTCTGGGCTATAGCGCAGGGGGAGGAAGAAAAAAATTAAAAGTGCTCACTTTGACTTAAGGCAGAAGCGCAGTCAGCGTCTCAAAGGCCGGCACAGCTATGCGCGCGCTGGTTGCTCGACTTTGCTGGGCAGGAGACCCCTTTTGTACACACGTTCATGATATCAAAAGTCTCAGCGCTCTTTGGAGGTAATTCATATATTATATATATAGCAAAATACCCGCGCCTCGCAGCGGAGAAGTAGTGTGTTAAAGAAGTAATGAAAAAGAAAAGGAAACATTTTAATAATAACGTACCATGATTGACATTGTCATGAGTGTTGCTGTCATATATATGCCTGCCTAAATAAGTCACCCTCGCTTCGCTCTTACTTTTTACCGTTCATTTAATCATGGCTAGTGGCGGAAAACTTATAAAATGGAAGGAGGATGGCTTTACCAAAACAATTATTGATGGCGAATCGATTATTCATAAAGCTTGAATTGGTGATCTGTTTTTCTGTGTTAACCTCATATTTTTCATACTTCTTCTCAAACTAAGGTGGTGCGAGGGTAAAATGAATCGGGATGCTGATCAATGTAATCGGTGTACCAGGAAATCATGCATTGACAAAAGCTCCCTTTGCTTGTAATGCAAAGTGTGATTAAATGCATTATTTTTAACGTTATGGAGCACATGCATCGAAGCTTCTCAGCTGTGCTTGTGCTAAGAAAAGGAAAGATTTTAAAAATAACGTAACACGATTGTCAATGTAACCTTTTGTAAGTAGTGTCTGGAGGATTCAGTGTGGAGAAACTCTAGAGACAGAGTGTATATTAACTTGTGGATTTTTCAGTGAGTATTTGGTGGCAGTGTGACGGTTGCTTGAAGACGGCGTTAGCCATGAGCTCAGCTCAGAACGAAATGAGATGAATGGGAGGGGTGATGATGACGTGACTCCCCCACCCGCCTTAACTGTCAATCCCCCACAAACACAGTCTCACGAAATTTGCATAAGCACACCCCTTCACCTACAATTTTAACTTAGTTGCAAAGTGATCAAAACTCTCGTTTATATCCTGCGTCCTCTCATTAAACTTGTATCCCGCATTCCCGTGGGCATGTGAAACGCCAGCGGTAGCCTGTCTATGAACTTAATTTAAAGTTTAGGTTTGCACCTTGCTTTCTTTCCGAGGTAGCAGGACTCATGAATATGGTAGTATATGTCACTCGCTCACTTCTTATTGTTTTTCGCTGCCTTCTCAATTATATAATGCATGTTTTCTTAAGCGCTTTTTGGAGGTCTTCCTGGTTTTCTACGCACTGCGTTGACAGTCAGTTCACGTGATTACGTGGGAGGCGTGATGATGTCACACGAAACTCCGCCCCCCACGTCTTTCCAGCTAAACTCTATTACAGTTAATGGAGAAAAATACCTTCCAGTTATGACCATTAGGCGTAGAATTTCGAAATGAAACCTGCCAAACTTTTGTAAGTAAGCTGTAAGGAATGAGCCTGCCAAATTTCAGCCTTCTACCTACACGGGAAGTTGGAGAATTAGTGATGAGTGAGTGAGTGAGTGAGGGCTTTGCCTTTTATTAGTATAGATTTGTTTGCTTTTATATTGCCTAGCCATATGGGCAACTGCAGTTGTGATTTTTTTTTTGCTCTTTTGAGTGTATTTTTTTCTTAGTGATAGAGAAATGCTTCTACTAGCCCCCAATATCCACTTTTAGAGGATTACCTGACAGGGAGGAAATTCTTTGTTAGTTGTGGATAATTACAACTCGAAGACACATGATATCCAATATGGTGTTCCACAAGGCTCTATCCTGGGTCTGCTGCTCTTCTCAATCTACATGCTTCCATTAGGTCAGATTATCTCAGGGCACAACGTGAGCTACCACAGCTATGCTAATGACACACAGCTGTACTTATCAATAGCACCTGATGACCCCGATTCTCTTGATTCACTAAGACAATGTGTGACTTCTGTCTCAGAATGGATGAATAGTAACTTTCTCAAGTTAAATAAGCATTTTTTCACTTAAGAAACATAGCTAAAGTTAGACCTCTTATATCATTGAAAGATGCTGAGAAATTAGTTCACGCGTTTGTTTTCAGTCGACTAGATTACTGTAACGCACTCCTCTCAGGAATACCCAAAAAAGACATAAATCGTTTGCAACTAGTGCAGAATGCAGCTGCTAGAATCCTAACTAGGAAAACAAAATCCGAGCACATCTCTCCAGTTTTGATGTCACTACACTGATTACATGTGTCATTCAGGATTGACTTGAAAATTCTGCTTATGGTTTATCAAGCCTTAAATAATCTCGCCCCATCTTATATATCAGAATGTCTGACACCTTATATTCCAAATCGTAACCTTAGATGCTCAAATGAGTATCTTCTTAGAATTCCAAGAGCAAAACTTAAAAGAAGTGGTGAGGCGGCCTTCTGCTGCTATGCACCTAAAATCTGGAATAGCCTGCCAATAGGAATTCGCCAGGCTAATATAGTGGAGCACTTTAAAACACTGCTGAAAACACATTACTTTAACATGGCCTTTTTATAACTTCACTTTAACTTAATCCTGATACTCTGTATGTTCAATTCATCATAATAATTATTCATGGTGGCTCTAAAATCCGTACTGACCCCTACTCTCTCTTGTGATACTTTTTCTGGTTTCTCTGTGGTGGTGGCCTACGCCACCACCACCTACTCAAAGCATCATGATGCTCCAACATTGATGGATGGATTAAAAGGCAGAAGTCTACGTGACCATCATCATCAAGTCCTTCCGTGAGAACCCTAAATCCAAGGAGGACTGTTTCATTTATGTTAGGTAGAATGCCCAGAAGGGACTGGGCAGTCTAATGGTCTGGAATCCCTACAGATTTTATTTTTTTCTCCAGCCGTCTGGAGTTTTTTTTATTTTTTCTGTCCCCCCTGGCCATTGGACCTTACTCTTATTCTATGTTAATTAATGTTGACTTATGTTTATTTTTTATTGTGTGTTCTATTTTTCTATTCATTTTGTAAAGCACTTTGAGCTACATTTTTTGTATGAAAATGTGCTATATAAATAAATGTTGATTGATTGATTGATTAAAGCCCCAGGACTAGAAGGGACAGAGTTAATTGACCTCACCGGGCATTTTCTCTGGACTTTGGATGAAGAACACAAGAAACCTGTTTGTGGCAGCACCCCCTTTTGTCCTGAGGTTGTGCTACATACCTGGGAAGAGATTGGATGGTGATCCTCAGATGCGCGTGCGAGATAAGTTATATTTCTGTACCTAAAACTGTACAAATAATAAAACTGCCTTGACTCAGAGGGTTTATTACTACCGTACTCTTAGTAGTACCTTGATTCTTTTGCACATTGAAAGTATTTGCATTGTGTGTTCAGTAATATATGGTGAAATACATGGACAATTGTTTATGGTAAAACACTTAATTTTGGTTACAAAACTGTAGTCCTTAATTCTAAATAATTTTATTAGTTGCTCTAATTTATATTGTTATGCTCCAGTTAGATTATGCTTATTCTGGAAGAAAAAATATGAACTATTGAGAGATTAAAGCATGTTTTTCAAACCAAATTCTCAATTTTGATCCTTTTACTTCACTTATATCTCATGTCTTCTTTCTGTCTAAAGCTAATTCCTCTAAGGAATTTTAGGTGAAACATTTATTACAAAGTTGTTTGTTAAATGAAATATAAATGAGGATCTCTTTTAAGTTTCACAAGTCATCAAAGAACAACCTTTGAACAAAAACAATCCACCTTAATAATATACGTGTATCTGTCTGGTTGTTATGTCTCTGTCACTCCAACACATGGCACATCACAAAAATTTGTAATAAATATATTGCACTTATCATTCCAAAAGTTGGCACATTACAAACATTAACTTTGCTTTGATGAATCTGAAACAAAATTGCATGTTACAGAGATATATGCATTGCATTTTTTCATTCCAACAGATGGCACATCATAAACATTTTCAGTTATGCATTTTATTACTACAAATGTTTGTAATGCACCATTGTTGGAATGTCAAAAGCAGTGCATTTTATCACTACATACTAAATAAATTCCAATAGATGGTGCACTGCAAACGTTAATGCTGAAGTTTATATTGATTACTTAGATTTCAACCCATCTTAGATGTGTAGCACAGCTTGTTTTCGTGTAATCTTTAGAAAACCAAAATGCCAGAACCCAATACATAAACAAGAGACAAAGTCAAAAGAATATGCCAAAAATATGTTTTTTTTCTAACTGTTGTTCACAAGATTTTTTTTTTCTTTTGAGAGGTTATTCATATCATTGCTGGCATAATTTAATAGTCATTCAGTAACCAAGAGGTTGGGTTTTGCCAAATAGCTAAAAACTGATAACAGTATAGGTTACGTATGTTGTTTCATCAACTACAAGAGAAAATGCTTCTATATTACTTGGTAACTCAGTGAGCCTCTCTACCATGGTGTTCCCTGATTGGCTGTTTCAAACATTCATCTTTTTTTGGTAGGTTTTCTTAGAACATACCCCCATATTTACAGGTGCATCATTTTGAGTCTTTGCCACTATAAATACTGTATATTGGGCTGGAAGGGTTATTTAACTCACTTCCCTTTGTCAAATTTTGTATTTTTCAAACATCAAAGTGAGATAGCAGACTAAGAGAAGCCACAGGACTGAAATCAGTGCTACCATAAAAAATGACAACAGAGCATAAAGTGAAATGACAATAGCAGTCAGCATTTCTAACTAAAGGTACACCATTATGGAATTACCAATGGTAATTTCCTTTTCTGGTTGGGTGAACACTGGAGTATTTATCTGCCATTGCCCGTTTGTTGTGGGATCTATTTTCATGTTTATAATTGGCACTTTCTGGAGACCTACAATTATTGGAGATCTGCCTGCAGTTGTTCCATTGCCTTTGTTAGAATCTCGCTGGCCATCTTAGGGTTTGCACTTGCTCATATACTTCGGTCTGACCCGGCATACCATGAGTAAGTCTCAGCTTTCTTTCTGGTTTTGTTTGGTTGTCTGTCCTCTCTGCCTTGGGGCTGGCTGGCTAACATGTTTTTGAACCTTTGTGCCCAGGTGGCATGTTAGGAATCAGGTGGCCATGTGAAGAGTGACTAACTTTTATTTTACACCATTTTCTATGAATCTGATCCCCTGTTCTTCAGCTTATGGGCTAAGTGCTTATTCACGTTGAGCTGAGGAGTTTGAACTCAATCCCTCGCCTGAGAGCTGGATTATATAACCACTGTGTTGTTCTAGGAATTATATGACGGCCCCGCTGTATACATAGCGGATCTCGTTGGACACTGCACTGGAGTACACCTTCTGATTCCCTGACCGTAAGTTTAATTCCTTCCATCTATTCTGGTCCTGGATTTTCTCTTGGGGGATCAAGTGTGAGGGGCAGAGAAGTTAACTTTGACAACCTTTGCTCACTTCAATACTCGCATATAATAAAGACCAATCAAACAGACCGTAAAACACCTTCAGATGGCTCCGTGAAGATGGTTTTAATGAACACTCGTTAAATTACACTACTCGTGCTCTCAGACAGGAATGCAGGCAGGCTGAACGGAGCTGGAAAAAGGACAAACAGCAAGACTCTTATGAAATTCTCAGAACTCACTGCAAGTCCTATTAACTTGTTATTATTATTATCTTGTCTAATTGATAATGCTGCCTCAAGACCTAGGGTGCTGTTTAGCACCATAAACGCTCTCTTAAACCCACCTGTCAGCACCTGAGACCTGTGAGCTTTTCTCAATTATTTTATGAATAAAATCCAAGCCATTTGATCCAGCATTAATCATTGTGGGACAACACCAGTCCCTTTAAGGCCAGTGCACAGCCACTTTGCTTCCTTTCAACCTATTCCCTCTTCTCAGCTAGCTAATATATATCGGCTAGATATCTTACCCTCCTGCCTATTTAAAGATACCTTCAGAACTATTAGTCCAATTGTTTTGGCTATTATTAACTGTCTAAAACCTGATATAATGCCAGACAAATTTAAACATGCAATTGCTCACCCTCTGCTGAAGAAGCCCACTCTTTATCATACAGACCTCTCAAACTATAGGCCTATTTCTAATCTCCCATTTCTGTCCAAAATTATAGAGAAAGTGGTTTCTGTGGAATTGCTTTCATATATGGAGGATAATAATGTAAATGATGTGTTTCAATCAGGTTTTAAAAAACATAGTACTGAAGATGAAGGTGACAAATGATATTCTGGACTCGGGCTCTTCTGCACTGTTAGTCTTATTGGATCTTAGTGCGGCATTTGACACAGTGGACTATGGGGTTCTGTTAAAATGGCTTGAAGATGAAGTGAGCATTCAAGGCTGTGCATTGAAAAGGTTTGAGTCCTACCTCAAAGGTAGATCTAGCATAGATGGAAACTTCTCTCAGCCAGCTCTTCTCTTACAAGGTGTCCGACAAGGTTCTATTCTGGCTCCTCTTTTATTTTCCCTTTATCTACTCCCCCTGAGGACCATCTCTCAAAAACATGATGTCACGTATCATTGTTATAGTGAAGATACGAAGCTATAGCTCAAAGATAGTCCTGAAATCACTCCATCTGTAAAAGAGCCATTGAGATACTTTGAGAACATTAAATATTGGATGGCACATAATTTCTTACAACTAAACGAAAATAAAACAGAGGTCATTATTCTTAGTCCTACCACATCTGCTGTTGAAATCAGCACTCATTTAGGCTGCTTGGCAGCAATGATTCATAATGATGTCAGAAACCTAGGTATCATCTTTGTGACATCACTAAGTTTTGAAAAACAAATTTCCATTATAGTAAAGTCCAGTTTTTACTAAGTGAGGCAAGTTTCTAAACTGAAATTCTTTCTTTCACAGAAGAACTTGGAAATAGTTTTTCATGCCTTTATTATATCTCGGCTAGATTATTGCAAATCCTTATATGTGGGGCTGTCCAAATCTGCTCTGACGCACATTCAACTGGTTTAAAATGCAACAGGTAGATTTTTAATAATAAAATAATAATAATAATACATTTTATTTGAAAGCGCCTTTCAAAACACTCAAGGACACTGTACACAGTAAAAAATAATAATAAAAATAAGAAAATAAAAAGCAGGCAAAAGAGCAGGTAAATTACAAGATCATAAAACATAAAACATAAAATAGTTCCAAGATAGGAAAATGGAGAAAGTTATGTGGGATAAGCTATTTTGAATAGGTGAGTTTTTAGTCTAGACTTAAAAAGAGAGAAAGAGGTGATGTTTCTTATTTCAGGAGGTAGGGAATTCCAAAGTTGAGGAGCAGAGCAACTGAAAGCCCTGCTCCCCATAGTGGCAAGACGGGGGACAGGGACAGAGAGAGAAAGAGAAGAAGAGGATCTGAGACACCGAGATGGGATGATGATCTGTACCAAATCAGAGAGATAAGGAGGAGAGAGATGATGAATAGCCTTAAATGTATACAGAAGTATTTTAAAATGAATGCGATATTTGACCGGAAGCCAATGGAGCTGCTGGAGAACAGGGGTGATGTGGTGAATAGAAGGGGTCCTGGTGATAATACGGGCAGCAGAGTTCTGAACACGTTGAAGCTTATGAATTGATTTTTGAGAAAGACCAAAAAGAAGTGAATTACAATAGTCAAGCCGAGAAGTAACAAGGCTGTGAACAAGAATGGCAGTGGCCTGTGGAGTAAGAAAGGAACGGAGACGATTGATGTTACGCAACTGGAAATAAGCAGACCGAGTGACATTATTGATGTGTGAATTAAAAGACAGAGTACTGTCAAGGATGACACCCAAACTTTTCACACATGGGGAAACAGAGACCGGCAAGTTATTGATAGCAATAGAAAAACTATTAGTTCTGGATAATGTTGATTTAGAGCCTACCAGGAGAAGCTCTGATTTATTGCTGTTGAGTTTCAAAAAGTTAAAAGAGAACCATGTATTTAGTTCAGCTAAACAGAGAGTAAGGGAGGATGGGGGGAGAGCAGAATCAGGTTTGGTGGACAGATAAAGCTGGGTGTCATCAGCATAACAGTGAAACTGAATATTATATTTACGAAAAATATATCCAAGCGGGAGAAGGTAGATAATGAAAAGAAGAGGCCCCAGGACAGATCCCTGGGGGACGCCAGTGACCAGAGGAAAGGACTGAGAAGTGAATGATTTCAATCGAATAAACTGAGTACGATCAGACAAGTATGACTTGAACCAGGCTAGAGGAGTATGAGAGAGACCGATTGAGACTAACCTACTAAGTAGAATGGGGTGAGAAATAGTGTCAAAAGCTGCACTCAGATCCAAAAGAATAAGAATGGAAAGTAAACCGGAGTCAGCTGCCATAAGTGCTGTTTCAGTGCTATGAAAGGGGCGAAAGCCAGACTAGAACCGTTCATACAGATTATTATTAGTTAAATATGAGTGGATCTGTGCAGCAACTATCTTTTCGAGAATTTTTGAAATGAATGGTAAATTGGAGATAGGACGAAAATTATCAAAATTATTGGGATCTAAACCCGTTTTTTTCAATATTGGGGTGATGGCAGCAACATTGAAAGAGGTAGGAACAGTTCCAGTGGTAAGTGAAGAATAAATGATAGCAGATATGAGGGGAAGCAAGGAGGGTAAACAAGCTTTAACCAGAACTGTAGGAATGGGGTCGAGCTGACAAGTAGAAGGTTTTGACTTACAAATGAGATCTGAAATATCAGTGACAGAGGGAAGTTGGAAAGTAGAAAAACAGTGTGATGGGAGTGGGATTACAAAGGGAGAACTACAAGAGACATCAGAGGCCAGATCTTGGTGTATTTTGTGAATTTTCTCAATGAAGAATAACATTAGAGAATCACAAAAGGAAGATGAGTAGAGGTGGGCAGGTAAAAAATCTGGTGACCTGAAAGAAGTAACTTGGGAGAATCCTCATTTGAACGAATAATGGTAGAGTAATATGCAGATTTAGTTAGGTTAATACACTCCTTATAATACAAAGCATGATTATTAAACATTTCCTTATGGATAGTAAGACCAGTTTTCTTATAGAGACGTTCAAGCCGTCGACCTTTTGCTTTCAGAAGCTTGAGTTCAGATGTAAACCAAGGTGCTGACTGAGAGAATAATACAGATTTGGTTTTTAGTGGAGCAACAGAATTTAAAATACTATTGAGACTATTGTTATAATAGGTAACCAAATCCTCTTGGGTGAACAAGTCATTAAAATGCAAAAGACTAGAGAAAGCAGAAGAAAGGATATCAGGATTAATTTTCTTAATATTCCGAAAAGAAATGGTTCGAGGGATCTTGGTTATAGAAAAGGTCATTTTAACATTGAAAGAAAGAAGAAAATGATCAGAGAATAACAGTTCATCAGCTTTGCAGTTGAGAGGAGTAAGTCCAGAGCAACAAACTAGGTCCAGAGTATGACCTTTAGTATGAGTGGGAAAGTTTACATATTGTTTAAAATCCAAGCTATCGAGGCAAGATGAAAAGTCTTTGGTAAGAGGATGATTACTATTGTCTATATGAATGTTAAAGTCTCCCAGTAGTATTATATTAGGAGAAACAGTAGCCAGATGGGTCAGCAGATCAGTAAAATCACTTATAAAAACAGAAGTAGACTTTGGAGGGCGGTAAATAACAGCAATAACAGTTGGAACAGGACCTGAGAGTTGACAAACAACGGATTCAAAAGAATTGAAGACAGGTACAGATAACGGTGAGACTTTCCAATTCTCACGATAAATTACCGCGAGACCTCCACCGCGGCGGGACTCGCGAGGTTGGCAGGTGTAAACAAACCCCGGGGGAGTGGAGTCGTTGAGCTGCGAAAAGTCATTGGGCTGTTGCCACATCTCAGTCAAACACAAAAAGTCAAACTTACGGTCGGTGAGGAGATCCTGGACGAGATGTCCCTTGCTTTAGCGGCGGATGTTAAGCAGACCGAAGTTGACACGGTGCTGTCAGACTGAACAGAAGTGTTAGCCGACCTGGTCAGGCCGGTTAAAACGCTGTGGTTAACAGCCCTGTCGGAAATCCGTGAAGAGTGACGAGAAGTAGACCAGAAGGATGGTATTGGTTTAGAGTTGTCATGGTAAAAGTTCCCGCGAGAGCCCCGGTGGATGTACTTTCGGCGAAGGAGGGGAGCGGTGTCCGGGTGGAGAAGTAGCACAGCCGGCAGTGGAGCAGCCAGATGAAAACGAAGTCGAAGAAGTTCGTCAGCTGTACACTGGTAAAGTCCAGCACCAGGTCGAAAGACCAACGATGTAAAAATCCAAACCCGCACAAGCAGTATGCAAATCCTACCAGGCCCCATCACAGACAAACACACCGGTAAGCCAAGCAGCCAGGTAAATGAATCCGTGGAAAACCACAGCCAAAACAAACAGGCAAGATAAACTAAACCCAAAATACTCGGACACTTGCAAAATCGCCAGATCGCCAACAGTGTCGATATAAGATGAAAGGGATTAAAATTGTTAATATATATATATATATATATATATATATATATATATATATATATATATATATATATATATATATATAAGTAAATAAATAAATAAAATAAAGAGAAATAAAAGGATACCAGTGAGTAGCGGCAGCAAGTCGCGCCAGCGTTCAGTCACCGGAACCGGAAGCACAAATCTGATCTAAATCTGACCCAAATTTTTAATTGGGTCTAGGAAAAAGGATCAAATCTCCCCCATTTTAGCCTTTTTCCACTGGTTACCGGTAAGGTGTCGCATTCATTTTAAAATTTGTTGTTTGTTTTTAAAGCCTTGCATGGTCTTACTCCAAAATACATATGCAGCCTCCTTCATTCCTATGCTTCACCACAACCACTGATGTCATCTGGACAACTACTCCTTGAAGTTCCAAGATCTCAGCTGAGGTCTAGGGCAAGAAAGAGCTTTCTCAATTATTGCTGTTAGGCTTTGGAATGAGGTCTTCACCCTCTATCAAGGTTTTTAAAAGTTGGCCTAAGACCTACTTGTTTTCTTCCACTTTTCACTGTGTATGATGGACTTGTGGGATATGTTTTAATTGTTTCATTAATCTGCTTCTGTATGATTGTTTGTATTGTGTTTATTTTAATGCTTCTTTGTAAAAGCACTTTGGCATAACTTATTTTATTTTAAATGTGCTTTTATAAATAAATAATCTTATCTAATCTAATCGAATTGGCCACATTTGGTATATTTTGCATGGTAATAAAGAGGGGCTACCTTCAAAAAATACAAGGGCAGGATGTGGCCCACAGGCACTGAATTTAACACCCCTGGTACAAACCTATATGTCAACCCTCTTTTTTTCTAATGTACTACTGTCACTCGCCTTCTTAACATTATAATTGCTTGCAATAGCACACAAAAATATCTATTGCTATTTTTGATAAATTCACTTTTTCCTTTTGTTTCTTTTACTGATTTTTCTTTTTGTTAAAAATGTGTGATATAATTGTAAAATATATTTTTATAATAATAATGTTGATTGTTCTGTATTTTAGCTTGAGTTTAACTAATAAAGTTTTACATAACTTAGTTGCTTTTTTGTTCTTTCCCCATTTTTACTTTTGATTTTCTTTTTAATTATTCGATGTATTGCATGTTAATATCAACTAATAAGACATTAATTAATTTAGTTCTTTCTTCTTTTTCTTTTTTTTACTCTTTTATTTACTTTTCTGCCTTCTTTATTGTTGTTAATTCTGTCCTTGGACTCTTCTTGTTCACTGCTCAGGGGATTTTGTTTGCTACAGGTGTGCCATGCTTTTTGGCATATCAGATGACAGGGACTCTGAAGTGATTGATCTTAGCTGTGTTTGGCAAAGCAAGGCAGGAGAAGTTATGGAATGAGTGGAAAGAAAATAAGTCACTCATATCTTTTTCCATTTATTACCCACTTGCAATGACACTTTTTAAAATGGTGAAGTTAAATTTTGAAAAGTGTTTATCTTTCTGATTTTATATTGAAAAATGATACCTAAAATTTAAAAAAAATATATGCTTAATACATTTTCTAAGATGGGACATCAGAGGTCTCAATAATCATCCTAAAAGAAAAAAAGGCTACCGCATCTTGCTTTTTTGAAGTCGGAGATGCACAATCCACCTGAAAAAGACTGTTGTTCAATTTTTGTAATTCCAAAGTCCACAGAATTAAGAATCTTAATTTACAAAGCAGAAATGGAAAAAGATATAAGTGGCCAGCAGCCATATCACATGCACTTCAGAATAGGTAATCAGCCTGAAACTAAGCATGTTTGGGCCACGGCCAACCAGGAAAAAGCTTGGGTTGCTGCTGGAAGAGGTGTTACTAAGGCCAGAAGGGGGCGCCTACCATGTCGTCTGAAGGTACAGCAACAGGGACACTGTGCTGTTAAAATAGGACCATCCTTTGGATTAGACGTAAAACCAAGGTCCTGTTTCTCTGTGGTCATTAAAGATCCCTGGGAATGCTTCATAAACTGCAGGGTGTATCCCGATGTCCTGGCTATATTGTCCACTGCAATCTGGTCATTCTAGCCCCCTAGTCATCCCCTGTCTCTGATTGGCTAACTGTCTCTCACCCCTTCACCACCTAACAGCTAATGTGTGGTAAGTGTATTGATGCAAAATGGCTGCCATCGCATCATCCAGGTGAGTGCTGCACTTTAGTGATGGTTGAAGTGGCTCCTCACTCACTGTGTAAAGAGCTTTGAGTACATTGAAAAGTGCTATATAAATGTAATAATTTATTATTAATATTATTATTAGTTCAACTTGCAGCCACTGATGTACTGTAGTATTGGACCCTAAAGGTAGTAAATTAGGGTGATAAGGTCTGTTTATGAATATAAATTATTCTGGGTAATAACTGTGCACCAAATATGTATGATAAAGTATACATCCATCCATTATCATTGTTTAGAAGGTATCATTTGTCATACTTTGTTACCAGGTAAGTATTCTGGCTGCTTTAAATGAATATTCATTAAACTTCCTCCATACACTCACTCATGTTCATAAAAAAGTATTTATGAAATGGTGGTTGCACCCCAAATATTACCTGAGTTATATTTAGATTATGGATTATGTGCATGTTATATTTAGAAATTCCTGGAGATATTTTTCATTGTCTAAATTAAACTTATATGCCTTTAATGCCTCTGTTGCTGCTCCAAGTTGAACAATCTTGCATCTTAAATTATCATGTAATATAATATCCATCTCAAACAGCAGAATCCATTCTTTGTAATCAAAATTCAATTACAGTAGACACATTATGTGCAGTCCTCTGTAATCATATTAATAAAGGGGTCCAATTAATTTGACAAGTACAAAATGTAATTACAAGACAATCAACTGCCCTGTGTTTCACCATTGTTTCACAATGAAGCATTACTCAAAGTTAAATACACGTTAATAAAAGGAGAAATGTCTGTGTGTCTGTCTGTGCGTCCATCTGGTTGCTATGTCTATGCTATCCAACAGAAGTGTTGCTTTTGCAAATCCTGCTTTTATGAACCCTGTACCAAATGTGTTGATTGCTTGGATTTCAAACGATCTAAGACAAGTAGTGTAGCTAGTGCTTGTATAAATGTGATTATTAAATATAAAAGAAGGCAGCATGGTGATGCAGTGGTGAGCTCTGCAGCCTAACACATCTAGCATCCCGAGTTAGAATTCCACATGTAGTTGTTGTATTTTTAGAGTTTCTTGTTTTCTGTCTGCGAGAGTCCAGTTGTTGCTCTTTTGTCTGCATATGTTTTTATGAGCATACTCTGGATGTTAGTCTCACATCCTTAAAAAAGGGTCATTTTAGATTAACTGGTGATTTGAAATTAGCTCTTTGTGAGTGTGGATATATGCTTGAGTTGGCCTTGTTATAGATCAGCCGCTGTGTAGAAGTATTCTACAGCCCTTCACAACCCTTAATCGGATTAACTTGCACAATGTTTTCAAATGCTGACAGGTGCTTTTTAACCCTATTCTGACACCCTTTATAGGTGTCCTGGGGCCTCACGCATAAAGACGTGCGTAGAATTTGCACTATAACATGATGTAAGCACAAAAGCCGAAATGTGCTTACGCACAGAAAAATCCAGATGCAGGAATCTGTGCGTACTCCAACTTCCATGTTCTTCCGCTCCATAAATCCTGGTCAATGTGAAAAGTAACGCACATGCACGCTCCTGCTGTCCTGCCCCAATTCCTCCCAGAATTACGCCTCTTTGAATATGCAAATCAATATAAATAGTCCTTAAGCTCAGCCTTCTGTGAAAAGACAATGGGAAAAGAACGGGGGAAAATATAAGAATTTCAGCGAATACGAAGTGGAGGCAAAGGAAAACATACTATTTGTTGATTTAAACAGTGGTATAATCAACAAAAAGGAAGTTGATTGAGTGACATAGCGTGTCAGAGAAACTCGAAAGCTCAAGTTCATAAAGTCACCGAGTGGCAAAATAAAAAATAAGTCACATAACAAAGTCGCCGTGAAAAGGCGAGTCGTAGCCCACTGTCTGAGCTTATTAGGGTACAGACAAAAAAAGAATAGGCACACAGTGGTGAAAAAAGCACGAAATGTCAACTTTAATCTCGTAATTTCAACTTTAATCACGTAGTTTATTTTGTCATTAAAGTAGAACATCATAAACTTCATCTTAAAATCATTTAATGTACTAGTTTCTCAAATCCCATCGTAACTAAAGTAGCATGTTAAATGCTTTGCTTTGTATTTGAATGTGCTTTCATTCTTTCTCTTTCTCTGACAGAACATAGAATCCATTACATTTGTGATGTTACAGCTCTCTGAATAATTAAAATACTGAGATGTATACGTGATATCATTTTCAAGATGATTAGAATGAAAGCATGTTATTAAACATGAGAATACGATGGCGCAGTGATTGTTCATGTCTCACATAAGATGCTGCTGCGCCATGCGTGACCATTAATGAAATAATTTATTGTAACAGTACTGTTTCTTTCAATTCCTGTCCTTAGTTTTCGTTCCGCAAATACCCAATCGCCACACAGTCAGCTCTGTAATAGACATTAAGTCATTTGTAAGCTTACAATGACGATTCTTGAAAACTTTTATGGAACATTGAAACATCTTCATAGTACGTGTTTAATTATTCTATCTGTTTATCCTTCCATTGTTGCACCAGCCTCAGCAAATATACAGCGCAAGGCAGAAACAATACCTGAACTTGCTAGCGCTGCGGCACCATGTCCTCATATGTTTAATTATTAACAATACAGATTGTTTAAATGAAGTTAAAGTTTTATCTGTATAATATAATCAACATATTTTGCTGCATTTCATCTTAAAAATGACATCGTCATCATATGTAAATACGCTGTTTATAAAGTGGCTCAGGTTGTGCAAAATTATAATTGTAGTGCAAGTTTACAGTGAGGTAATTGTACTTATAAGTACAGACAGTCCTACAAGAAGCACTTGATGGACTGATTGAGTGCGTTTATAGTTCTTAGGATGAAACTGTTTCTGAACCCCGAGGTCCGTACAGGAAAGGCTTTGAAACATTTGCCGTGGCAGAGACAGCGTGTGCTTAATGCCATATACCGATAATTCTCTTTCCGATCAGCTGCTGCTGTGATACTCACTCAGATACAGTGATATAAATACTCCGAGTGGTGCAGTGAGAGTAAAATGGAAAAAGATGATCCGCTGTGGCAACCCTTAACGGGAGCAGCTGAAAGAAGAAAAAGAAAAAGATGGTGCAGTGAGAGTAACAACGCTAGAGCAGTTATGATATTTGGAATACTACGGATATTCCCTGGGCCATTATATTATTACAAGTTAATTACAATCAGATGCATTACACTAATAAACAATATGCAGTTAGTTTCAGTGTATTTATAAAGCCATGTCAGTAATGTGGTTCTAAGAAATAAAGGGTAACCACACAGGAACAGTAGCACTGCTTTGACGCTGGGTGCCGCCAGTCTGCAAAACCGAGCGGAGAACTTGTGTACGACAGGGTATGAGGTACCGTATAAAAATGCATGGTTTTACGCCAAGTTTAGGTTTTATACATCGCGATGTATAACATTTCTGTGCGTATGCATCGTTTATACATGAGGTCTCTGGATATCAGACTTTTCACCAGTATCTATTTTACATTAATTGTCCATCTTAACCTGCAGCACTAATGTTCCTAAATTTTAAAACAGATGGCTTTTTGGTTGCCTTTATGGGTTTTAAGCAAGAAACTGTATCTAAATGGAGAGTAAAATTAACTAAAGCATAAATTGAGTCCATTTTGCCCTGAAGGACACGGAAGTGTTTAAAAGGTGTAGCAATAAATGTAACGTAGTTTTTTTTTTGCTTTTTGCAAAGTTACAAAATTGTACTTAAAATATTAACATTTCTGATCTGAAAACACACGATTATAGCAGTTTTATGGGGCGTGAGAAAACTAACTGTCCTAAAAGCAGTGGACAATCCATTAAAGCCAATGGTTAAGTCAAAACTAACCCAAAAGGAGTGTCACAGTAATGATTTTTTAGAAGTTGTACAATTTATGGGATGTTTATTTTTTATGTATTTATTATTATTTGTTTTTTTTTTTACTGTTCATTAATTGGAGGAAAATGTCATCTTGAACAATTGAAATTTAGGGTGTCTTAACTGAGTTCAGACACAAAACTGAGTCAAGTTTCACCCAAATATGTTGAAAGTGTTAAGGTAGTTGTACATAAATGCAGTGTATTGTCTATTAGCAAAGTCTACTTTAATATTTTGGTATTTTTTCTAAAGAAACAATTGTAATTAAAATAATTTTTAACTGGGGTTCTACTTTTCAGTAAGAAACATATGATATTTTGATGTGCAGTAATTAAAAATAAACGTAAAAACTTGAAAAAGTAAGAGAAATCACCATGGAAGAGAACAAGAAATGTTTAAAATACAGTCAAAATGTGCAGTTATGTGCATCCCAAATGCAATTAAAAACTAAGGCATCAAACAATATATTTAAAGTATTTAAATTTTCATCATTCCATGTAAAAAAAAATGGTCTACTTAATTTAAATAAAGTCGCTGTAAAATATAAAGCATATGTAAACAATTGTACTCAGAATTTACAATATGTTTTGAGATGGTGTTTTATGTAATAAAAGTGGATTGATATAACTCTGCTGTAAATTGTTCATGACACATGCTTTTTATTTTTGAAAAATCTCTTCACACATCACCAATTTTTAGAAAAACCTTACGTTAAGTGAAAGATATTTCTTTACCGTATCTGTCCTTAAATTGAGCTTTCTCTCATTCACATTATCTTACTCCTAGATGGGTGCAATCTATGCTAGTTATGGAAATGAAAAAATTCTAAAACAATCAAATTTAATCTTAAGAAGACATTATATTTCTGAGGAAAATTGGCAGCATATGAAATATTCTTCCATACTGTTCCTTTGATATTTCTTGATGGAAAATTCTTGTGTATATATGAGTAAATTAGTTTTATGTGAAAACTGGAATGCTGCTGAAAAGCCTTTTGCATGTTATTATAGATGCTGTTTGAGATTATTTCCAGACTTCAATTTCTAATTTAAAGATAGGTGACATAATAGAAAAAATAAATGAAATATTAAATAGAAAATGCTAAATCCTTATGTGTTGTAGATCAATATGTTGTTTCACTTTCTTGCCTTTAAGGCAGTAAAGGAGTTTATGACAAAGTATAATTTATGGAACTGAGATACTAAATGTATTTGTCCTAAGGTTCCATTTTCTCCTTTTAGTTTGGAATTTTTCTTTACAAACTGGTATGTTTGCAATCTGATAAAAATGCTTAAATCAGAGCAAATACAAATTGCTGAAAAAAATCTTAATAATCAAAACTTCCTTTTGGAAAATCATTTCATTGTCACACTGTATTTAGATAAATAAAAAAAAATAAATAAATGTTGAACATTTTTCATAGCCTGCATTGAATCCATGGTGTGCCTGTAACAAGTTCCTGAACTTGAAAATTGTCTTCTAGTTAAGTCTACAACTATTAAGAAGCATCCTACATTATTTTTTCAAAGTGGTCAGAAAAGAAAACAACTGGGAAAACTGAAAATTCATTGAGTACATTCAGTTTAAAACAGTTTTTTTAAAACAATGCAAACATCAGTTTATAATGTAGTTCAGTTCACTTTTGTCTTACGTTCTTTTCAAAAGACACACATTTCACATTTACTAATTTAGCAGACACTTTTATCCAGAGCAACTTCCAAATGAGGTCAACGTAATCAAGCCATTATTGATTTAGGTTAGTTTTGAAAGAATTGTTACAAGACTAACTTATAAAAATTGACCAAAATAAGTGTGCAATGCTGTATAATGTCAAAGTAAGCAACATTTAAACCAAACATTGCATAAGACTAATTATCTTTACCTTAACAACAGAAAGAGCCAAGCATCAAAAGCCAACATATTGGGAATTCTTACACTGATTGATAAATACAAAGCACAAACAGGGGGGTATTTTCCGTACATCGCTTAAATCATCCGAGATCAGATGCCTCATCTTGGATGAGTTAATGCCAGTGAAACTTATCCGGGATAAGTCGTTTTTTTTTTTGTTTTTTTTTACGGTGTCCTGTTCGGCTCTGAAGCAATCAGAATTGATGTCTGAATGCTGGCGACTAGCCTTACAGTTTTTCTCTCAGGTGGAGCGTTACAGCTTCTGCTGACGTCACACCTGATACCAAAACTTTATTAAAAAATATTTTCAGATGTTTTTAAGATTCGAACCGGACACGGAGACAAAAGTGAAAGAAAAAGAAGAGAGAGAAGGAAGAGATGGAGGTAAAGGGGGAAGGGGGGGTTTCATATAGAATAAACAATAAATGAACCAGAATCCGCTTCTAGACCTGCAGAAAGAGAGGGAAAAAAAAAACCACAAGACAAAAACATTGCTGCATCAGCTACATGAAGATATATAAAAGTAAAAATGTTTGCTGACAATCATACAGTAATTATTACTAAGGCATTTAGGCCACCACAACCTTAGATCATGTGCTGAAGATGTCCAAGTCATACTTATGAAATCACCATGTGAGCACCTGTGTGCGTACGCACGCTTGTATGTGTAAGGTTTCTCTATAGGAGCATCCAATAGTGAGTGTGAAGGGCCACAGACCTGCCCCCAAAAAGTGCGGAAGATGGAGGGAGTTCCAAGCCCAGAGATCCAGAGGTCACCCCAGAGCGCGGAGACCCCAGGGAGACCGTCACCAGAGAAGCCCCAACCCCCCTCGAGAGGCGCAGAGGATCACCCGGGGTCACAACCAGCAGCCGGCAGAGTCCCGGAGATATCAACGGCAAGCCCTCAGGCCGCCCAGCCGCTCCCTCCGAGTGGCCGGGCCCGAACCCAGCAGCACGGGACCCAAGGGCGACCCACCCCGCCGAGGACCCAACCGAGCCCAGGGACCCAGATCCCACCAGGCAGCCAGCGGGAGCGACCAGACAGGCAGGGGGAGGGTAGGCAAAGATGTTGTAGTATTGCCAGATGTCCCAGGAGAGGGGAGGAGTCCAAAACCCCACCTGACATATACAGTCACACACAAACACAGTCATACACTCCCTCCCTCATGCTCTCACATACACATACAACCCAAGACTTACAAGGATGTACGCCAGACACCCATTCACACTCCCCACACACCTACTAACTCTGGTCCCGTGCTGCCGCATCAAGGCCCAACCATTCCTGGACGTCAGAGTTAGCCCCGTTCCGCAGGGGTAATAGTGAGCAGGCACCCCCGTCCAACGCAGAGCAAAGCAACCCACCACTCCAGACCACAGGCAGACGGCCAGCCCCGGGCAGCTAACTGAGAACAGATTTGTGATAAGACCTCTAGTCTCCCTCCGCCAGCTCCAATGTAGTGTTGGTGTGTGTTGATAAGGTGCATTTTGTGGTTGGGGGAGCGCAGGCAGTGCTGGCACCATGTGGCCTACACCAGCTGATGCCAACACACAGCCCCACCTCCCCAAAAACCTCCGTGACTAGGTGCAGTTTAAAATTGGAAGTGGACACCGCACTCGGAGTGAGGCTGAAATTTCCCCCCACCGGATGCCGTTGAGTGTGCCCACTCCCAAGGCCCTAAGTGTGCATTTGTGTGGAATGTTTTTTGTGGAAGTGTTTAATGTGCAAATAAAATTGGGGTGTAGGCTGCCACAGGACTGCGGAAATAGGATCCATACCGCACCCCTGACTTACCCACACCCCAAGGCCCTATGTGCATGTTTGTGTGATGATGTGAAGGAGCAGGAGGAGGGAAATGTCTGAGGATGGGGAGGAACGGCTGAGGGGCCTGAGCCCTCCAGGGAGCCAGCTCCCCTACTGGCCCCAATAGGCACCTCCGCTCCCAAAATCCACCCGGGGCACGGAGGCCCCAGCCCATCTAGCCATGGCCCGAAGCAGCAGCATCACAGAGCCCCACGGAGTCTGAGGCCACCAACCCACACCACCCCAGCAGAATATTTACTCCCATCCCCACATTTACTCAACATTCAGACTAAGTAAGACATAAGACACCCAGGACATCCCCCTCCCCCATGGTGGAACAGAATCTCTCCTGACTCCCCCATGGGGAACTGCCCATGTTCCGCCCTCTTCCCGCAGCGTACATGCCAGGACCCAATCCCCAAGGCCCCACCCATATCCCCATCCGGGACGGCCGCCCCATACCCTAAGCCACCAGGCCCACACCCAGACCAACCCAGGGGCATTGCAGCCACAGGCAGCACCCGCAGCCACCGTCAAGACCCCCAAGGCCCCACACACAACCACCAGAAGCCCACCCCGAGGTAACCCAAGCACCACCAGAGTGGGCAGCAGCCCCCAGCCCAAGACCCCCTAGTGAACCCACCCCAGGGATCCTCCAGATACTCCAAGCTCAGACTCTCCACCACATCAACCACAGCATCCCGCAGGACCATATCAATGACCCTCCATCATCGCTATGTGATGGAACCGATCAAAGGAGCCCAGAGAGATTGATTTGAAGTGGAGGCAGAGGCTGTCTCAAGTGTAATATGATCCAATAAAAGATTTCTATACTGGTTAATGCAAAGATTATCTTTGTTTTTCCAGTTTATGAGGATAGTTTTCTTAGCGATGCATATGGCAGTGAGAACCACGTGAACCAAATTTGTTTCAATCGGGACATCCTCTAGGTTCCCCAGCAAGCAAAATGAGGGGGAAGTTGGGATATCACATTTCAGACACTTTGACAGGTCTTCACATACTCTATACCAGAATCCCTGAACAGGTGGACATGACCACAGTGCGTGGATATAACTGTCAGGAATGTTGTCTGTGCAGTGTGTGCAGGTGTCAGATGGCACAAATCCCATCCTGAACATCCGATGACCTGTATAGTGTACTCTGTGTAGAATTTTGTATTGAATTAGTTGTAAATTGGGGTTTCTGATCGTTTTAAAAGTTTTTAAACAGGTTTGGGACCAGAAAGTCTGATCAAAGCTAACTAATAGATCCTCCTCCCATTTGCCTATAGGAATTGCTATTGTATCATCTATTTTGGTCAATGTTTTATATACTTTAGACAGTAATTTGGGGTGTTTGAGATTACAGAAGTCTAATACCCTTGATGGTGTTTGTAATTCTACTTTAAGCTTAAATTTTTCTTTAACTACTGATTTAATTTGGAGATATTCTAAAATCTATTCTTGTCTATCCCAAATTGGGAGACTATTCTGTTAAATGGAATGAAATCCAATCCTTCAACTATGTGTTCCATGTATAGAATTCCTTTACTTTTCCAGTATGGGAGGTTCATCATTTTATTGTTTTGCAATATGTCAGGATTATTCCAGATGGGTGTGCGTCTGCATGGAATTAGTGAAGACTGTCATTTTTAGATATTCCCACCATGCTGTCAGTGAGGTACTGATATTAATACTTTTAAAGCTTTCATGCTTTCTTATTTTTGAGCTAATAAACGGTAGGTCCGAAAGCTCTATAGTATTGCAAAGTGTCTGTTCTACATCTAACCAGGACTCATCCAGCGGGTTATGTTGCAACCATCTTGGTATATATTGGAGCCTGTTGGTTAAGAAATAATGATAGAAGTTGGGTAGATCCAACCCTCCTCTATCTTTGGTCTTCTGTAGTGTTTTTAAGCTAATTCGTGGAGGTTTATCCTTCCAAAGGAATTTAGTGATGGAGGAGTCCAGGGATCTAAACCAATCAGATGATGGCTTGTTTGGGATCATAGAAAATAAGTAATTGATTCTTGGTAAAACCATCATTTTAATTGTGGCAACCCTCCCCATAAGTGATATCGGTAAGGATTTCCATCTAGCAAGATCATCTTCCACTTTCTTTAATAGTGGGATGTAGTTTAGTTTAGTTAGATCTGCCAGCCTGGGAGACACATGAATGCCCAGGTATGTAATATTCCCTGATTCCAATTGTGTATTAAGGGAATTGACAAAAGAGAAATTAATTGGAAGAACTGTGGATTTTAACCAGTTTATTGAATAATCTGAAACTCTTGAAAAGGAGTTTATTAGTTCAATTGCCTGGGAGAGAGAGGATTGAGAATTCTGAAGATAAAGTAACACGTCATCTGCATAAAGACTGATTTTATGTTCTATGTTCTTACACTTTATGCCTTTAATAACTGTAGTTTGCCTGATTGCTGCTGCTAGTGGTTCAATAAAGATAGCAAATAGCGAGGGGAGAGGGCATCCCTGCCTGGTCCCCCTCTGAAGACAGAAGCTATCTGATGTTTGGTCATTTGTCCTGACGCATGCTGTTGGTGAACTGTATAATATTTTAACCAGTTTATGAAGAAGTTTCCAAAACCAAATTTATGTAAAGTTGCAAATAAGAACTTCCAGTTAACTCTATCAAAAGCCTTTTCTGCATCGAGAGATAATATACTGGTTTCCATGTTTCTGCTATAAGAAAAGTCTATTAAGTTGAGTAATCTACGTGAATTTGTGGATGAATGTCTCCCCTTAATGAAACCAGTTTGGTCTGGATGTATTATGAAAGGGGTTACCTTCTCTAATCTTTTTGCAAGGGCTTTACAAATTATTTTCAGGTCAACATTAATAAGAGAAATTGGGCGATAGCTGGTAGGAAATATAGGATCTTTGCCTGGTTTTAACAGGAGACTAATGTTGGCTGAATTCATGTTTGGCTGTAGTCTACCATTTTCTTCTATTTCACTCATCATTCTGAAGAATGTTGGAGCCAGAATGATCCAGAATTCTTTGTAGAACTCTGCTGGAAACCCATCTGGACCTGGAGCCTTCCTATTAGGCATGGAGTTAAGAGCTTCCTGAAGCTCATCTGATGTTAATGGCGAGTCCAGGACTGTAGCTTGGCTATCTGATAATTTAGGAAGTATTATCCTGTCTAGAAACTCATTGATCTCATTATCTGATGGGTTAATCTGTGGTGAGTACAAGGTTTTGTAAAAATCTCTGAAAGTGTTGTTTATTCTTTCAGGATCATATACTATATTCCCAGTTGAGTCTTTAACAGCAGATATGGCAGTTTTCTCTTTGTTTATTTTTAACTGGTTGGCTAAAAACTTGCCTGATTTATTACCGTGTTCAAAGTTTTCTATTCGTAGTCTTTGTGCTAAAAATTGTGTTTTTGTCAATAATTCCTTTAAGTTCTAGTTTACTTTTACGCAATTTGTTTTGTAATTCTTCTTCTGGGGATGCCTCTAGAGACTTAATGATTTCTTCTAATTCCTGAATACGTTTGTTTTCTATTTTTTTCTTATGTGATGAGAAGGAAATTATTTTACCTCTCATCACTGCTTTCCTGCCTCCCAGAGAACAGATGCTGATGTTCCAGGCAGGTCATTGTGTTCTAAATATAAAGCCCACTCTTTTTTATAATATTCCACAAAACCTTCGTCTTTAAGCAGTGACGTATAATGCTGATGATAATAATAATAATAATGCTGATGATAATAATAGTATTGATGATAATAATAATAATATTAATGCTGATAATAATAATAATACTAATAATACTAATGCTGATAATAATCAGACAATAATAATAATAATAATAATCAGACAGAACCAAGAGTGTTTGTGGTTGTATGATAAAATGTAATACTTATAATCCAGTGTTTGTATGCGCAAGATTGTGTGTGCTGGACGAGTGTAGGAAAGTTGTGTGATTGTGTCATGCGGCTGTAAAGCTCCAGAAGCAGGTAAAAGAAGGAAAAAAAAGAGTGATAAAGGTTAAAAAAAGAAGTAAAAAGAAAAGGTGCTAGAGGTGTGGGGTGGTGAGAGAACAGGTGATCCCATCATCTAAACACGGATATAGCAGCTTTTTTATCCTGACATGCTCATACCCAGTGAATCCCGATAAGAATAATAAACTTGTGACCTGATGTTGGGCTAATAAAGCCAGTCTGTCACTACTCGCTCCTTGAACAGCCTGTTGTTGACGTAGAGCTTGTCCACAGAAATGACAGCGCGGCGTCGGTTTTTCAAACGCAGCGGTGTAGTAGATTAGTCTAGCTGGATCTAATCATCCGAGATGAATGCGCACGCCCGCGCTGAGTGAAAAGCCCATATATATTGAGTCTAGAAAATATGATCAGCAAGTCTTTGCTAGGCTGCAACAAAATGACAAAAGAATGGGCACATTTTTTTTACACAAGCTGTGTGTACGTGCGTGTGTGTTACTCGAAGAATTTCAAGATTTAATATGCACAAGGGGTAACACTGCAAAAGCAGCCCAAACCAGAAAAGACGGCCGGCAAAAAGTGGGCGAAAGATTAAACGCATGTGCATTGAACTTACTGAAAGCAGAGATTCATTTCCTCTATGTCAGATTAATTATTATTTAATATGTCATAATTCCAGATCAAACGTGAGCACAAGGAGAACATGGGGACAGGTTAAAGTGAAGTACAAGAATATAAGTAGTAGTACATACAGACAGCAGCTTTCAAAAAGATGATTGATGATTTAAGCCCCGCCCGAAAATATGATTGATGACGTCAAGCCCCCCCCCAAAATATGATTTTTTTTTTTAAATGGAAATATTATTTATGAAAATATGGAAATATTAAAATATAATTATATGGAAATATAAAAATATGAACTATACCCCGCCCCCTGGGGGGTTGGACCGTCATAATTGAGCATCTCTAAACCCCGCCTTTTAGGGTGGGTCTTTCGTAAACCGGACACTTATCACTCCCCATTAACAATACTCACGCCCCCGAGGTACGCCTTTATCTCTCTATCCGCCTATAGGGTTAGGGAGAGGCGTATCGCTCTTAACAACCAGCACCCCGCCGGCTACGTACCTGATCAGGCCTGTTGGTCTATGGAACAGACAGTGGCAGTCAACGGCCTGTTTTGGCCCGATGACATCGTACCTAACCCCGGGTACTCTGCTCCTAACAACTCTCCTTCAGACCCACCGTCTTGGCCGGATCTTCTGATGACCTCAAATGACCAGATCGATTGGCCCGAACCTCAGTTACCCGCCCAAAACACATTGTTCTCTGTCAGCATCTGGTCTGCCGCAGAGTAGCCGGGCTGTAGGTTAGGGTTGATCATATCTTTGGGAGTAGAGTAGGCGGTGTTGGCTTGAAGGTTAGCCAGCCAAAACAGGTAGTCAGCGACAGACGTATGTTCCATACCCCCAGAGCTTGGTTCTTCGGAGCACATCAAAATGTCGAGGACTTCTGCCATCTCAGAGGCCGAGAGAACAAGGAGACGACCGGCCCAGCTAGCACCAGCTTCGGAAGGGTAGTTAGTTGAAGACATCTCGATAGGGTTTTAGGTTAATGTAGACTATGGAAAAGACCTCTGTATTTATCTCCGCTCACTTAGGGGGCGGTTGACTCCCAGTTTTCTTCCTCCTCCTCCTCCGAGCATGAAATATTCAACATGCTAAACTCCTCCTCCAATTTTCTTTTAATTCTTTTCATCTGGTTAGATAGTTTTCCTTGATAAACAGCTTCATCAATATTTGGCATAAGAGCTTTAAAAAAACTCCAGTCTTTTATAGAAAAATTAATTTCACTCACTCGCTCCTTTATCACATTTTCTTTATCTTCCTCCTCCTCTTTGTGACCGGCCTCATTATATTCAGGAAGGATAAGCTCCTTCTTGGAAACGGTGATCGTGAGGTGTCCCTCGGCATTTCTTTTTACCTCTACCCGGCACAAAGCAGAGTTAGAATCATATCAGACAGAGCTGAAGCGTGGTTCCCGTAACTCCCGTGACGTTCTACTGGACGCCCTGTTTGCTTTCAGTTTCTTAGGAGTGTTCACAAGACCGTCCATTCTGTTTGCTTTTGTGTGTCGTGGCGTTTTCACTAAGTGACTAGAATTTTATACAAGAACTCTTTCGCCTCCTCCCACAGTTGGGGTTGGGAAGGGGTGGAGCGATATGCGGATAGAGAGATAAAGGCGTACCTCGGGGGCGTGAGTATTGTTAATGGGGAGTGATAAGTGTCCGGTTTACGAAAGACCCACCCTAAAAGGCGGGGTTTAGAGATGCTCAATTATGACGGTGGTCCAACCCCCCGGGGGCGGGGTATAGTTCATATTTTTATATTTTCATATATACGCGGTGGTGTGCTGTGGAGGCAGCATAAAGATGAAAGATGCCTCACGCCTGGACAAACTTGTTAAAAAGACAGGCTCCATTGTAGGATTAAAGTTGGACAGTTTAACATCTGTGGCAGAGCGACGGGCACTAAGCAAACTCCTGTCAATCATGGAGAATCCACTGCATCCACTGAACAGTGTCATTTCCAGGCAGAGGAGTAGCTTCAGTGACAGATTTTTGTCACTGCCTTGCTCCACTGACAGACTGAGGAGATCGTTCCTCCCCCACACTATGCAACTCTTCAATTCCACCCGGGGGAGTAAATGCTAACATTACTCAAAGTTGTTGTCTGCTTTTACATGCATTTTTATTACTCTTTAATATTGTTTTTTGTATCAGTATACTGCTGCTGGATTATGTGAATTTCCCATTGGGATTAATAAAGTATCTATCTATCTATCTATCTATCTATCTATCTATCTATCTATCTATCTATCTATCTATCTATCTATCTATCTATCTATCTATCTAGCAGATTTAATGCTCTAGCTTGCTAGATAAGGGCTCTTTTATCTAATTACTGTATAATTCAACAGAATGGTTATGCATCTATAGTTAGAAAAAATGTTCCTCAAGAAACCTCTTATCTCATTAAGCAAGTCTTATTGCATGATCTCAAAACACAAAGTCTTCTTTTAAACCTTATTTGGAGTTGGATTTAAATGGAATGATTATTTTGAACAATCTTCAAAATTCCTTTTAATTCTAATTTGTCATATTTGCATTACTACACTATCAAAAAAGCATTATCCTAAAAAATATAGCAGGCTTGATGTATTTGTGATATAAAATTTATGTTCATTACGATTGAGCTACTACACATGCAACAATTTCTGCCTGAATCCCCATCGTTCTCATTCTTAAAATTAAATTGCTACAAATAAACTAGTTTCTAAGTCTATCAGTATTTAAATTGAAGGCATATTCCTTCATTTCTATTTGCTTGATTAGAGATTTCACTGTCACACTATCTCTTTCCCACTCTCTACTTTTTTGGCTAACCTTTCTTCCTGCCACTCAAGCCTTTACACCAGCTCACCTCAATACTCCAGGTTCAAGAAGGAGTTTCTGTTGGGACAGTTTTCATAATCATATCTCCTGAGACCAAATCACAAGAGCTTCTTCTGGTTTATCCAAGTATCCTTGCACTCCTACAGTAATATGTGGATGGGCCATACTAGTTCCTTGTCGTTTCTATACAGTTTTCATCCATTGCAACTTCTTGCCAGATGTATGACCTGCTATTATACAGTATATAGTTTATTAAAGGACCATCATGGCAACCCTCGAAGTCAGTATAATACCCAAGAGGATTTTATTATAGGAAATACTCAAAAAACACCACACATAAATCAACAAAAACAAGACCTCTCTGAGTCTTTGTAACCTACCTATATATTAGGTAAAATGGCTGGTCTACTTGTTCAGTTAAATACACCACTTGAGCAGCTCCTTCAACACGTGTCTATCTTTTTGTATCCCTCAAGACCACAATCCATCCCCTTCTTCTACCTTATGAGACTGTTACCAATATCCTCTCAATAAGCCTTTTATTTTGAGGCAACTATAAACTCCATATTGAAGTCACTTCTATCCAATGGCAGAAATCACTTTGTGTCATGAGTAGCTTTACACTTGCTCTAAGGACAATTTTATAGACCTCTCCTTCCTAGTTTCAAACTTTCTGCAAGCTTAAGTCTTCTGTTGGTATAATTAAACACATCGTCATGTTTGCCACAATGTTGTCCTCCCTGTTAGAGGGACAGCACAGCCCCATCCTTCCCCTTCTGAGGCTATGCACACTTTGTCTTCCATGACATTACTTCTCTGGCCTCAATCTCTCTTTGAATACAGGGCCAGACATTCCTGCCTACTGCCTTAATGCCTTCACTCTGTTATCCATCAGAGCATGTCCTGGTCAAAGAATGCCCTAGCATAATGCCTTTTAAAGGCAAACATAACACTCTCTCCGAGTTCTGTGCTCTCACACTGGCATATGCAATATCTTTCCTTCTTTCCATTGTTGAGGTCTGCTGTGGAATAATTTCTGCCCTGTACTATCCTGGGGGTTGACTTGCCCTGGAAGTCTTTTGCCATCTACGCAACTGGCCACAAAAAATTGAACAGGTGAGAGAATAGCAGTCAGTATGGATTAGAAGAAAATAGAAATGCTGATAAATAAAAGAAAGCAAGTATTTTGGCTGCACATGTCCATCAGTTGGCACAGTGATGAAGGCAGATGAAATATCAACAGAGAAAACATTTTCCTTCTAGACTTTTTCCATATGGAGGTAACTTTAATTTCTCTTTTTAATTACCTGCATACTGGGGGAAGCACATATTGATCATCTCTCCCCTATAAGAATTATTCATGCTCTGATATTTCCAGGTGTTGTTTTCTGTGCTTACTACATACTTTATATATTATTATAAGTTCAGTAATGTATACCTGGCTTGTACAGTACATGATGTACTTAGAATTAACAAACTGTAAAAAAACAAAATAGTGAAAGTTGAACTCACATTAACAAAATACAAGGTATTGATTGTTAATTTATTCCATTAACAAACAGGGAATTACTTCATGCTTTATACAAAAAGTTTTAAAAAATAAAAAGGTTATGCTCTTCTTATGCAATACAAAGTGTTTTGAAAGTTATGACTCCTAAAGAAAATGCTATTTATTCACAATCATGGCAATAAATATAATAATTTGGTACATATAATTGTGCTCTAAAGTGAAGTATCTTTTATATATTACTAGCAAAATACCCGCGCTTCGCAGCGGAGAAGTAGTGTGTTAAAGAAGCAATGAAAAGAAAAGGAAACATTTTGAAAATGACGTAACCTGATTGTCAATGTAATAGTTTTGTCACTGTTGTGAGTGATGAGTGTTGTTGTCATATATATATATATATATATATATATATATATATATATATATATATATATATATATATATATATATTTACACACACACATAAACATATATATATACAGTATATATACATATCTATACATATCCACATATATACATACATATATATCTACATATATACACACACATATATACACACATATACATACATACACACACATATATACACACAAATACATATATATATATATACATACATACACACACACATATATAAACATATATATACATATACATACATATCTACATATATACACACACAGCTATTTCGTATCAGTGCAATACACTGTTTGTTAAAACGGTTGACTCCCGCTCTTACGTGCAATAACAAATCAAATCATTCAATTGTCTTTGCTCATATGTCATTTTAGAGCTGGACGCCTGGCATCTTTTTTTGGCAACAAGTTCGTTTCTGTTTGGTGTGAGGTTCTGTGTTGTGGAGATTCTCAGGATGGATTGCAGGTGCTCATCAGTGAGGCGACTCCTGTGTGCTGTTTTGTTAGTCTTTATCACTGAGAAGAGCTTCTCACACAGATATGTGCTACCAAACATGCACAAGGTTCGAGCCGCATGTAGACAGACTTTTTTTGTTCTTCAAAGTCACCAAAGCGCCGTGCAAACTCAGTGCGCAATAACTCTAGTAAGCGGTAAGTGTTCGGCAAGGCAGCTGAAGCGCTGCATTATGGGATCTGTAGTTTATTGTGTTACCAGCGCTTCATATACCCGGGCTTTATTAACAATAATACAGTATATAAAATGATCTTGCGGGCCGGATATAATTACACGCCGGGCCGGATGTGGCCTGCGGCCCTTGAGTTTGACACATATGGACTAAATAGAACTTGAAAAGATATATTTTTCAAATGTGATCGCGCAATTCAGATAGAGTTGACGCCAAGACTACAGCCTGCATGCCTCAATGAGTCATCCTCCCCTCGCTCTTACTTTTTACCGTTCATCTAATGAATACACTGAGTATGGCTTTACCAAAACAATCATTGATGGCGAATAAAGTATCCATTATTCGAGTATGTAGATCGGTATATATATATACATATATATATACCCGCGTATCAGCGAGAAGTAGTGTGTTAAAAAGGTAGAAAAGAAAAGGGAACATTTTAAAAATAACGTAACATGACTGTCAATATACAGTATTTGTTTTGTGAGTGTTACTGAGTGTTGCTGTCATCAAGGATTTGATTATCATTATTTCTTTCAATCAGGTTCGTATTTGTAGAATGTGTTGTGTTCAAGTTACATTCCGTGTTTGTCAATCGTTGTAAAGATGACAGGTTTCATTCATCGATTCGTTTCTTACTGCATCAATAAACAGCTCGTCTTCTTCTTTATCTGAGACCTGACACACTGCATGCACGGGTTTTTACACTGTCTTCCTTTAGCGGGACATTGACTTTTTCCACCGTGTGCTTTGTTTCCACAGTAGCTGCATTTATGAATATGCTTATCAGACGCTTCATATTTTTGCTGCCTTTTCAATTGTGTAATTCGGTTTTGTTCAGCTCTTTGGAACTGTTGCTTTTTATCTGTGCACTGCGTCAGTTCACGTGAGCCACTCGGTGTACTTGCATCGAAGGTTCCAAGCTGTGCTGGTGCCATCTCGTGCTATGTCCATAGCTTTATTTAATGTTACCTTAGTCCTGGCACTTAAAACTTTCTCTCGCAGTTTCGCTGAGTTTGTGTCAAACACCACCCTGACCATCTCATCTTCCTCTCCATAAGCACAGTTCTTCACCCGTGAATATTTACCCGTGGCAGTTTGCTATTGGATTGCCGCTGACGGACGGCCTTATATGGGCAGGCACTAAATTACAAACGCCAGCGGCAGCCTGTCTATGAACTTAATTTAAAGTGTAGGTTTACATCGTGCTTTGTTTCCGAAGTAGCAGAACTCATGAATATGGTTGTATATGTCACTCACTCGCTTCTTATTGTTTCGCTGCCTTCTCAATTATATAATGCATGTTTTCTTAAGCGCTTTTTTGAGGTCTTCCTGGTTTTCTATGTACTGCGTGATTACGTGGGAGGCGTGATGATGTCACACGAAACTCCGCCCCACGGCGTTGAAGCTCATCTCCATTACAGTAAATGGAGAAAAACTGCTTCCAGTTATGACCATTACGCGTAGAATTTCGATATAAAACCTGCCCAACTTTTGTAAGTAAGCTGTAAGGAATGAACCTGCCAAATTTTAGCCTTCCACCCACACGGGAAGTTGGAGAATTAGTGATGAGTCAGTGAGTGAGTGAGTGAGTGAGTGAGTGAGTGAGGGCTTTGCCTTTTATTAGTATAGATAAAAAATACTATGCCTATTCTTGTGCTTCAAAATGAGACTTCATAGGGCATGAGTCCATACCTGAAAACTAAAAAGCCTTAATATGACCAGATAAGGTAATTTATCAAACTAAGAGTATTTTGAAGAAAAGAAAAAAAATGCCCTATTTTTTTGAAAGAACCATAGAGTTTTGAAAGAAGGATGGCTATGCACATCACCTCACTGTTTGGCACTCCTCTAACTTTTACCCCTGGGCATGGTTTCCTTTTGCATATTCTTTTCACGTCAAAAAATCCTCTCCTGATGCTTTTACTGAATATTGCTGCAAAGGTGTAAATGAGTTATCTGTCAACAGCTTGATAGTAATCTCTGAAAAACTGTCACACAGTCAATCAGTCTTTTACTAAGTGTGATGAAGATGATCATAGACAAATCTGAAAAACTGTCAGCACTCCACTTGTTTCAAACTGGCAACAAAAGTACCTGCAGAAGGAGGTGGTTGTGGATACATAGTGTTCCATATTGCACAAAAAAAAATGGTAATATTGGTAAAGGTAATATTATAAAGGATATGAAAAATATCAGTAAAACAACTGACAGAAAACATAATTCATTTTTACTCACTCAAAAACTTTATCAGTTGGTCTCTTTCTAATGTATACAGATACAAGCCCTACAGAACCACATATTAACCAGAATAATTCATTATCAAAATAGTAATTTGTCTAAATAGTAACAATTAATGATGAGCAGAGCTGACACCTGGGCAAACGACAACAAATGTAACGGAGAGCAGCTGTTTCACTGTCATTAGCACTTTTATGTCTATTAGTAAATGATTGCTTAAATAACCCTAATATTAAGAGAAACAATGATTTGTACTCATTTAACCAGACATATGCTTGCCTCATTGATAAAAATATATTACCTTAACCAGTGTATGATTTCTAAATTAAAACTAAAAATATACAAACTTTGAAATAACCACTTGTTTAATTTTGGTAGGAAATTTGTTGGGACAAAAACAGTGCGCTCTCAGAAGTGATACTGGAAACTATTGTACTGTACCACATTAATGGAAAAGAAAATACATTAGGGGATGATTTTGAAGGAGACTTATGGCCGGTTTATACTTCACGCTCAGAACACGTACGCGCGTGAATCATGGCTGCCACTCGTTCCCAGCATTGAATTTGTCACCTCCTCTGAGCATGTCCTGCATGTGCATTATGGCTGCCACTCGTTCCCAGCGTTCATTTGTCACATCCTCTGAGCACGTCCTCAGAAATTAACGTTACACTTGTGCGAGTTGCAGTAGCAGCAATAAATTGAGGGGTCACAAGTGTGTTCAAGTTGGAATGTGACATCAGAGTCTCTGTTTGCTATCAACATATGACAGCGAGCTGCTTTGCAGATCCTACAGGATCAATGTGTGTGCTTCAATATTTGATGAATGGTTCGATGTAGTGAAGCAAATCATTAAATGCTGACATGCGAATATACTGTATTTGTAGTGCTTTTTGTCATGTATTTCATGCATGGCCAATACAAACTTCACATATTCCCCACCGTAATAATGCAATACATTTAAAGATCTCAAATACCATCTTCTGTGTTGTCTTTTTTTTTTTTTACACCTTTGCAACAGCATCAGAATGTACAGAATTGTGTTTGAGCCACAGTGAAGAAAAGAAAGGTCTATTTCGTAACTAAAGTGGAGATTTCGACTTTAATCTTGTAGTTTATGTTGTCATTAAAGTAGACCATTGTAAACGTCATCTTAAAACTGACCCAGTTTTTATTCACTTTGTGCTTCTGGGGCTTCCTTCTGCTCTGACAGCAGTGGCAGGCAGCAATTGTCATATACAACACATTCAATTTATAATATTCCAGCTTTCTGCACATTTAGAATTCTTAGATTTATAACTTGATAGGGCCAGCCCAAGCCTTTATTTGGACCCTAAGCAGAACAAGATTTTGGAGCCCCCACCACCTTGGCACTGTCAAAACTACTATTATCAATGCTTAATCATTCACACACGTACTATAAATTTAACACACCCATTATCACTTTTATTAGTTTTTGCTGTTACTTACATTATACCAATGTCAGCCTGGCATGTTTTCACCCTTCTGTGGTTTTTAATCTTAAAAGGTATTAAACTAACACAAAGTGGCCTTGTGCTAATGTGCACTTTAATATTCCAAGTGAAAGTTTCCTAACCCAGTCCTCAAGCTCCCCTAGACAGTTCAACTTTTTGTTTTATCCTAACTCTCAGCACACCTGAACCAGCTGATCAGTATTGTTGATTGCTTGGTTCTGTTGTAGAGGGGAGTTAGAATAGAGGAAAAAGTTGGATTGTGTTTGGGGGAGGCCTGAGGGCTGGGATGCCAAGACTTTGTACTTTGAGTACAGTATAGTGATAATTTGTATACTGAATATGGTGTGTTGAAAAGTAACCAAATAAACTAGTAGGCCATGCATTTACTGTAAACATTTTAAACAATTTAATTGCTTTTTGTTAAAACATTTTCAACATGTAAAAGTGCAGAACAACTATCAACTTCAAATGAAATAAAATAAAATAATTGTGTTTTGGGTTGAATTTTTTATTTTTAAAAAAAGACAAATAAATTAAATAAATACTTAAATAATGACATAAAATGAAAAAATGAACCTGCAACAACATTAAACAAATGTTTAAGAATAAAATGTAAAGCTGAATAATTATGAAAACTATGTACTGATGTGCAAAGAAATTCCAAAGTAAAATTTAAGGAACTTCTTTTTTTTCCAGATATTCGTATTTCTTCCTCTTCCAATCTACCTCAATATTACACTTTCACCTGAGAATCTCTCTTTCCTGGTTTTTCTGGAGACAAAGTCATTTATGACATCATTATAAGAGATTTGACGGCCAACTTTGTTGTTGATGCTAATCAGTGCAAGCCCACTCAGTCTTTCTTGTGCAATGGAAGATCTCAAGTAATTTTTGATTAATCTGAGTTTAGAAAAGCTACGCTCTGCAGACTCAACAGTCGTTGTCATGAATTCCTCCCCCTTACCCCCCAACTAGCTAACATTAACCGAACATGCCATGATTGAGCTAGATAAAGCTATTTAGCAAGTGATTATGGTGAAATGCTGAAATTTACCACGTAACTTTATCTTGCTATTTTTCTCATCTTCTATTTTCTTCATCTTTCTTTTTTCTGCTCCAGAAGGATATATCATTTTCTGTGACAAAACTTTTTTGCAGCTTTTCAATGCGGAGAAGACTGTAACCTAATGTTAGTCTGACTGATTGCATCCAATATAATGTCCTTTACAATGCACATTTTTGCAAAAGATTTGTGACACCAACTCACAACAGCTTAACATAACATTGTGTTTTTGAGTGATTACTTTAGACATATCAGAAAATATTAATATGTTCCCTTAAGATTATAAAGTTCTATCTATTATTTTTCCCATTTCTTTGTCATGTGGCCACATGGCTTCACTGTGGGGCCGTAACACGGATAAATCTCGTGTGTTAAATCCGAGCAGCACGGATCCATGCCAGAATACATATCAAGAATTAAACATCACACTTTATGTCCGACACAATGCAGAATTACATATATTAAAATGCAGCGATTTTCCTGTATATTCTGGGTAAATTGCATCATACAGAAATAGGGGAATAGCGTTCATCTGTGCCTTCCAAACTATTTCCTTGTTTTAATAAAATGATTGGTATCCTGTAATCCTGGCAAAGCAGGAGGCCCGAGAAGTAGCCTTACCTGCGCTGTAGTTAGATTGCTGATTGAAGTTGTTTTTTGGCGAGGCTGACAACTTGTTGAAAATGACTTGGCAGAGTCGCCATGAAAGATGACATGACACAGTGGAATATTTTTTCCAGGTCAAAGAAGAAAATGAAGGACGTTGTTTTTATTTGGACTTGGAAAGAAACTGTCATGGGAATGGCAAAATAAGAATTAATTTTCTTCAGGGGGCAGCACGGTGGCGCAGTGGTAGCGCTGCTGCCTCGCAGTTAGGAGATCCGGGTTCACTTCCATGGGTCCTCCCTGTGTGGAGTTTGCATGTTCTCCCCGTGTTTGCGTGGGTTTCCTCTGGGCACTCCGGTTTCCTCCCACAGTCCAAAATGCTGGTTAGATGGATTGGCGATTCTAAATTGGCCCTAATGTGTGCTTGGTGTGTTTGTGTGTGTCCTGCGGTGGGTTGGCACCCTGCCTGGGATTGGTTCCTGCCTTGTGCCCTGTGTTGGCTGGGATTGGCTCCAGCAGACCCCCATGACCCTGTGTTCGGATTCAGCAAGTTGGAAAATGGATGGATGGATTTTCTTCAGGCTGGTGACAACGTACAGGCAACAGAAAGGTCTGTCATTATCAGACATCCAAACTGTAGAAAGCATCTAATACACGCAGACACTGCTACAATATCAGTTTGTGTTTTGTAACAATTTATGGATAAACTGTTTGTGTTCCTTGAAATTTACTACTGCTTCTTCATGTTTTGCAAGTTAGAACATTTTAATTCCAATAGTAATAATAATTTGAAAAAATGATTTGGGATATTTCAAGCACTCTTGGGGGCCCTTTGGTGTACTCAGGGGCCCTAAGCAGTCACTTAGTTTGCTTATGGCTTGGGCCGGCTTTGACACTTCATATCACTTTCATGATGAAATGTGTTAAAGCACATATGTTGCATTTTACAGGTAAATTGTTAATTAAAATAATTACTACTGGTAATCATTGCACATGTGGGGGTGGCACATGTGTTCCGGATTCCTTCCAAGAACATGTACATTTGGGGATGCAAAAATGATGTTAGTGTATCTGTATGCTTGTATTAACCTTGTGATGAGCTGATGCCCCATCCAGGAATTGTTTCTGCCTCGCGCCTGATGCTTCCCGAAATAGGAGTGTCCCTGGATTGACGGATGGAATCATTAAACATCCATCCTTTTCAGAGATATTTTCAGAGATATTGTGGCAAGCAATTTACAACACAGCGAAGCTGAACATTGTTTTCTGACTGTGAACTCTCACACTGCCACCTGGTGCAATCTTTCAGATTTACGTAAAGTATGCACGCAAGTATAAACAGTACAATGCTTGCATAGCAGTAGCGTCCACAAGCACACACATCGTGTTGTAAGAAGTATAAAAGGGGGGCCTGAAGGGGATTAATGTCTGGCTTGTTGTGGTGGACCAGTTGTTATAAAATTTCAGGGTCAATTTTTGATCTGTATTCATCTCTGTTGTTAAGATTTCACACCATTAAGTCTGCACAAGCATTTTACAAATAACCAAGCAAAGTACAGATTTTTATTAATGGTGGCATACCGCGTTGTGAATGGTTGGGTTTGATTTGAAAAATTTTGTCACGGTAGAATACAAAAATAAAATCTTGGAGGAACTCACAGTACTATACAGCAAACCACATTTTGAACGGCCACAGACATTTTTTTATGTAATGATTTTGCTTAATTCCATAAATATTTAACCTTATCTGATTTAAAACTTTATTTAATTAACAACTAATTGCAGATATTCAATTTTTTATTGTATCATGTGCAAAAAGCCCAAACATACCATAAATCCATCCATCTAATTACTAAACTAAACCTGGCTTTGTCTCGTTTTAGGTTGGGGGGCTAGAGACTATCCTGGCAGCATTGGGTATAATGCATTAACAAACCCTGGACTGGAATCCAACATGTTACAAGGCACAATCATGCAAATCCTCTTACTCATTTATGCTGGACAAGTGAATCACCAGTCAAACTAATCTTCAGGGTCTTGTAATAAAGGAGGAAGCCAAACATAAACATGGGTAAAATCTGTAAATTCTACATAGATATTGACTGCTCAAACCTGGTGTACTGGAACTGTTAGGTGGCAGCGCTTTCCAGTGCACCACTGTGCCTCTTGGCACAAGTACAATGCAGCTTTTGTGTTTCACAGAAATACAATTTGCAATCAAAAGGTAGAAGAAAGATAAATGTGAACATATATACATACACAAAAGAGTAATGAAAAGCATTTCTAAAAAAAAAAATTCATTTACAACTTTTGATATTGTTTACTTTTTCAAAAAATGAATAAAACCGCACTGGATTTTTTTTTTGACTAACACAGTCTACATGTCTGAAAAAAATATTTTCATTTAATCTTCTCATTCATTGTTGCCTAATGTCATTAGATTATTCACTTCTTTAAGCATCTTCTTGAGAGGTTTGCTTAATGCAATTCTGAAATCAAAATAATTAAATCACTCCATAAAAATGCTGGTTCATTTTTTTTTTTACTGTATTCATTTTTAAATGCTAAACATTCATTCATATGCACATTTACAGTGTAAATACTTACTTTACTCTTCTCCACAAAACAATGTCAAGTGAACTTTAGAAAGTCTGAAAACCCTGAGGCATTTGGGAAACAAAATGAAGAAATTCAAAAAACATATCATACATTTTACTTTTCTGAGTTCTATGATAAATACCTTTGCAGATCAAGTAGCCCACAAGTCATTAGAATGTATTAGAAATTTAAGAATATATTTATCTTTCTTATGGCTTCTATTCTACAAGAAAAAGTATTGTATAATTGTGGCAATGTTTTGAGCTTTAAGAGGGTCTCCTGACTGCAGACATTTAGTAGCACAGAAGCGGCATAATAACTATTCATTCTTGAGCACTAAGTACTGTTGTGCTGAGCTCCATTTGCTTGCTTGAGGGTAAGACCAAAATGTGACTCTAAACCAGATCTAACAGTAACTGGATGGTGATGGGCTTTTAGCAATTCTTTAGATTGTAAAACAACCATTAAGTGTTATTGATCCTGACCTTGTGGGATTTTTTTTTCTTAGCCGTCTCTGGTATTAGTTTTTAACTCCCTTTATATACATTATTCAGCACAAGTTACAAAAGCAACCTTGTGGCAAATTTCTGTTTCGGGAGAACTGAACAATGAAAACTGCTTGACAAAAAAAATTAAGTGCCAATGATACTGATGAGAAAAATTAGATAAACATAAAAATGTACCTACACATATTTATATTCATTTATTTGGCAAAAGAACAGGCTTTGTGACAGATTTTTTTTTTAAAAAAACACAGAGGGTAAAAAAAGGTTAATTTTAAATTAATTCATTGTCAGCTGTTATAATTTTGGAACTTTACAAATAAACTATGCAGGGCCACCTTAAATTCCTTTGCACCTCATCATTATCAGTTTATTTTTCTCCGGTTATATCCTAAAATTAAAGCACACTTGTTTTGTTATACTTGTTTTGTGAAAGCATTTATTTGATATTTGGACTACAGTCTACACACATTATACACTTCATGCCAGCATTTTGTAATTATTACTATAACATGAAAATAGTTTCTGGTTTAGTTATGTGTTCAACATTTCTTGCATCACATGTCCTGTCATCCTACATTTACACAGATCGTTGTATACACGGAACACACATAAAATATATGTATTCCAAATAAGGATATATTATTTGCCCTATACAATTCCAGACACCTAACTCCCACATAAAGGGACTTCAGCTCTGAGAATTTTGCGTCTGACTTAACTTCAGCGGCCTCTGGTAGGGGATGAGTAAGCAGACTGTTTGCTGCTTGTGCTGATTGACACATTTGCAAAACAAAGATGCTGATGAGGAGGTGCGAGGGAATTTTACGTTGAACCAAGACCACCAAGAACAAAATTATGTGGAAGTGGGAAGCCACCACTGCAATAAATCTCAGTCCGAGTGTAATTAGGCACATCATTGATAATCCTTGCATTAGAAGACAGGGTTTTGGAACAGGACACTTTGAGCAGTGGGCAAAGGCTAATTGTAGGTGAAAAGAATCATTATCCAGGATGACGACTAAAACTCGGTGGAAGAAGAGAGGATAGAAGAGAAGAGATCAATCCAGTTGAGGCCTCAAGGTGCCTGGACAAGCTGTGATCTTCCTGACAGAAGCTGAACTGTACTATGGTGGATGGAGGTTTTCTGCATTTTCTTATTGCTCTGAGCAGTTTATGTCACTCTTCCAGCTCCAGCCAACTTACATAGGTGGGTAAAGAGAGAAGACCCACTGTGCAAGCTGTATTGGAATAAAGAGACAATGGCACACATCCTGTGAATGTTCAAAACAGCACTAACATGGGGGGTATGGTGATATTAACACTCAGACATCTTGGATCTGGAATGGTGGAAAAAAACCCAAAGCCAAGGAAAAGATTTTGCATAACACCATAAAAGGACTGAGGCCTGTTGTCCTGATTCAGCTAATGTAAGTCAAACCTGCTGCAGTTGACCCAGGGGTGGAAGAGTAAGGTCAACTAGGGAAGAAAATAAATTTTCCCAAAAGCAGTACTATCCACCATACTGAGATCAGATATTGTAATTTGGTCCACAGAGGGGAAAAAGAGATCATTGTAGCTGAACTAACAGTGCCATGGGAGAAGGGCTGAGAGGAAGCAGCAGAGAGAAAGTAGAGCAAGTAAAAGCAACTAGTCCAGTATTGTTGGGATAAGGGCTGGGAAACATTTCTGTTCACAGTGATGGTGAGATGTTTGCAATTCCCAGCTAGTCAATGTGAAATCTGTTGATACGAATTGGAGTGAGAGGCCATGAGAGAAAAACATCGCTTAGGAGGTTGGGAGAAGTAGTGGAAAGAGCCTAATGTTGGCTCAGGTCCAAAATGAGGAAGACTCTTCCAGTTGTTAATCGTACTGTAGTGTAACAATGTTAGCTCTACTGTTTGTTGTCATACAAACGTACAAACCATGAAGTCCACTCGCAGCAACCATAATGCCAGCGCATCTTTCAGACTTTGTGCAATGATGTTGCATATGTGGTCTTCTGGGAAGTAGGATATTTGCAAACAGTAGCTTTGCATCTGTCAGGTTTCGTCAATGAAATGCACTGTCACGGAGAGGTATGGCTCAGATGTTTAGGTTGACCATAAATCTGTTGTTGAGGTAAAATGTGAAACCTTCTGCAGTTAATGAATCAGAGTTTGCAATTTGGGAAGAGCTGTTTAAAACATTTTCAGCAAGGCAGTGTGTATCTTGGGCATAAAGTATTGAAAAGTTGCTTGAAACCATCCCTTTCAACTACTTGAATTGGCACCATATCTTTTGTGATGTAATTGGTGACGGTATTTGTTATGTTATGCCATCTGTTCCTTTTCTTGTCATACTACACTTTTTTGCAGAATGATTCCGCTAAAGTTTGCTGAGTGTGCTTGTACCTTGGGTGACTTAGACCTGTCATGGACAGCTCACTCCTGAAGCTTTTCATATTCTTCATATTCTGGGCAGTGGTTGGTTCACAGATGCTGAAACAAGTTAGTTGTTTTACAGAAACCAATTTCCAAAATAGATTGTAAAATCACATATTTTGAGCAACATCAAATTTTTCAAAACCAAACCACCTCCACATGAGTGAGGATGATCCATGTCTTGCGGTTAAATCTAACAAAGTAAATTGCAAGCTTGTTTTATCCCCTGGCACTGTTTGCACACTTATTTTTAGGCAGCTACACTAGCTGAATTTGTGATACGCTGACAGTACATACCTATGCAGTTGCTTTGCACATGTGCAGTAGTCTGTCCTATTAGATTACATGAGACACTCTGTGTTTTTGATTGTTTTTTGCAAAGTGAATGACATACTTGATAATTTGAGCTCGCACATCATTAAAACAACAATTAAAATATTATAGTAGAAGATACACACCTATTATTTATATTTATTATTTGCATAATTGTGTTTTGTAGTAGTTTATGTATTATTTAGTTCCCTAAAATAATTACAAAAAGGCATAGAAAGGGAATTTGAACACAACCCAGGGGTGAAACCTGGCTGAAAAATAGCAGTTTGCATATAGAGGATACAATGTTATGTGACTTTAATACTCTAGTACCAAAGATTATTTTAGGGTTATCCTGGAATCCAATCCATTAATTGGAAATTCAAAGAGTTAGTCTTTTGGGGAAATGGGTATTTTGAAAATCTAACAAACTTTATCGCTCTTAATTAAATTTTATGTCACTGAAACCCTTCTACAAGAAAATGCATCTTTGATAGACATGCTTAAAAAAAATCCTGCCTCACAGTTCATATGATTGTGTACTTGTGAGTAGTGTGACTGGTGCTATCATACCCAATGAGAAGATTTATGGCCTGTCTATTGTTAAGGTAAGGTTAATAGATGAGCACATTCAGGAGAACAGTCAGTGGTGCCGGTGCTGCTCTTTTTTGGTGATTTTTCTTTACTGCAGAAATATTGTTTATACCAAAGGCAACTTATTTCCACACATGTGATTTCCAATGTTGTGGCATGCACTGTCAGCTTGCGATTGAGGGTGGCACTTTATTTTGAATGTAAGAGTTTTTCATAGAAATAAATATAAAAAAAATAGCCTATACTTTATTTTGAATTAGAGATCATCTTTCTAATTACGGTTTTGATCTCCTGCATTGTGTTTTCTTACTTCAAATGTATTCTCTCATTTTGGCAGTGCTCAACATTCTGGCATTATGCTGATACTCTTCATCTTGGTAATAAAGCTAAGCTAGTGAATTGATTGTCTTTTTGGCTCTTCCATTTTGCTTTATTATCTAGCTATTCATTTATTCAGATTGCCCTTTTAAGCACAAGCACCTCAGTTAATTCTGACAACATTAAGCCTCTGTCCACCTTTTGAGATTAATTTCTCCTTTTTGTAAATTAATTTTTTTTCAGTTAGGCAGAAGCCTATAGCTTTCTAGGATTCTAGGAAGTGCCAGGTTTATCTGTTTGTTTACTTTTGCCTAATTTTTTTCATTTATAACTTTCTTTTTTTATCAACTTTTATTTTGTGACATATGTGGTCATCATATTGGTAAACCCAATTAGATTTTTTAATTTAAGAGCTTTTCTTGCAAAACCTATATTCACATATTAAACAGCAGCAAATCTTTACAGTAGATAATACAGACACTTATAAGCATGTCTTTCTGAAAAAAGAGCAATCCCCACATCAATTTATACCCTGGTGCTTAGTGCCCTTATCGACCTAATTTTATGCACATAACTAAAAGACAAAATAAAGGCTACAGTTGGCAACTAACAGGTAAGATATTTGAGGTCTAAGATTGAAAGAAAAGGTCAAGCGCACTATTCTGGGCTGATTTCTTTCACTAAGGGTTTGAGTCTGAAAGTTCAAAGCTCAGAGATTAAGTTCTTGACACTGCTAATGCACTTCCTATAATACCAAGGGAAATCAAAGTCTGATGTCATGTGCAAGATGGCTGTTACCTAGCAACAGGGCATGCCTGACATCAAGATCCAAATAATAGAAAACCCACTGCCAGTACAAATGTGGCCAGTATGGCATGCAGGTAGTTTGTCTAGGAGCTAAACTGTCAGAAAATATGCAGCATCATGTTTGTATTATTATGATTATTTTATATTACTCAGAAAAAAAACTTTACTATGTGCCATTTGAAAACCAAGCAAGTAGCCAAGCATTTGCACACCGTTTAGGAAAGATAGGTGGTGTAGAGGGATGTGGAGGTGGGGGCAAACTAGCACCACTTAATGTATATGTAACCCCCTTTCACCACCAATCCTTCATCGGTAGGCAAAGGCCTGAGCTCTTTATAACGGTGTCGCCACCTATATTGTTGGCAGGTTCACTATAGTCCACTTTAAACTCGGTAATGCCCAATCCAAGCACTGTTACTCAGATATGTTATAAAACCAAACTCTTTACTTAATTTGAACATAAACAGTTTTCCCAAAACTTAAAGTATTTACAAATATATATATACATACAATACATAAAACAAACGCTAAATTATTTACATCTATACAATACATATATTATGTGTCCGAAACTACTGGTGAGCTCACCCAGGACTTATTTACGCAGTCAGTAAATGTTACTCGCTCCGTTGGGGGCCCCAGCCGTAGCTCGGGTGCGTGAGTGGCCACACAAACAAAACAAAACTGGCCCCTTCACTTGAACGCTTATTCAAGCAGCTTTACACAAACAAAATAAAATAAAGACCGACCTTGTTTGATATCTTCCTTATTATACTCTGGTACCTCCTTTATGCTTCCGTCTCCCTCTTTCTCAAACACCCTCTTTACTCACTGATCGCCATTTCTACATTTTCGTCCGGCCTGCCGGTTTTCCCTTTGATGTTTTAGCCGTGTGCTTACGTTAGTTCCTCTATCTGTCTTTCCGTCTTTCTTCGGCGTTTTGCCTCCAACAGCGCCTCTCTTTTCTCTTTCTTTCTGGTTTCAGCGTTTTGCCTCAACAGCGCCCCTCTTTTCTCTTTCTGTCGTTTTAGCTTTTTGCCTCAACAGCGCCTCTCTTTTCTCTTCTTTACGTCTAGTTTCGGCGGGCTGCCTCAACTGCGACGCTTTCTGCAACTCTTCTTTACGCCTGGTTTCGCTCTTGTATCGGCGTGCTGCCTCAACTGCGACTCTCGTTTCTCTTCGTTCTTTCCGTCTGGCTTCGGCGTCTTGCCTCAACAGCGCCTCTGTCTTGTTTCAGCGTTTTGCTTCAACTACGACTTCTTTCTGCAACTCTTTCCTTACGTCTCGTTTCGGCGTGCTGCCTCAAACTACAACTCTTTCTGGCAATGAACTCTTTTCTTTCTTTCTTCTTGTTTCGGCGGTTTGCCTGAAACTATACTTTTCTTTTCCTGGTTTCAGCTCTCCGAACTATATCACATCTGCTGTTTATGGCGGTTCCCTCTTTCAATCAGGCAACCCATATATATACTCAACGTTACCCAACCCCCACAACTGGTGTCCCAATTCTTTCAATAAAACTTTATTTACAACAAAAAACAGTTACATTTTCATTTTGAAACCTGACCAGGTTACATATAGAAATCACACTGCACTGTCATCTCATTCACTCAGTTGGAATATTGCTATTGTGGTGACCATTGAAGGAACCACACCGAAGAAACTGATAACGTCTTCTAGAAATGCCAGGCACCTTTCCTTAATGTTTTAATTCTTTGTCTTCTCTACCATGGTCTCTACTGTTATTTCAATGATTTAAGGTTTTGGGTGCACCATGAAAATAACAAGCACACTACACCTATGGGCTTATACTCTGCTCAAGTCAATAAAACTAATAAAATGCAAAAAACCTACTGTATTGGCCTCTGCTCTAGATGTTTATGTTTCATGTCTATTCTGCTGTATCACTGGCCCCCTTGTGACTTTTTTCCACTCTTCCTGTTGGCATCTTACAAAGTCCTGCCTCTTATAGACCTGCGTCATATACTTTCTTCCCCTTTTCTTTTGACGTGAGGAATCACATAGCATTTCAATAATTTTATAATGAGTGTCATTTGCCGTAACCTTCAGCTGAACAACAACTACAAGGCAGGTATCTTAGTAATGTATATCTATGTATTATAAATTTACTGAAGCAATTTGATAGCAAAATGAATTCCTTCCATTTATCCAATAAAAAAATTGCAGAAATTAGTTTGTAAGTTTTTTAAATATTATGTGCAAAGACAAACGTGGTAAAAATTATCTATATACTAGCAAAATACCCGCGCTTCGCAGCGGCGAAGTACTGCCTTAAAATTTTTATTAAGAAGAAAATTAAACCTTTTTAAACTGAGGGATAATATACCAATAATTATTTGTTAAGGATCTCTTTGTATACCACATTGGGAGTTCGGCCCTCCGGTTGTAAAATGACCAAGCTGTGCGCTGAGCTTACTCTTGAGCATGAGTTTCATGGTTTGTTTCAATTACGACAGTATTTGTAGGACTTGTGTTGAAGAGACATTCGGCATCTGTCAAGCATTGTAAGTATACAACCAGTTTCATCGATAACTTCACATCCAGCTTTTGAGAGTTTAAACATTCATAAACATCAACGTGTCCACTACTGAAATCGTCACCTATCAATCTAAGATGTTTAAGAGACATTGGCGGTTTTCGAAAGGTATAAAATATTTGGCCATTTTGGTGCACTTGAAAGCGACAACCGAACAATTCAGCGGCAGCCATCAACTCACATGCAGAACCATAGGTGAAGGGCTTAAGCATTTCACTCTTATAGTGCTCCTGTGTAGTATAATTATCTCCTGTACCGTCATCAGTCCACACCTTGAACCTGTCCCAGTCATTCAATAAATAAGACACAATGTTCCTCCGGATATCAAGAGTGAGCCTGATATGGCCGTGCAATATGTAACAAAGAGAATGGAAAAGGTAGGTGCCATCTCCGGGCATGGAAACCACTCGGTAAGTGAAAGTTCTTTAATCGATGGTGATTACCTCGATAGACATGTTAATGGGGGTACGGTTGGAATGATAAAGGAAATGGGTAACCTGAACAATGTAAAGTAAGTCTAAAATACCTACACAATAACTATAATCATAATAAATGAACAATAAAATAGCGGAGAAGCCGTGGATTAAATAAAAAGGCTGTAGTTATCAGCAGGGAGACGTGAATCCCGTGTTGAAGCAAGGAAGGGAATGTAGAGACGGAGCGACGGACGGCCTTATATAGGCAGGCAGCCAACAACGTGGGAGGCGTTGGGATGGGGGGTGGCATCATACCACCGAAATAAGTAAGTACATTGGTTTCGGTTAGCGCAGGGAAGCCGCCTACCAAATTTAGTGAAGATGGGGCCATAAATAACAAAGTTCAACATGGCGGACGTTGTCGACCGTTTTGACCGTTACGTGTAGAATTCCGAAATGAAACCTGCTTAACTTTTGTAAGTAATCTGTAAGGAATAAGCCTGCCAAATTTCAGCCTTCTACCTACACGGGAAGTTGGAGAATTAGTGACATTGGAAACTTCAATATGGCGGCCGACAGTGGCATCATACCACTGAAATAAGTACGTACATCGGTTTTGGTTAGCTCAGGGAAGCCACCTACCAAATTTCGTGAAGATGGGGTCAGCCTTCTACTTACACTGGAAGTTGGAAAATTAGTGACGTTGGAAAGTTCAATATGTCGGCCGACAGTGGCGTCATACCATCAAAATAAGTACGTACATCGGTTTCGGTTAGCTACACGGCAAGTTAGAGAATTAGTGATGAGTGAGTGAGTCAGTGAGTGAGGGCTTTGCCTTTTATTAGTATAGATATAATTCACTAAGGGCACGCAAGACAGTGAGCGCAAGCAAGACACAGAGCCACGCCCGCCAACTCTAAGACCATGGGATACGCTCGACAGATCCCTGCCCGCCAACTCTAACCCTCCTCCCGCATCATGGGATATGCACGACAGAGCCCCGCCCACCCACTGTGACCCTCCTCCTGCGTCCAGCATCGCTCTCGAGGCATGTGCTCTGCCTGCTCATGTGTCTGCACGCAACAACACAGCCTCAGTCACTTTCATCTGTGCTACAGTCCACATGAGATAGACACACACACAGAGAGAGAGAGAGAGAGAGACACACACACACAAGAGAGACACACAGGCACGCGAGAGAAAGAGACACACACACGCAGGCATGCAAGAGAGACAGAGACACACACACACATGCGCGCGCGCACAAGAGACAAACACACACACACACAGGCGCATGAGAGAGAGACAAACACACACACAGGTGCGCGTGTGCATTGTTGCAATGTTACTTTTCTTGGTTGTTTATTACATTATGGATTTTTCAAATGTTCACTTTTTTCTCTGTGCTTAAAACTCATTAAAAAAGTGTTTTTTTAGCGAGCGGTTTGTAACGCTATAGCGCAAACTCTTGCAGTGTTAGTTTTCTCTGTTGTTCAAGGTTTTCTCAGTGTTATTCAATGTTTTTACATTTAGTTTACTACAGTATTACTCTGTGCATTCTATGGTATAATTAACTATATTTGTGCTTAAAAACTTTATATATATTTAATATATATTTACATACAGTTCGTACGGTCTGGAACAGATTAATTGTATTTACATACAATCCTATGGGGGAAATTACTTCGGTTCACAACCAAATCGGTTTACGACCAGAGTTTTGGAACATATTATGGTCGTGAACCGAAGTTCCACTGTATATATAATTGACCAAGTCGCCCAACCATGGAGTACGCACGACAGAGCCCTGACCGCCCACTCTAACCCTCCTGCCACGTCATGGGGAACGCACGACAGAGCCCCATCCACCAACTCTCACCCTGCTCCCGCGTCCACTCTCGCTCTTGAGGCATGCACACTGCTTGCTCATGTGCCCACCCCCAACACGTCACCAAACACATCCTCACTTGCTTTGGTCTGTGCTACAGTCCACATGCAGCTGTGAGCCACATTGACTGTTGACGTTGATAATAATGTGGCGTATGCTATGCCCCGGGTTCGCTATTCAATATGAATGATCATCATTACTTATCTTATGTTATTTACTTCTTGAAATATTTTTTCATAAATAAAGTAGAAAATGATTAACTAGTATATTTGAACTGTTCTTAATTTATTTGTCTTTTTTCCATTGTTACACAGAAAGTATAAAGCATGATACATTTTTATGCCTATTTGTAAGAACTGTGAGCATAACACCACCTTTTTCTTATTAAACTAAGTCTGACATACAGTAGGACCCAAAGGTCCCAATTACTCAATACTCAAGTACTTTGATGATGCTGTTTTGTGTCGCTGCAGCTTTTCTTCTATAACCTTTACCACTTGTTACTTTGGAAAATCGTATATGCTGGAATAATGAGGCTGGCTTCAGCACTGCTCTAAAAGTGCCTTTTTTTTGGATACATATCACTGTAAGTTACCTGTATAGTACATCTTGACTAAAAATGAAAAGCAGTAGGTATAATCAGGTAGGAGATGCTATATGATGAATCTGGCTTGCTAGCTTGCTGTGTATATGCATTTTTTTTAAAGATTTTCTTGTTTTGATATTAAATCAAAATTGGTATCTGCATGTTTCCATTAACCCAAAGGATGTACAAAAAAAATAATTACAAGAAACCTCAAATAATGTAACTATTTTAATTTCTATGTATTCTTCCATTAGTATTATTTATTTAATATCAGCCAAGGTTGATTGGCAGGTCAAATCTGTTGTACTTGTTATAAGTTTAAGATTGCCTGTGACCTGGAAGCAGTTCTGAAACCTGATTGACCAAAAGTCATCATGGTAAGAAAGTTTTTGGAAGAGAGATTTCAGTTGGATGGAGGAAGCCAAGGTTAAGGGCGAGAGAGAAAAAGACAGAAAGTGATAAAAGGAGTGTTTTATTGTGCTTTGAATTAAAAGTGAACATCAAGCCAGCTGAAGCAACTTAAAGTTGCATCAATGTCTTAAAAATTAAACAAAAATGCACTTTCTAAATTGTTGAGAATTTGTATAAAAAGGACCCTCAAACTTCAGCAATATATCAAAATATTTTATTTAGCCAAGATATGTGAAGAGAGCAAGGCATGCAGGACACACATCAACAAATATGCTAACTTTCTTTGACTGTCAAAAATTTTTATAAGGTATCATGATTACACAAAAGCTTCATTATCATATACCTTATAAGCACACAGAAATCACACAGAAGGATCCCAAAAATGTTATGTTAAGAAATCTTAAGACAGTCTAAGGCTTGCTTATATGATAGCCTTTTGGCATTTACTCACTGGACAGCAGCTTCCCCCAGGAAAAGTACAGTTCTCTAGAGCTTATGATGCCTAAGTATAGTATAAAAAAACAATTCTCTTACAAAATGCACAAAAACTTAAAAATGTGTTTACAAATGATCATGTATTGGATGTTTTACTGTACAAAAAGATTACATTTGAGACATTAATTCAATTTAGTGAAATTTAATTGTATTCCTCTATAGCATGCTTAATGCTCGGAGTGTTACCACATATTTAAATCTATGACTTGAAAACAATCTTCTTCTTCTTCTTTTGGCTGCTCCCATTAGGGGTTGCCACAGCAGATCATCTTCTTCCATATCTTTCTGTCCTCTGCATCTTATTCAGTTACACCGATCACATGCATGTCCTCTCTCAATAAAGTACAAAATTGTACAATTTTTGCATATATGAGAAGAATTAAGTCTTTCCCAAGTCTAGTAGATTTCCTTTTTGACCCACATAGTCACAGGAAAGTGTTTTTTTTAATTTTGCTGGAGGAGGCTATGAAAGTTAACATAGCATGTTTGATCAACCTCAGTTCAAGTGATTTGTGTTGCTGCATTTTGAGTGCATTTGTGAAAATATTAATGATAGAATTTATGAATAATTCTGTATTCTAATATTGAAGGATAATATACTGAGATTAGCCAGACACTTCAGATAGAACTAAAAATCCTTCCATTGGTTGGAGTTTGAAACTAGCTGTTATCATTTTGCTAAAAGAATTGGTAGGGGATGGAAAGCGAGATGACACATTGTTTCCCACAGGAAAGTATTTAGTTATACAGGTGCAAACAGTTCTGTGTGTGTCTGTGTATATGTACAAATATGTTCCTATGATAGACATCTGCTGTATCCATTGTTTGCTCAGAAAGTTGTGTACTAAATCATTTACTTTCAGATTATTTGCCTTTTGTGTGTGTAAATGGCATAATAAATAAAGCAGTGAAACACAAAGCACTCCATATCTATTGCACTCTTATTCTCACTCTCAAGTCTTGTGTGAAATGATAATATATTTTAAAAAAATCTTGTTACATATTTTTTTATTTTAATGTCCGATTTTAGTACATGCATTTTAGTTTCCACAAGAATCACATGCATTTTGCCACTAGAGAATGGTGCTGACCTAGTGTTAGAAAAAACCCACAAAGTTTTAAAACAGCAATGTTAAAACAAAATTGCTAATTTAAATTTTTAGGTTTTCAAAAAATTACTGTTTTTAAATGAGATGCAATGAATGGCCAGACGATCCAGTGTAATGATTCATGCACATCAGCTAAGTACCACAGGGCTCACTCAAGAGCTGTTTGACACCACCATTTCCTTATCAAAAACCTGGCAGACTTGGCTCTGAAATGGTTTGTTTCCCATTTAAGGAACATTTCTTTTTAACATTTTAAGTTGTTTCATTATTTTAATGTTAAGGAATACGTGGTAAGTTTTTAGAAGCATTAATGACCTATATATCATCTTTTGCTGTTGGTATATTAATTATTACTTATTAATAATTGCATTGCATTCATTTTTAAATGGTCTGTCTGCACTAATGTCCGTTTTCTTTTGCTTTCCAAAAAGTGTGTCACATCACAAGGCAGCTGAAAATCCGGCATTTGTGTGGTTTTGTGTTATAGACACAGTCTATAATAAGAGTTACACAGTACATTGAATTTGTAGCTGATGTTACTGCCAATTTGGCCACTATGTTTTGGCTAGCTAAAATTCAGTATATGCATGTTTTACAGTTTCTACAATTATTATTTATCAAGGAAATATAAAACCATGCGTCAAATATTGTGATTTTAATCATGTTATGGGAAAGGCTCATGATCCCAACTCTTATTAATAGATAATTCAAGATAAACAAACCTTAACATCTATCCATCCATCCATTATCCAACCTGCTATATCCTAACACAGGGTTACGGGGGTCTGCTGGAGCCAATACCAGCCAACACGGGGCACAAGGCTGGAACAAATCCCAGGCAGGGCACCACAGAAACCTTAACATAACATTCTTAAAACTACTTAATCCTGCCGTGGAGGGCTTCACATTATCACTAAGTGCAAAGTAGGGGCTAGCCTTAGAGGGGGCGTTGGTTTATCACAGGACCACTAAACAAACAGTAAAACAAACCTCCATGTAATCAATCAAATCTGAGCTGCATAAGCTTATTTATATTTTTTTTTTCATGACTTACCTGTATATTAACTGAAAATCTGAACAACTAGCTGATCAACAAGACGATTACAAATATAATCAAACACACCTTATCACTAATAGAAGTATTAATCACATTTACACACCGATTAAACTATTATTTGCTCATCCAGGAAGGCTGGAGCATAAGCCTGCAGCAGGGAGCTGAAAAGAACAACCCACCCCAATCAGAATGGCAGTCCATTGCATTTCACGTTTATACACACATCAAGACTCTGATCTGGATGTTTTGTTTCTTCCTGTCAAGTCAACACTGTTTTAGAATAAACAACTAATTACATTTTCACTAAGACTCCCATTATGATGGATCATTGACACTGCTTTTAAAAAGGCAAATGAAACAGGACGTGTTCATAATTGATAGACAATGTTATGATTTGCAAAGACATAACCAAAAAAAAACTTCATAGTTAAAGTGTCTTAGCTTTAAAGTTTTAGTAAAAATCAAAGCTAACAGTTCAGAAAAAAAAAACTGATAATATACACATAAAAAAATAAATAAATTCTTGTCTATGATGTTCCTTTTAAGACTTAAGTGTCTAGGTTCCATTACTTAAAGTTTCTATATGTTATCACACTCACTAGCACCGTTCAAGCAGTAATGTTAATGTAACATTACAGTCAGAAATCTATAGTATATGTCCTTAATGGGGTGGCACGGTGGCAGAGTGGGTAGCGCTGCTGCCTCGGAGTTAGGAGACCCGGGTTCGCTTCCCAGGTCCTCCCTGCGTGGAGTTTCTATGTTTTTCCCATATCTGCGTGGGTTTCTTCCAGGTGCTCCTGTTTCCTCCCACAGTCCAAAGATTTTGGTGATTCTAAATTGGTATGTGTGTGCCCTGGCTGGGATTGGCTCCAGCAGACCCCCGTGACCCTGTAGTTAGGATACAGCAGGTTGGATAATGGATGGATGGACGGATGTCTTTAATGCCTATCTGTCAAACAGTTCATGTTTACTTCTGCAGGCAGTAGTTAAGGCTTTGGACTTCAAACCCTGAGGTTGTGGGCTCAAATCACACTACTGACACTGACCAAAAGAAAGTCACTTGACCTGCCTGTGCTCCAAGTGAAAAATAGAAATGTAATCAATTGTATTGTAATGTTGTAAGTCACCTTAGATAAAGGTTTCAGCCAGATAAGTAAATGTAAATGGCTGTCAAACTATAAGAGGTATTCTATTGTCACACAGAGCTAGACATTAAGAACATTTCATTACTTAAAAAACTGAATTTTCCATTATCTATGTTAAAGCTACATTCTTTTTAAATTTAAACTATGCAAAAATGTACATGAATTTACCATTAACTTAAAAGACTTGACTCTTACAACTGCTAAAATATGATATTTTATCTTTGCCATTTCTATTGAATGGTCTGTTTATTTTATGGGCTCCATCTCCCCTGTAATTGTTGCCTGTTTTTCTATTTTTGGCAAATATAAATATTTTTCATGTATTTGTGTTATTTCTGTTGGTTTCATTTGTGATTTTTTTAATGGTGTACTGTCCCTTTAAATGTTCTTATGCTCCTTGTTGTTTGTATGTGAAGCCCTAGGAGGTGGGGCCACCACAACATCACCACTTGTGAGCCCTCCCTCTGTTTATTTAAGTTAAGTGAGAAGGCTCATGAGGCTCATTTTATATTAATGATTTATTATGGATTTTTTGGTTTCTTGTTTTGTTTTAAGAATTCTGATTTTCTATACTTTGTAAAGAGACTTATTTGTTGTGGTTTGCCCTTTTAGGCATATCTTTTTCCCTTTTTTGCTCTGTTCAGTATTTTGGCCATATTTGCTGTTTTTTGTTAAAAAATAATTTTTAAATAATGATTTTTACTTGCCCTGTTTTATACCGATCAAGAGTTAATGGTCCTCCCTCTTTGTGTGGGGCTTTTGTTATATTTTATCTTCATTTTGGGCCTACAAAGCTTTAAGCTGCTACCGCTGATTTGACAAACATGCTAATAGATTTCCCAGTTTACTTCTCTAGCTTTGTCTGACTACGCTTTCACTTTGTGGTTTTTTTCTTCCTCAGTCTGCTCACTTTCCCGGTGACAGAACACCTCCTAGGCAACCATGTTCAGTACACAGGGGAATCTTCAAAGTCATAATCCCTGCCTTCAGAGGCTTTTCTTAGAATACATGTGTATTTGATTTTTAATATATGATGGATACTTTTCAACTCCCTACATTACTAGATTGCCAAATTCTTTTTTAGAGCAAATCTTCATGATAGCTCATCTGGTATAATGTGTGCCTTCTGGCAAAGATAATCCTCTAAATGCAAAGAGTACTCACAATCACAATCTGAAAAATGAACAGGACACCTAGCATCCATTAAGTTTAACTTGTTTCTGTATATTTAACTGCTGTCAGCATGGCTGCTTAAACCACTAGGGGTACATTATTAAAACAGAACTTAAGTTTTATATTAAATCTAATGGCAATATTGTCATTACAGCAGAAAATACATTTGCAAATAAGCATAAAGAAAGAAAGCACCGTCACTGTTAGCCTAATGCATTGTGACATTTACCACAGGAAAGTAGGAAGAGCAAAACACATGCAACTGCACAAATCTTATGAAAGTCATTTTTTACCCTTTCAAAAGGTTAACTAAACAGATAACAAGTGTGCGTATTTGTGCAAATAGAATATATGGCAACAATGAAGTTAACAAAAAATATTCAGTTATAATAAATTAGAAGTAACAGTCATAATAACTTAGTATTTTAAAATCTTAGTTTTTCTCTGGTATTAAATTAATATACTTTGACAGAAAATCTATACTGTAAACTATTACATGAAGACTAAAAGTACAGTAAAACAGCCAAATTATGCTTTGACCTACTAATGCTGATGTTGTGCCTTTATCTTTTCCGAATCTCAGTTTAGTGTCATACTCACCAACGACAACCAAAAGGGACATCCAAGCACCACTTATACTGCAAACTCCATAGACCAGCTAGAGTCTGGAACATACTATTTACGGAAGTGGTCAATTGGTGAGCTCTAAGGCTGGGTTTATATATCACGCAACGCATGCTGCAGCGGACGCTCCTGCTACACAAGCGTTTTATTGTTTATACTTGCACTCGTACTTTACGTAAATCTGGAGGCATCCACCAGGTGGCAGTGCCAGATATTATCATGGTGAGAACAGGTTCAGCTTCGGTGTGTTGTGAATTGCCTGGAACACCCATTAAATTCTGATGACACCTTGCTGCAATATCTCTGAAAAAGATGTTTAATGATTAAATCCATCAATCCAGGGATATATATGTCCATTCCAGCTAGCATTGGGCACAAGGCAGAAACAATCCCTAGACAGGGCATCAGCTCATCGCAAGGTCAATACAAGCACTCACATACACAAGCGACATTTTAGTTTCACCAAATCTGTATATCTTTCAAAGGAAATGGAGCACAGTGTGGAAACCCAGCATGAAAACATACTAACTCCAGGCAGAGAATACCAGTGACATGACTCCCTGCAAGACAGCAGTGCTACCGCTCTGCCACCGTGTCACCCCCAGGTGTTTAATTATTAACAATATTCATTATTTAAACGAAATTAATGATTTATCTGTAAAATGTAAAATACACATTTTAATGCATTTCATCATGAAAGTGATATCAAGTATAAATCTAAGGATTCTAAATGTGCAGAGAGTTGGAATATCATACATTTAATGTGTTCTATGTGGTGATCTATTGCCGCTTGCCGCTGCTTTCAGGTCAGGAGGAAGTCCCAGAAGCTCGTAGCAATTAAAAACTGGGATGACGTTTACAACTGTCTGCATTAATGAAAAGTAAAGCATGAAGTTAAAGTGGACATTTCGAGATTAAAGCCGAAATTTCCACTTGAATCACAAAATACATCATGTCCTTAATTTTTTTTCTTTGTGGCTGTACATTATGTTGCTGTTGTGAAGTTACAAAAAAAAAGGCACAAAAGATGGTATGTGAGAATTTTAAAATGTTTGTGTCATTGCGATGGGGAATATGCGACTTTTAAATATAAAAGCACCATGAATGCATCTGTATGTCGGTGTTTTGCTTCACCACATCAAACCATTCATCAAACATCGAAGCGCGCATATCGATCCCGTAGGATCCGCATAGCGACTTTCTGTCACATGTATAGGGTGGTCCAGATCTAATTATGCAGATCCAGATCATCTGGATGACTTTGATTTATGCGGGGACAATTCCAGTTCGGCGCAAAGACGATTCTTCATGTCATCAGTTCACACACTTCTCGATGGTCCGGGATTTTTCAGGTGATTTTCTATGTAATAAACTTAATAAGTTATAGCGTAATGAAAATGGCATAATTAGATCTGGACCACCCTATAGATAGTAAACAAAGACTCTGACGTCACATTCCAACTTTTATCACACTGTGCCCCCTGACTTTTTGGTGGTACTGCAACTCGCGCATGTGTCGCGTTAATTTCTGAGGACCTGCTCAGAGGACTTGTCAGATGAATGCTGGGAATGCGTGACAGCCATGATGCATGCGGATACACGTTCTGAGCGTGAAGTATAAACAAGCCCTAATGTGCCCATTTGTCAAACTACTGAATCTAATGTACTTATCCTCTTGTGCAGTTCTGCATCTAGGCCTTTCACTTTTTTGTTTCCTTATGGGATCTAGTTTGCCCTCTTCTCTTAAGAAAGTAGCAAATAGTTTTGTATAAAATCTTCAGCAACATCCAGTCGGTCATGTGAAATAAAAATCATTTTGCAAAACAACAATAGACTAATGTTTTTCTTGAAAAAGCTGTTTCATTTAGTAGACTGGCATCCTGAGATTGTAATATGCACAGTAATTTGTTTGTGATGGTAACTTCAGATAGACAGATAAAGCCTAGATCAGGGAGAGCCAAAGTGGCTACAGCTTTTCATTCTAACCATTTTCTTAAATAGTGACTAATTTTTGCTACTAATTAACTTAATTTAACTCATGTGCTATTTAAGACTCAGACCCAGAGCAATGCCAGTTCTGGAGGTTTTTGTTCCAACACAATTGCTTCATGAGAAATCATTCATTGCTAATGAGGCACTCATTGTTCAAGTAACATTTTTCTGGTTCATTTTAGTCATCTCGTTCGTTAAGATTTTGAACCCTTAATTGCTTACTTTAGTCTTAAACAGCTGTATTCCTTGTTTTAATTGCTCATTATTATTAATAAGGTGCAAATGACAAAGGAACCAGCATGTCTACATCTAGCTTGTCTCCATTTTCACCCGTGTGTATTCATTATTCACTATTTGGTTTAATTAAATAAACCAAATTAATTAAAATTAGAGAAAGTGAAGAACTGAAAATTACATATCCATTTTAGTGTTAAATCACCTTGATGATACATATATCATTAGAAATGAAAACAAAAATATATGATTTAAGTATGAACTGACATGATAGAGCTAAAACACTAACAAGCCAAGAAATTAAATAAGATCTGTTATTGATGTGGACTGGCTTATAATTAAGCAACTGGGTTGGAACAAAAATCTGCAGCCACTGCGGCTCTCAAGGATTGGAGTTGGCCACCCCTGGCCTAGACCATTAACAGCTTTATATATAAGAAGGAGAACTTTGAAATCATCCCTAAATATTGCTGTATCCAATGTATAGACTTGAGAACAGGTATTATGTGGCTATATATTTTACTTCTTGTAGCTTTGTTTTAAGTTATATGACATACAAACATTCTAGTTAAGATTTTTTTACATTAATACTGTTGGACAGACTGGTATTAACTATAGTTTTGCTTTGGGTCATAAGTCCTTTTTTAAAAAGGCAGCTGTCAGACCCTCTTTTCTAACACTTAACTTCAGCTTAAGCATTGGTTCTCCTCACAGGGCCTCTCTTTGGAATGTAGTTTCTGGGTCTCACCTGATAAGACTGATCAATCACAGGTAAAGACACCCAGAGATGTCTCCATGATGCACCATTTATACACTTGGTCCATGAACAAACAGCCATGATTCCACTGCTCACAACCTTGATGGCCAACCTTTACATGAATTGTCAACCAAAAGGCTGGGCATATATGCACCCAAGAAACCAATAGTAAAACATCCACTATATTGCAAGCATTAGTTCTGTTCTTTTGGCCTAGCTGTAACTTCTATTCCATAGCAGGAACCCTGTTGTCTAAGATGTGGATGTAAATAAAGGCTGGAACAATCTCTTTTACTTCAAAAGGTAACCTAGTGCTGGACTATAAGAGTGAAAGACCATTTGTGAAAGAGTTAGATGAGGGTACCACATAAGTCTAAATTTTGCTAAAGTAAAATATAGTGCACAAGAAAGAGAGGCATACATACCTGTAAAGCAATGTGTTCTTCTTCATGAAGAAGGGAATCGACCGATCACTGCCCAACAGATATAAAATGTTATGTTAGCAAAAGTGGACCACTGTGTGATTCTGAAAAAAAAAGAAAAAAAAGTGCACTGAAGGAAGGAAAAGATTAGCCTTCATCCAGAATCAATAAGAACCAAACACTTACTTTGATTTTGAGAATTATTGTGTTTGGTTATTGGTAATACTGTAACTGAAATGTAATAACATGTATGAAGGATATGTTTCCAGCTGTTTTAAATTATTCTTCCTGAGTTTAGTAGGAAAATTCAGAGCATCACACACACACAAAAATACTCACCTACACAAAGAAGCCATGTGTATGCGTAAGCCAGTGCAAACTAGCTGTGAAACAATTAATGCCACCATCACAGGACCGGTGCTATAAATGTTACAACTACCTAGGAACATATCTAACAAACTGGATGAAAGACCAGAATTAAGATCAGAACATTTTAAAGCCGGTCCAGGAAGAATAATGTATTCTATTAGTCTCCCACCATGCCCAAAACACAGAGAAAGTTAAACTGATGTTATATGGACTTTCACTAATCTTTTCATAGTTTTTGTACCTCAATTTGAAGGAAAAGAAGAGATCTCATATATACCACAATACCCCTGTTCAAGTTCCTAAGCATCTGCATCATAATTAATAGAATAAGTGTAATATTATCTATTGAATGCTACAAACATCTCTGCAAAAGAAAGAATCAAAGAAAAAAGCAGACCAGCATCTTTCCTGCAACTAATCCACCTAGCAGCCGATCCTCCTGACTCTTGCACTGCTGCATCTGGACCATTCTGTTCAACTTCTGGTCTCTCTCATCTTCCCATTATAGTCCGCAATCGTTTTATAGCAATATAGTTGTACAGCTAAATAGTTAAAAAAAATTGCATCATTTAATTCTCCATCATATTATCTTTTTGTAAATTAAAGAATACATACTGTGCACATAAGGGATTAGTATTATATGTATGTATACTGTGTAATAGTGTAGCTATGAACAAGCCTAATGGGAATTGGTAAATATCCATATTATTAAGTCATTAGTGAAGGGGAAAATGACTCTTCAGAATGTGTTTTGATAACTACTATTAATTACAGAAGTGATTGTCTTCATTTTAATGGAATTTGTTGTTATTTTAGGAAAAATGAATGTCAATTTTGTTACTCAGGAGGGTGTTTTTTCCCAATTTAAAATAATAGTTATTATGCTTTTCAAATGAAAACAGTTGTTAATTAGAGGGTTCTTTTAGAAACCCCTTATATGCTCAAAAAGAGAGGAGGCTGTAAGTGAAAGCTGCATACTGAATAGTACAGTTTAGGAATGGCCCTTGTATAACATCCATCCATCTTCCAAGTTTACTTATTCTGAGAAGAGTCGCGGGAGAAACTGGGCACAAGGTAGGAACAATCCCCGGAACAAGGCGCCAGCCCATATAGGGATGACATACACACACATATTAGGGTCAATTTAACAATGGCAAATCAAATAAACTGATTGTTTTTGAACTGTGTATTATCAAGGGATTTGTTAGATTACTAGTTACTAGTTTGGACTTCTCACACACCTTGAGATTAACACCTTGACACCCCATGTAGTGGTAATGTGGGCACCAGATTACACTTTGGGTGTCCTGTAGTTTGGGACTGACCAGAATTAGACTTGAGAGAAGTCAGACATGGAGACACAGTCTCAAAAAGTTGATATTTCCAAAAATAATAGGAGGCTTTATTTACAGGTGCAGAAAAACGCAAACAAAAAAAAATAATGCCCCAATTAAAAATAATGAATGATATTACCAGCCCCAAAAATGAAAAATAATCAAAGACAAAAAAAATCTGTATACATACAAAAACAGTAGTCTTCCTAAATAAAGAAAATATGCTCAGGAAGAAATTACACAAGACACTGTCCAATGAAGCCACAAAAAATATTTGCAAGAGACAAAGAAATAGTGTATATACTAAAAAGACAAAAAGTGCATCACAAACCCAAACTATATGATACCTCCACCAAAACAGTGCTACAACTAGGAGATATCTATATTTATATACAAAAAGATAATATTAGCAAATAAGGCACAAGCCGCTATATTTAGTATACTGTAAGATATCGCTAAACCAATCACACTCTACTCCCAACTGAGCCCAAAGTTGACTCTTAGAGACAAAAAGTGCCTTTTATACTTGGGATCTGGCCTCTTGCTGCTTCTTTTTTCCAATAGTGGCTCACACAGGTGCATTCTGTATATGTGCTATGCTCAAATCTTTTAAGGCCAATAATAAAAATCACAGCGGCCTCATATGCAATGTGCTCTATGAGAAAAGCCGATTCCCTCTCTGAAAGGTAAGTGAATTTTCTTGGGACTGTCTCTTGGGATATTCTCCTCAAAACAAATGCATACATGTCTAATAAACTAAATGCTCCGCAATTCTTATTTTGTTCATGGCAGTGGAAATGGAGATGTATGCCTTTTTGTATGCATTGGCAGCATTGAACCTCACAAATCTGCAAAAATCTAATTTAAAAATTCTAACAAAAACACAAGTTTAAAATAGGTAAGTGCTTGAACTTTACGCTGCTCTTAGACATTTTTTTCTTCAAGGTTTGTAATGCCTTGCAGGCAGATTACCATAAACACACAAAGATACACACACACACACACACACACAGATCCTATTTAGGCAGCTACTTATGAAATGCTCCACTGCTAGTCACTCTGTAATTTCCCACTTAGGATCCCCTCCACAAAAGCACCTAAGCCTGTCACTTCTCAGAACTCAGGGACTCATATCAGCAGCACTAACAAACATATAGGTGTCCCAGAGATATAGGAAGGCTTGATAGTATTTTGATTATATGCTACTTACCAACCAACGTGATCTTATTTCTACTGCACTTCATAAGTTCATCTATTAGGGTACAGCCTCTCAGCCTTGATGTGGGGGAGAAAGCAGAAATCTTCCCACATCAGGTGCCCTAATATTTACTTTATTACTGTCACACTAGATATAAATATAAAGTATAAAAATCCAAAAACTAGCTGGCCCCCACGGCTCTGCCCGTGTAGTAGTAAAACAGGACAAACTTTAAAAATCAATAAAAAAAAAATGATATCATGGCCAAGCAGAAGGTAGGTACGCTCCAGTGTCAAATGTTGGCACTGTATCTGATCGTCTTCAACTCTAACGGGAGAGTGTCCCCACTGAGGGGAGAAAAGCACATGGCTCTGATATCTCTAGCAATCAGCAGCTACACTCTAAAACACACGTAGCTCAGATCTCTCTCTCACAAATACGTCAAATGATAGTCCTTAAAAAGCTATAGATGATAATATCTGTTGAACAAAAAGGTACTGTTAGCTAAGTGGAGGCAAGGTATGCTCCAACACATGGCGAGAGATAGACCGAATCGAATGGAGGCTGGTGTGTGAGTGAGGAGGGCCCAGCCCCCCTCCCCTGGGCCTACAGCATCTCTCTTGGATTCGTGCAAATAAATCTGTACCACAAGCAAACTATGATACTTAACGCAAAGAGAGAAGTCGCAAAATTTATAGAAAAAAAACCCAATCTAAATCCATTAAGTAGTTCTCGCGTGAAAAGCGGACAGACATACAGACAGTCAAGAAAAGTTTAGTTTTAGAAAAGTTTACTGCAAATTAGCAATGTCACAGATGGATGTTGTCCTGCACGGTTTTTTAATATAGCATTTGGCAAGATGCATAAGTTTGTGTTTTCTGACATCCAAACGAAAAGGTCTCTCTCTCTTTCTTTATAAAGTGTATTTGTCTCAACATGATGTTTTCTATATTGTTTTACTTCTTTTGTCATTTCTCTTTCTCAGGCTTCAGATGAGCCATTATCGATGTTTTAAATCCTACGTGAGTGCTGGGGAGATGAGGACATGTGACATTACACATATTTGATTGGCCAGATATTCTTGTGATGAGTGACTGCTCAAAGTTTTCTGTTCCTGTACACACTTCTGCACTGTTTTTTGTTCCCAGGTTATAAACTGATTGAAACAGGTACGTTAACACTTTGAATGCAAGGAACGAGTTAAATCGTATCTCATTAAGCCTGTCAAAACGCGACATACAAGAGAAGTATACAGCCTCTATATACACAGTCAGCTTGCTCATGAGCTTTACTGCCACATCTCACTTACCTCATATACAGTTGCCATCTAGTGGATAGCCATAGAATTTTTTTTTTTCAGCTTGTGAAAAATACTACTACTATAAATAGACGGACTATAGTTATGTCATTGCAAAAAAGGTACGTATAAAGCTGCTGATGTTTTCAAACAACCAGAATAGCTGCAAGATAAATATTTTCATGATACTGCCCGTGATTAAGATAGTGACAATCAGTTAGATGATGGAACCTGTAGGCTCTGGTACTGATGCAGATAGCAGCCCTGAAGGTGTTTCTTCATTACAAGTCATTTGACTTGTCACGAATGTCAGGGCAGCACAAGATGAACATTATGCCCACAAACAGTGAAAACAGTCACCAAATGTGTTTGTGCAACATGCATGGGCAGCATAAAAAAAAATGTAATATTTGCGGTACATATTCATCTAAGCCTGCACTCTACATGGTGCCATTCTTCTAAGACTCTCATTCAATTCGAGACTTTAGTCATGTCGCCTATGAAAATAAAGCAATTAACAGTTCCTTTACATCTTGACAGAGTTACTGTCAATAAAACAGTAATAAATTGCTTATTGCTTGAGTTTCGATAGAGTTCATAATACAGTAGGTATACGTACTATGGGGCTCCGCCCCTTGCTCGCTTCGCTCCTCCACCCCTGGGTTTGGTTTACTAGATGTACAATTTAAAGAGATTGTTATTTTCATGTGAATTGTTACATATGCATTATTTTCACTTTTACTTTAAAACTTTTGTAAAAACAATACTTGTCCTTTATTTACGGCCTGGGCATGTTTAAATCTCTTTTCTCGCAGGATGCATAATGTTGCTTGTGTTGTGAAGGGGGTGGGGGCAGCACGCACGCTAAGGAGAAGCAGTTGCATCATCTGCTGGCTTGTTGCTGCTGCTGGTGAGCTGCGTGTTCTGCTTGTTGTTGTTTAAAGAGCTGGGAGCACACGAAGTGTGTCTGCCAAAAGCATTCCAACAACTGCTAGGTTAGATGTCTGTGAACTTGTTTTAAATGTTGTCTCACTGCCTTGTCTCATGTGATGTTAAAGTGTCTCTCACAGAACGTGAAATTGTCTTCTGAGAAGATAACGTCTCGTCTCCCTAGTCTCCCTCCCAAGATTTTTTTTTTTATAATAGAGAGCTATTCATATACCTATACTGCAAGGTCCTGGTAATAAACAGGCCAGCAGTCAATGTGTTAAAGTTATATACTACTGGTAGTGTACAGAGAATGTATAAGAAAGGATGCTTTTAAATGTAAATTGCCCCTGTAGTTAAACTGACTTAAGGGGTTGTAAATGAGTTAACTCTAGTTCATGTGAGCAAAATTAAAACTTAATACAGGCAGTCTGCAGTTTTAAAAATATGACAGTTTTACACTCCAGGACAAGGAGGAAACTCGAGCATCCAGAAGCAGAAAGAACATGCAAACTCCACCCCAGAAGCACTTGGGCTTGTTACTGTAAGGCAGCAGAGCTACGATTGTACCAATAGACTACCCTTTGTCAAAAACATATTGCAATAACTTAATCTACTAGAAACAAATGCCTGAATTAATTTAGAAACCACACTGCACAGCCAAGAAACCTTTGGAGAAATCCTGTGGGAACAGCTGATAGTATTTAGTGCTAATCAGGATCAATTCAGCTGATGCCAGGTGAAGGCAGCTTACCTCTGTGCATGATCTGGAATGTGATTGGTTCCTGTTGATCACAGTTGCAACACCTATTATAAAGGGCAAGTTCACTTATTTAACTAAGACATTGAAAGTATTTTATTTTTCTAAATGTTGTTTCTTTGTTTTTGTGTGAATATTGTTAATTTACATCAACAAAAGCCAACAATATAGGCAAGCATTCATAGGTGTCTGATAACCCGCTGTATACATAAATTGAATCAGACTTGTATTATCTTTTATATAGTATCATTTGCTCCATGTGGTTATAATTTTCCTTTATTTAAATTTTGAGTATTTGTTTTCCTTTTAATTCACCCCTGAATGCTACTTTGATTTTGTTTTGCCCACTTTATCATTCTTGCCTCATGGCATCAATTTTATCTAAAAAGAAGGTCACTTGTGATGGCCATCATGCTTTGGTCTAACAGAAGATAAGAAAGTTCCCTATTGTACTCTGACATTGTTTGAAATAAGTTGTAGTGTTTCAGATGACCTAAAACAAATTGCATATATGTTTTACTGTAAACTGTCTGGTAGTGTAGGTGCAGTCAAGCAGTGTGTGAAACTCACGCATGCCAAATGAAACATGCATGAACTTATCCTAGATGTTTTCTAAGTGGTGTTTTAATTAAAATGCACACACTAAAAATACAAAATTATATTCTGACTCATTTCAGTGTCTCATTCGTTCTAAACAATTACACTGAGTTTTGCCCAAAATGTCATGTGCACATCCTTTTCTGTCTAGTAGAAGAAGTTATTAATATTATTAATTACTGTATGTTTTGCAGGTGCGATTAATCAGGTTAATTTGCTTCATCCTCACTGGGTTAATCAGACAGTGGAACTGTATCTTAAAGTCCAGTGTTTTTGCTGCTAGGCCGCACTGTCTGCCTAATTTTCAGTAATTATTGTTTTGCAATTTGTTTTTTCATTTCATTTACACAACTGGTAAAAGTATTGTATATTGACTGCATAATTTTCTGATTGAAATAAAACTGGAAATGGATTGTAATGTACTACTTTGGGAATCTAAGGAATGCCACATGACTTGATTTTCAAGTGCCGTGTTTCTAACTAAATTGTAATTATTAAAGTTATTGCACTTGTGAATTTTAGTGCTTTCATTAATGCATTGACCTGTTATGCAGTGGCTACTAGTTCTAACCTAAAAGGGATTTCTTTCACCCCCACCATTAATTTCAGACAAGTTAAAAGTATTTTTTGGATTCTATCACTGGCTTATTTTTTATGTAAACATCCATAGAATACAAACAAAAGTCACAGGTAACTACAAAAAAAAACAGTAACTTTAAACATTAGTCAAAGTGATATGTAGAATGACCTTCCAAGGTCAAGTTTCACTCTAGAAGTTAGGATAATAGTAAATCTGTTCACAAAGAGCAGTGGGTCCTTATGAATTATCCAAAACATAAGTACATCAAAGCCATAAATTTAACCACAACTGAAATAACACTAGGAGTGAGTTAATTACTGCGGTGGGCTGGCACCCAGCCCGGGGATTGTTTCTTGCCTTGTGCCCTGTGTTCGCTGGGATTGACTCCAGCAGACCCCCATGACCCTGTAGTTAGGATATAGTGGGTTGGATAATGGATGGATGGATGAGTTAATAACTGCTTTGTTTGTGCTGAAATATTTTAAGTAAATGCTAATTTGAATCTGGATTCAGTTATAGCTAACCCCCATTAACTCCATTATCAGCAACCATTAAACTCAAAGTTCTAAGTAGCCAATAGATAAGTAACAACATTGTTATGGAAATCATGAATATAAAAATAAGTATACATATAAAAGAAGTGGTGAGGCGGCCTTCTGCTGTTGTGCACCTAAAATCTGGAATAGCCTGCCAATAGGAATTCGCCAGGCAAATACAGTAGAGCACTTTAAAACACTGCTGAAAACACATTACTTTAACATGGCCTTTTTATAACTTCACTTTAACTTAATACTGATACCCTGTATGTTCAATTCTTCATAATAACTATTCACAGTGGCTCCAAAATCCATACTGACCCCTACTCTCTCTTCTGTTTCTTTTTCCGGTTTCTTTGTGGTGGCAGCCTGTGCCACCACCACATACTCAAAGCAACATGTTGCACCAACATTGATGGACTGAAAGCCAGAAGTCTACGTGACCATCATCATCAAGTCCTTCAATGAAAACCCTAAATACAAAGAGGACTGTTTGACTTTTGTTAGGTAGATTGCCCAGAGGGGACTGGGCGGTCTTGTGGTCTGGAACCCCTACAGATTTTATTTTTTTCTCCAGCCTTTGGAGTTTTTTTGTTTTTCTGTCCACCCTGGCCATCGGACCTTACTCTTATTCTATGTTAATTAATTTTGACTTATGTTTATTTTTTATTGTGTCTTCTATTTTTCTATTCATTTTGTAAAGCACTTTGAGCTACATTTTTTTGTATCAATATGTGTTATATATATAAATGTTGATTGATTGATTGATTGATAGTTAAGAACAAATTCCACATCCAAATCAATTTACTGTACAGTAATCCCTCCTTGATCGAGGGGGTTGCGTTCCAGAACCCCCCGCGAAAGGTGAAAATCCACAAAGTAAAAACTATATGTTCATATGGCTATTTTTATATATTTTAAGCCCTTATAAACTTTTCCACACTATTAGAAACATTTCCCGCACAGTTATACAGCATAAACCCTTTGTATTCTCTTAGATATTAGGTAAGATTTGTATGTAAACACACTGTTTATATACAGTGAAACCTAAATATTATTTTAAAGATATCGAGCGTCTCCGATATCACATATGTTATAGCCATTACAACAGACAGGCCACCAGCAATAAATACGTACAATGCAAAAAAAATAGTATACAGTAAAATGTGTGTACAGTGACACTAAATGTATGTACATGTAATAAGTACTGTACGTAGAAAATTAATTATGGTTACTCACCAACAATGACATGACGACTTGTCCGATAACAATGAGTTTAGTTTTACTGCACAACAAAGGAGAGCGTTACAGCTCTTCTAAAGGGGCCTCTTCAGGCGACTGTATAGCACCGCCATTGTTATTCTTCCGGCAGTCTTCAATCCAAATCCCTAAAGCAGATTCCATCCAGACTACCACCTTATTACATCCATTTACAACTTGTTTTGCACCCTGGTTAAAGCACACTGCCGCCGTAGATCTTATATTCTTTTCCTCCTTTTTAAATAAAAAGAGTCGTGGACTCATTGATGCCGTAATGGCATCCTGCAGCGGTGTAGCTGTTCCCTTCCTTCAACATATCCAAAACTTTTACCTTTTCGGCAATCATTAGCATCTTCCATTGGTGCTTGAGCATGGCCCCTGAAGCAATAGCAGGAGCAGATCTTTTTTGATAAATAACGAAGGGCTTGACTATGCACAAAGATAAACACAAAAGAGCACAAAAGTTAACTCTTTACACAGTGAAACACGTTGATGCTGAATGAGTGAGATGAGACTTCCTGGTTAAGGCAGCGGAATTGAATTTGGCGCTCCGTCGCTGAGCCAATCAGCACACAGGAACTTCATGCTCTGATTGGGTAGCTTCTCAGCCATCCGTCAATAGCGTCCCTTGTATGAAATCAACTGGGCAAACCAACTGAGGAAGCATGCACCAAAAGTAAAAAGACCCACTGTCTGCAGAAACCCGCGAAGCAGCGAAAAATCTGCGTTATATATTTAGATATGCTTACATATAAAATCCACCATAGACTGAAGCTGCAAAAATTGAAGTGCGATATAGCGAGGGATTACTGTATATTGTATTAATTGTTTCATTGTTATTTTTCTGTATTACAAAAGTAATTTTATGCTTATTGAGCTGATTGACATATAGACTGGGCACCATGTGTTGTGCATGTATACTAATACTAACTTCAGCAAACCCAAAACAGTTCAAAAAAAAAAGTTGTAGTAAAATATATCATCTAGAAAAAAACAAATAAAATCATTAGTCAGTAAAATAAACAAAATGTTTTTGAACTGATATTTTGAGGCTAGAGGGGTTAACCATCGATTAGTTACTACTGTATATTGAGCTAAGATCATACAACAAATAAACAATGGTTTGAAATATGACACTTATTCAGGAGCTGATATGCACATACTTTAATTATCCAATGTTCTTAGCTACTGTAGAGTGATATGGATTTAATTTTTCAATAATGTTTTTTGCATATTGTAACTCGGCATAAACAAGACTTCGGGCCAGATGGAATTAGCATCAGGGTGCTGAAAACATGTGCAGGCCAATTATGTAGGGTCCTTCGCACGTGTTCTCCCTTTCCTTGAATTTGCACAACATTCCCCAGCTGTGGAAAACATCCTGTGGGGTCCGAGTGACAAGGAAAGGGCATCAGAATGATCCCAAAATTGGATGAAAACCTCCTACATCCCTCTAGGAGGAGCTCATCGGAGAACTTTTAGCCAGAGACTCATTCCACAAGGGTGTGCTAAGAAGTGCCTCTGGGGGTCTTTTACGCCCACTGAAATTAGGCAATTCAATGCTTCTACCCGATGCACTCATTAAGTTATTTATTGATTTATCTATATCTACATATATAATTCACTAAGGCAAGACAACCATGGAAAGCACGCCGGAAGGGGCGTGGAGTCACTAAGCCGCCAACAAGTGAGACACCTATGGCGCACGCAGGAAGGAGCCACACCCACCAACTCCAAGACCATTGGATACGACCACCTCCAAGCTATGTTGACTGTTCATAGAGGCATGTTTTTTGCGGAGGAAACAGTTTGCGAGGGATATCCCATAGGATCCTTAAAACAATCCTTTACAACTGAGGTTAAAGCACAATGACCAAACTGACTTTTTGGTTATGACGCACGACCGCGTGCACCATAGCAAACTGTTTTACACGCTACATACAGCTATTCGCATCCACGACAAACATGTGTCTTCTTAGATGCTCCTGCACTTTGTTCACACCCCCCTCCCACCTCGCTACTACCGTGGTCGGGTGTTTTGGTGTATTATATATAGAAAGGCAGCCAAAACCGCACAGAGCAATGAAAAGTCTAGAGTTCCATCTTTTCATTCACTTTCTGTTGTATTTTCAAACCCTCCCTTTTTAGACAACTGTGTCTGTCCAGAAGTGTTCAACCATCAATAAATAATTATGCGGTGTTTGTTATGCCGCGGGTTCACTATTGTGTTGTATTTTGCTCTCTCCAGAGTTCCATCTGTTCATTCGTTTACTGTTGTATTCTCACACCAACCCGTTTTAGACAACCGTGCCTTTCCAGAAGTGTTTAGCATTCAATAAATAATTATGCATGACATTGAGCGTGTGTCTACCCGGCGTGGGTAAGCTGTTGAACCCCATTTGGGCTGCAAACGGTGGAATTCCCACTAAGTGCAACTCATACAAGTAGTATTAGGCAGGCACCTTCTGTCAAACTGTCAATCAAAATGATTAACGACCTTTAAGCCCCGCCCTTATGATGTCATACTGGAAGTCCCGCCCCTGGTGACGCAATACCGGAAGTCCTGCCCCGTCACTCCCTGATGACGTCACTCCGGAAAGTCCCGGCCCCTCACGTGACCTATCTCTGCCCCTTTGGCACTGCCCCCTGGCGGTGGATGGGTGAAGGGCCCCCAGTCCCCGCCTTGAACCCGCCCCCGGCCCCTGATTGGCTCAGGAAACTGTTAAGGGGATATTGATGGATGTCTGACCCCTCCTTGAACCCGCCCCGGCACCTGATTGGTTCAGGAAACTGTCAAGGGTCATTTGATGAATGTCTGCACCCTGCTAGACCCCACTCCCACCTGCATGCCCAGGAAACTGTCAAGGGTTATTTGATGGATGTCTGCCCCCTGCTTGAACCCGCTCTCACCCCACACCCACCTGCATGCCCAGGAAACTGTCAAGGGCAGTTTGATGGATGTCTACCCCCTCCTTGAACTCCCCACCGGCCCCCACCCACTTCCTAGCCCCCCTCTCCCGAAAAACAAGCCCGGGCATGTTACAGCCTTTACCTCGACAAGAACGGACATGCCCAGGGCATGTCCTGACAAGATCAGACATGCCCAAGGTCGCCCCTTGACCAGTCTGGTCACGTTACAATCCGTACCCTGTCTCCCTGAAGGGGCTGCCTCGGCCCCCGGTGAGGCAGCACCAGACGGTCGGACTCCCCACACTTCCCAGTCCTCTCTCCGGAGGACATGTGATCCCTGCTGAAAGTCCTTCTAAATGGGCAGTATAAAAAGTGAAGCATCTTCTTCGGTTCTATCTATGATTTTAATATGAACACGAAATAAAAAATATCTATCTCATCTTTGCTTTATGACTTGCAGCTCCAGGCTTTTTTTCCCATCTCACAGACAGAATCTGCAGTAAAAACAGCCTTCGCGGTGATTCAAGCTTCCCATCTCACAGAAACAAATCAAGCAGTCCAGCTTTTAGCCGACCCCCTGCGAACAGGCCCTGCTCTCTCTCTACACAGAAAGTAAAGTCAAGTATGGGAAGACTCTGTGAGTTCGCTTGCAAACAACTGAGCCCGCCCGCTTCGAGCACCTATCCCCATAGCTTCTCACTTCAGCTGTGCAATTCACAAGCTGGCAAGTGATGTAATCTCCCACCCCCAAAATGCCCCCACGCCGCTGAGGAATTCTTTGTGGTTCTTTGAAGCACCCGGAGGTTATTTTTCATCTCTTTTAAGGGAGTTTAGGATCACCCTTTTCAGAGAGCCATCTCCACTCCAATTATTTTAGACCGATTTCTCAACTATCAACTTGCTGTCTGCAAGTTCCCTTCCTCCGGCCCCAGCCTGTTCGTGAGCACCCAGAACGTCTGTCCATGGAATGTACCGCACTTTTCAAGGTGATGCATGAGATAACTAGTTTGATATAAGCTTTGTAAAAATCACACAGACGTATGCCGCTGTTCCCTTTTAAATCATGTTTGAGACGTATAAAAAGTCTAGCCTGGGCTGATTGGTGACTGATACCAAAAATGTTCACATATATATACAGAGCTTAACTTTAGGGTTTATTTTCCGGGGGCTGTCTAAAATCAGACAAAAGAGCAAAACCCTAATTTCCTTAATTACATTGTCCTCCAGGCTGAGTAATGAACCACGTCCTGGCTTTACAGAGACATTTAGTTCATATTCTATCCAATATTTAATGTTCTTCCTGAATCATGAGGAACACAAGCCTCACTTTTAGTGCCAGGTAAGATTCTAACAATAACCGGCTCATGTTAATTAGCCTCATACTAGCAGATGTTAAATAATGTTTTCCCCAACTCTTTGCAATCCCGTGGAACTGCCTACATAGATGACAGTTTAGCTGATAATATACCGCAGAACACGTAGGTTCTGTTGTAGTGTGCGGTGAGCTTGGGGTGATCCCTTGTTGGTCCAGTCTTAAGATGTTTTTAGTCTCCTCTGTACTTAGTATTTGTAAATTTTAGTTTTTACTATCTTATCGTTGTGATAGGGGCGAGTCAATGTTTCATTTTGGAATAATAATGTCTAGCTTAACTCTGCCCCTGACTATGATCCCTGCACAAACCCTGGTCCTTGGACTCGTAGTTAAGAAGTTTGCAGACACTTGGAATCACAGTTCAAACTTACATCCCTCGACCCTGAATGCTACTAAAACCAAGGGTGCTTTTTCACAAACAGAGGGGAAAAGCAGTTTTCAATAACAGCCGTCCTATGTCACCTGGACTACCTAAAAGAAAGAACAAAACCTCACAGTTTTGGTAAAATCGTAATCCTTGTGCTAACGCATATAATAGATATGATGTAACTATTCACTAAAAACATTTTCCATCCTGATTGGCCTAACGTGTCCAAAGCCTAATCATCAGCCCTGTAGTGTATAGGCTCCTATAACCTACTATAACCGTTCTTATTTTCAGGGGCTCATAACTGCTGTAAAATGGAAGGCTATTACCAAGCATTAACAGAATTTCTAAAACTTTGTATTATACAAAGCCCCCTGAGTACCAAAGTGTTTATAACCTGTTGATGAAAATGCTGTTTTAAATTAAAGCCTGAACAAGATAACTGTTTTCTAATCATCATATAAAATGTTTAGTAAATAAAGAGAGACTAAATACAATTTATAACAAAATGGAACACTGATGGACGGCTGAATAAACAAGGGAATCTAACTTAGCTTGAAATGCCGCAGAGTGTTTTACAAATAAAACCCTACAACAGTGGTTCTCAAACTGTGTGCGATCCCTCTAGGGGGTGTGAAGTAACAAAAAGGGGGCTCGAAGATGTGAAAAAAAGAAAACAAGAATCGAAAATATGAAAAATACATCTATTGAACCCAAAACAAATTAACTTAAACTACATTCTGATACAGGAAAATAAATATAGAGGTAGATAAATGTCGATAAAAGTTAAGTAGGTATAATAAAATATGCAAATAAAGTATCATGAGAATAAAATCCGATTTATTTATGTATTTATTTTTTCATGATTAGCAGGCCAAAGATTTGGCCATTTGAGAAAAAATAATCGTACATTTGTGTTGTAAGCAGAATCTGAATGACTTGGGCTGGCAAGAAAAGATATATGAAAGAAGATATCAGATGTCTCCAGTTCCTTTAGGGACTTTATACTGGCTATTATCATTTAAAAGGAGTACAGAAATTAAGTTCTATGCCATGTTTGGGGTGGATGTGATCAGAAAGGCCCTGATGATTCCAAAGATCAGTCAAGAAAACTGTTGGAAAAATGGGCAGAACTCTTTTGGAAACAAGGATTTTTCTTATGATGTTTTAAAATTGGACCTTTACAAAGATGCTTTTAGATGCTTTATTTTCTAAAGATGCGTTATTTTCATGTTAAAGCAACCGGTCATTTTACTTGGCTACTGAAAATGTATTTTTGTTCACTAACGCTTTAGTGTTTCATTAAGAATTACCCGAATATTTGATCATTAGTTTAAACAGAAAGAGTAATTAGCTTTGATATTTTGTGAGCTATACAAGCGTGCTGAGCTGTTGGCTCCCATTTATGAGGTCACTAGCATGAGCTAAAGCTGCTGATTTTAAACACATGATTTTAGTTTGATGAACTTCGTATGTGCAGAAAAGCACTTCTTACACCCCCTGTCTCTAGTTAAACCAGCACACCACACTATAACCTCCTGTGCTTTCTTATAAATCTCTGTTTAAATGCATAAGTGTATTTACAGAGTTTTCCTTTGTCAAAAGGCTCCTAGGTGATAGAAATGAGCTAAGCAAAAAATAAAAAATCACTGACCGCAGCAAATCCTAAAACACACGTGGAATCTGTCTCTCTTGTGCGGTGTGGGGTTACTTTTAAAAATAACTTCATTATATTACTCACACGTCTAAAATCACCCAGATTTTGGGTTACTATTCTGTATTAAAATAATTACATTTAGCGAAATGAATGAAAACACCGTTACAGTAAGCTCCTGGAGTCTTCTCCAAATGAGAGTTTATAAAGCAAAAATGTTATGTTACAGTATCTCAGCCTCTTAAAAACAGGCGGCTCCGTACAGAGAGAGGCCGTTTCGAAAGAGTAGGCATTTCACAAGCGGGTCGATTCTGCAAGTAGTTCAGAATACTTTTATGTCAGAGTTAATGCACTCCGGCCTGCGCTTTAAAGACACTCCTGAATATTCTCAAAACTACTTGATTGGATTACCCGTTTCGGTATGAAAAACTACAATTGTTTGCTTCAGTCCTAGGAATTTGTACATTAATCGTCGTACACGTAGATAGAAAAAAAAAAATGCTGCATCTTATATTATACGCACGCACTTCAGAATCAATTTGGAAATATTAAGGATTCAGCAATCTGTTTTTTAAAAACATACTCGCTTGCCACCTATAATAATCATGAATAGTCTGCATGAAGAATAGTTATATTTCATTTACTCCTATACAAAGATAAAAGAAATAATTGTTCTAAGAAGTTCATATAGATGCTGGGGGGCTATGTGCCTTGGAAACAGTTGAAAAAATGACCGACGTATTCGTGGCTTGCCAAAGGGTGTTTTAAAGGCCTCTAGTTAAACCAGCACATTAGGTGATAGAAATGAGCTAAGCAAAAAATTTTAAAAATCACTTACCACAGCAAATCCAAAAACACATGTGGAATCTGTCTCTCTTGAGCGGTGTGGTGTTACTTTTAAAAATAACTTCATTATATTATACTTACAAAATGAGTAACCGAACATGTTATACTGTATAGTGTAAGGGATGACAGGCATGGGCTGGCATCTTGACACGTACAGGACATGGTTCATTACTCAGCCTGGAGGACAATGTATTTAAGGAAATTAGGGTTTTGCTCTTTTGTCTGATTTTAGACAGCCCCCGGAAAATAAACCCTAAAGTTAAGCTCTGTATATATATGTGAACATTTTTGGTATCAGACACCAATCAGCCCAGGCTAGACTTTTTATACGTCTCAAACATGATTTAAAAGGGAACTGCGGCATACGTCTGTGTGATTTTTACAAAGCTTATATCAAACTAGTTATCTCATGCATCACCTTGAAAAGTGCGGTACATTCCATGGACAGACGTTCTGGGTGCTCACGAACAGGCTGGGGCCGGAGGAAGGGAACTTGCAGACAGAAAGTTGATAGTTGAGAAATCGGTCTAAAATAATTGGAGTGGAGATGGCTCTCTGAAAAGGGTGATCCTAAACTCCCTTAAAAGAGATGGAAAAATAACCTTCGGGTGCTTCAAAGGACCACAAAGAATTCCTCAGCGGCGTGGGGGCAGTTTGGGGGTGGGAGATTACATCACTTGCCAGCTTGTGAATTGCATAGCTGAAGTGAGAAGCTATGGGGATGGGTGCTCGAAGCGGACGGGCTCAGTTGTTTGCAAGCGAACTCACAGAGTCCTCCCATACTTGACTTTACTTTCTGTGTGTAGAGAGAGAGCAGGGCCTGCTCGCAGGGGGTCAGCTAAAAGCTGGACTACTTGATTTCTTTCTGTGAGATGGGAAGCTTGAATCACCGCTAAGGCTGTTTTTACTGCAGATTCTGTCTGTGAGATGGGAAAAAAGCCTGGAGCTGCAAGTCATAAAGCAAAGATGAGATAGATATTTTTTATTTCGTGTTCATATTAAAATCATAGACAGAACCGAAGAAGATGCTTCGCTTTTTATACTGCCCTTTCAGAAGGACTTTCAGCAGGGATCACACGTCCTCCGGAGAGAGGACTGGGAAGTGTGGGGAGTCCGACCGTCAGGTGCTGCCTCACTGGGGGCCGAGGCAGTCCCTTCAGGCCGACAGGGTACGGATGGGAACGTGACCAGACTGGTCCAGGGACGACCTTGGGCATGTCTGATTTTGTCAGGACATGCCCTGGGCATGTCCGTTCTTGTCGAGGTAAAGGCTGTAACATGCCCGGGCTTGTTTTTTGGGAGAGGGGGGCTAGGAAGTGGGTGGGGGCCGGTGGGGAGTTCAAGGAGGGGGTAGACATCCATCAAACGACCCTTGACAGTTTCCTGAACCAATCAGGTGCCGGGGCAGGTTCAAGGAGGGGTCAGACATCCATCAAAATTCCCTTGACAGTTTCCTGAACCAATTAGGGGCCGGGGCGGGTTCAAGGCGGAGTCTGGGCCGGGACTGGGGGCCCTTCACCCATCCACCGCCAGGGGGCAGTGCCAAAGGGGCAGAGATAGGTCACGTGAGGGGCCGGGACTTTCCGGAGTGACGTCATCAGGGAGTGACGGGGCAGGACTTCTGGTATTGCGTCACCAGGGGCGGGACTTCCAGTATGACATCATAAGGGCGGGGCTTAAAGGTCGTTAATCATTTTGATTGACAGTTTGACAGAAGGTGCCTGCCTAATACTACTTGTATGAGTTGCACTTAGTGGGAATTCCACCGTTTGCAGCCCAAATGGGGTTCAACAGCTTACCCACGCCGGGTAGACACACGCTCAATGTCATGCATAATTATTTATTGAATGCTAAACACTTCTGGAAAGGCACGGTTGTCTAAAACGGGTTGGTGTGAGAATACAACAGTAAACGAATGAACAGATGGAACTCTGGAGAGAGCAAAATACAACACAATAGTGAACCCGCGGCATAACAAACACCGCATAATTATTTAGGGGGCGGTGCCAAAGGGACGGAGATAGGTCACGTGAGGGGCCGGGACTTTCCGGAGTGAAGTCATCAGGGTGCGACGGGGCAGGACTTCCGGTAGTGTGTCACCAGGGGCGGGACTTCCGGTATGATGTCATAGGGGCGGAACTTAAAGGCCATTAATCATTTTGATTGACAGTTTTGACAGAATGTGCCTGCCTAATACTACTCATACGCTCCCACTGGTTGCGCCCCAACCCTTTGTACACACCTCCCTCCCACCTCGCTACTACTGTGGTCGGGTGTCTTGGTGGATTATATATAGAAAAGAAGCCAAAACCGCACAGAGCAATGAAAAGTCTATTTATTACATTACAGATTTTTCAAATGTTAATTTTCTCCCTGTGCTTAAAAATCATTAAAAAACTGGCCTGATTATGCGGGTTGACTAGTTCTTGTTAATTTTCTGCTGAATGGATTTGACTTTCCTTGGATGATTAATAAAGTTTTATCTGATCTATTCTAACCTAGTTTTAGTTTTTGATGACATCAGTATAACTGCTAGTTGTGTCCTGATTTGGAAAAACATACACGTGAAGTTTTTCAAGCTATTGTGTGCAGAACCACTGTAGAAAATCAAGGCACATTTGAATAACTAAACAAAGAGTAGCCTTTGTCTTTTGTGTTTACTGGAATGCTAGTATGTGCACAGTCCAACTACATGTATTACTTGTTGATATGTGCAGCACATCTGCTGCCATGAGGTTATTTACATGTAAATGAATACCAAACCTTCAATATATTTGCATTGTACATGACCTTTCCAAAATATTTGCATGCACTTTCATTTTTACATTACTCTTTTTTCTATATGTAACAGCTAGTAACAATAAATGAACAATAATTTGTGTAGGTGAAAATTGCATAGCCTCATAGGATTATTTGCATGTTTCTTCTTGCTATTATGTTCTCATTGTAACTTCTAATTTTGTCAAAGTAGTGCTATATTCAATTTCTTAAAAAGTAGCATAATTACTTTCCAGAATTAATCACTTAATGTTTGAAATACTGTGCTAGGATGTAATAAAATTTTCTATTATAATTGTATGAAGATCATCCTATCTCATCTCCCATTGCCTTTTTTATGCACAGAATAGCTTATCCATCTATTTTCATATCCACTTATTCCAAGTGAAAATCATGGGGGTGCAGAGGTTATCCCAACAGCTTCAAGCACAAACAGAATGCAACTTGAATGAGGCACTAGATTATAGTTTTTATTAAAAAAACTACCTTATGCTTTAAATTTTAAACCAAGATACCTTATTTAGGAGGCTATTCATGTAGACATAAAATTCAGTTTTGAGAGCACTGCAGACAGGTGCCTCATTATTTCATCCTATGTGGTTTTCTAAAGTAATAACAGGAAAAGGTTACGAAGGAGAAATGGAGGAACACAAGTCTCAATCACTGGAAGACTTGCGTACTGTGTAATTGGGGCCTTTGGGTGCTCTGTCAGGTTATAGTAAATCAGAAATACTGTAGGGTTATCTAACGCTCATCCTGCTTTTAGAAATAAAATAAATCTATAATAAGAAACTTAAGATAGACATGGAGCTAGAGGAATGACCTTGAGTTAAGAAGAGCCAATAAGACAACTATTTTTCAATTGTTTTTCCAATTTATTATTTTGAAACATATTTTGAACATCTGACTACAAATATTATGAAGCAGAGATTTACGAAATGGAAAGGCAGACATTACTAGAAGCTAAAGGAGTCCAACGCACAGCAGAAAACATTTAGTATCATTTGGAATAGTAAGAATAGCAAATATTCTCACAACCTTCACAAGATTACCTTTAAAATTATAAAGTTTCTACAATATTGGCATATTTTTTGTGCCATGATGCGATCTTCTAGTTGTATTGCAGATATATCACCACAAAATTTGCAGAAGAGCATAAGCTGGATTTGTAAAATTTTGGCTTTTACTGATCGTCATATCACCTAGAAATAGATCCTCTAAAATCTTCAAATTCTTGGCTTAACTTATTTTATAGGAAGAATCTTATTCAGATAACAAAGCTAACAGCACTGAGAGGATTATGTTTTTTGATTTCTCCAGTGCCTTCAGTACCATCCAGCCATCCTTGTTAAGGGGTAAATTCAGAGATATGCAGGTGGATAAGCCTATGGTGTCCTGGACAATTGACTATCTGTTGTAATAGATTCCACATCATACAGAAAGAGATTTGGCGGCAGCTGCCCATAAACTTGAATTTGTGGTTCCATGTTACAGATTTCAGTCCAGAACAAGTACAAAGCAAACAAGCAAACATGTTGATTAAATAGTGGAAAACAGGAAATGACAGGAACCGGAAGTGATATCCTCAGGCCTGGGACCGGAAGTGACGTGCCCTGAGCAGGAAGTGACGTCTTGGGCCTGGCGCCGGAAGTGACGTCATCTGACCAAAGCAGAATTTCCTGTTATCAGTCTGTCAATGGAAAACAACAAGGATTAGTGCACTCTGCCATCTCCTGGTTTGGCGAGGAATTACCATCAATTGAGCCTTTTAGCTATCTCCTGTGCACACGTGTGTAACACTGTCCACAGTTTGTGACTCAAAGACTCTGTTTCTGATATGGATGTGAGCAACAATGTCTTCATTTCTGTTCACTCTATGCAAGTCAGATTACCAATATAACACCAAGTTATGTCACTTGCAGAAATTCTCAGATGTTTCTGCACTTATAAGATGAGTTAATAAGGACGATGAGACAGAATATTGGAGTCAGGTTCAAGGAGAATATTCTGAATCTTATAATCATCAAAACCAAGGAACCTGGTTATAGACTTTCACCAAACCAAAGAGTTTCTATGCCTGGTCACTATTCAAGTGAATGCTGAGGTGGTGCACTCCTACTTGGGGTGCACATCAATGATAACTTCAACTGGTCTCAGAACACAGAGGAACTATATCATGATACGTGTCTCATCTTTCTAAACTGCTAAAAAATTAAAGGAACACTTTTTAATCAGAGTACAGCATCAAGTCAATTAAACTTCTGGGATATTGATCAGGTCAGTTACATAGCAGAGGGGGTTATTAATCAGTTTAAGCTGCTTTGGTGTTAATGAAATTAACAACAGGTGCACTAGAGGGGCACAAATGAGACGACCTCCAAAACACAAATAGCTTAACAGGTGGCGGCCACTGACATTTTTCCCTCCTCATCTTTTCTGACTTTTTTCCACTAGTTTTTAATTTGACTATGGTTAGTGTCACTACTGGTAGCATGAGGTGATACCTGGACCCTACAGAGGTTGCACAGGTAGTCCAACGTCTCAAGGATAGGACATCAATATGTGCCATTGCCAGAAGGTTTGCTGCGTCTCCCGACACAGTCTGATGGGCATGGAGGAGATTCCAGGAGACAGGCAGTTACTCTAGGAGAGCTGCACAGGGCCGTAGAAAGTCATTAACCTATCAGCAGGACCGGTATCTGCTCCTTTGGGCAAGGAGGAACAGGATGAGCACTGCCAGAGCCCTAATAAATGACCTCCAGCAGACCACTGGTGTGAATGTCTCTGACCAAACATTTAGAAACAGACTTCATGAGGGTGGCCTGAAGGCCTGATTGGCATTTGCCATAGAATACCAGAATTTGCAGGTCCATCACTGACACTCTGTGCTTTTCACAGATTCACAGCAGGTTCACCCTGAGCACATGTGACAGATGTGAAAGGGCCTGAAGAAGCTGTGGAGAATGTTATGCTGCCTGTAACATCATTCAGCACCACCGGTTTGGTGGTGTGTCAGTGTTGATGTTGGGAGGCATATTCATGGAGGGATGCATAGACCTTTACAGGCTAGACATCGGCACCTTGACTGCCATTAAGTATCAGGATGAAATCTTTGGACCCATTGTCAGACCCTATGCTGGTGCAGTGGGTCCTAGGTTCTTACTGGTGCACGACAATTTTCGGCCTCATGTGGTGAGAGTATGCATGCAGTTCCTGAAGGATGAAGGAATTGATACCATTGACTGTCCCCAACGATGGCTTGACCTGAATCCAATAGAACACCTCTGGAACCTTCTGTTTTAGTCCATCCAAGGTTGCACCTCAGACTGTCCAGGAGCTCAGTGATGCCCTGGTCCAGATCTGGGAGAAGATCCCTCAGGACACCATCCATTGTCTCATTAGGAGCATTTAATATTATAATATAATATGTATATAATATTATATATATATATTATATTATTATTATTGTATTATATTATTATATAATTATTATATTATATTATTATTATATTACAGTAATCCCTCGTTATATCGCGATTCGACTTTCGCGGCTTCACTCTATCGCGATTTTAAATGTAAGCATATCTAAATATATATCACAGATTTTTCGCTGATTCGCGATTTCTGCGGACAGTGGGTCTTTTAATTTATGGTACATGCTTCCTCAGTTTGTTTGCCCAGTTGATTTCATACAAGGGATGCTATTGGCGGATGGATTAGAAGCTACGCAATCAGAGCATGTATTACAAATTAACTAAAACTCCTCAATGATATGCTTCCCGTGCGGTCCTTGATTGTTTGCTTTTCTCTCTCTCTCACCCTCTCTGACATTCACTGTGCCTGACGGAGGGGGTGTGAGCAGAGAGGCTGTTTGCACAGAGGCTGTTTGCCTAGAGGATACGGACGCTTCTCTACAAAATGCAGCTATATCGCGGTGCTTCGGCATACTTAAAAGCACGTATTGATTTTTTGATTGTTTGCTTTATCTTGCTCTCTCTCTCTGACATTCTCTGCTCCTGACGGTGCTCCTTTGAAGAGAAGATATGTTTGCATTCTTTTAATTGTGAGAAAGAACTGCCATCTCTGTCTTGTCATGGAGCACAGTTTAAACTTTTGACTAAAGGGTGTTATTTCATGTCTAGAGGGCTCTAATAATGTTAACAGTGTGGGAGAATTTATAAGGGCTTAAAATATATAAAAATAACCACACAAACATATGGTTTCTACTTTGCGGATTTTCATCGATCGCGGGGGGTTCTGGAACGCAACCCCTGCGATCAAGGAGGGATTACTGTATATTATATTATATATAATATATATATAATATTATAATATAATATTATAGCATGCATACAAGCACGTAGGGGCCATACAAACTACTGAGTACAATTCTGAGTTGCTGCAAAAAGGACTATCCTGCTGTATCAATTTTTCATTTTTATTTTCAGGATGTCTTTGAATTCAGCCCTCTGTAGGTTGATAATTTTCATTTCCATCAAACGATGTGGCATCCTTTTGTTCCTAACACATTACCCAGTCCATATCAGTTGTGGAAGCTGACTCGGACACAGACAGGTAGACATCGTTTAAGCACCCAACACACTTTTATTTACACAGTACTATTTACAAACTGACAGCACACAACCCAGTACCCCGTACCAAACACCCTCAGTCCAGGCCTCTCACAATGCCTTTCTCTTTAAGGTCAGCCTCCACTCCTCTCCTCCTGTGCTCTGTCCTTCTTCCTCCCAACTCCAGCCATCAAAAGGAGGGAGGCAGCCCCTTTTAAACCCACCTGGACATGCTCCAGGTGCCTTCCAATGAGCTCCTGCCGGCACTCCCTAGTGTGGCAGAACTGCCAGCTGTGCACCTGGAAGCACTCTGGGTGTCCCTGGTCTTCTTCCCCCCAGTACTACCGTGTGTGGCAGAAGTGCTGAGGGCCAGGACTACTCAGGCATCTGGGCACCCCCTGGCGGTGACCACGGGCCCCTATAGGGTTGAGCTTCCATGCTCCTTTCCCACGGTCCCCATAGCCACCAGGACAGTCGCACCCTCGGGGTCTGGAAGAGGCATGATCCCTCCTCTGTTCCTTCTGGGTGTCCCGGATGGGTACCACCCCCAGCCGCTCGCCACACAGTATAGATATCCAGCATGATTTTTTCCCATTGAGATCTGATGTTCTTTCAAAGTGTTCCTTTAATTTTTTTGAGTAGTATATTTCAATGGGCCATGTATTCCTCATTGCTGAACATCCCAGAGATAGTAACTCTATGTCATCTGTGTCATAATACAAGATGTTAATTTACAAATCATGCCTTCAAGTTATGAAAAAGTTTGTACAACTAACTGAAACTGAAATCATCTGCACAGCTAGTAAACCCATGCAGCCTATGAAAATATTTTAAGGCCCAATTCAATGTTCTATACTCTTTTTTATCATTTTGTCTTTCAAGTTTTGTGTGCATATTGGCACACTTACAATCATAATTTCTTAGTAAAGTATATTATTCTGTGTTATGTATAAGGAGTTTAGCTCGGTTACATTAAAATAGGGTTTACAATATCATATGCCTATATTTTAATAGGAGGGTAGGTTTAAAGTGGAGAACTCTACCAGAATCTCACACAATATTAGCTTTGCCAAAAGTGAAGCTAGTATTTACTTAATCTACCTGTCTGTCATTCTTTGCATACAAGTTTTCAGTTCAGAAGACAAAGCCCATACCAGCAGCACTAATCACAAATCAGAATCCATCCCTGGACAAGGTACCACCATTTTATGATACTTAGTTTTTAGTTATCCTAACATAGAAATCTTTGGGATTTGGGAAGAAAGCTGCAAACATTCCTCACAAGACTCAGACTCTTGACAAATAATTCTTGTCAGAAATTCATACATATGAAAAGTGACTAAAAACTTTGTATCATCAAGAATTGTAATTCAACCTAAGATAAATAATTACTTTTTAGTCTTTCCTTGTTTTTTCATAATTAGAATGCCTGGTGTATGAGTTCTTACATAAAATGCAAAGGTTATGGTATTTAATGACTAGAGCACTATGCTTCTGGTTGCTGTCAGAATTTCATTATTCTTTCGGGTACAAAAATATGTATTTCAGCCAAAGATAAACATCCTCATTGCTAAAGGTCAGCAAGGAACAAGGGATTGTTTCTATATTGTTTGCTAGTAGCAAACAATATTGAACATTTGAAGAAAACTTTAATAATTTCTATTTTCACAGAGTTTCCATAAATATATCCACCCTTTTCTCGTCTTCTCTGAAATGCAAAAGTAAATGTCACAATTTGAGTTAATATTCTTCATTCAAATCAACACATTTCTTTTGTCATTTACATTGAACTGATACAAGTACACTAAAGCTGCTTAACCTGTAAATAGAGGAACATTTTAAAAGCAATTCAGCTGTGTACATTTGATTAACATTTGTATAAAATATTTCCCATTATTTTTGAATGTTCAATTTCCGAACTCAAACCTTCTAAAATGACTCAGCTCTTACAGCCTGGTATTATAAATGAGACATAAAACAACTGAGTCTGGGAATAGTATTTTGGAAAAGATGACTGAAAGGTTAAAAAAAAAAACCTCAAAAACTCAAGGTTACAACTGTTGAGCTTTTCTAGCCATAGTGATTGTGCTACTTTCAGCTACAATAAAAAAAACTACTGATAGTGTACAGTTCCATTTAATCTAAAGGTAGCAAATTGTAAGCATTACGGTTATAAATCAAAAAGTTGTATACACTATAGGAACTGAGTACAAGCTTGGAATATAATAATAATTTATTATATATAAAAATATGGTGAAAGGTTATAATACACATTATTGCATCCTCTTATATTTTATATAGCACCTTTCCCTAATAAAAGTCATCACAAGATGTAGATATAAAATATCACTAATTTACTTAAGCTGTTTTGCTTAGAAATAAGATTTTATACACCTGACTTTGAGTACAATAAGACTTTTTGGCCTTAGCACTTTGCTTTATCATTCAACCAAATTAGTGCAGTGTGTTGTAAAAGGAATCATCAGTTGCCTCCTAAGCCGAATGGAAAAGAATGTTCAGCAACTGAGCTTCTACAGCCAGTTTTTCACTGTTATGTACAGTTCCCTCAGACTCCTCTGTTCTTTTTAGCACAAGTCCATTTCAGCATTTGAGTGGATGTGACTTTGCTATATTACAGAAAATGTTTAATGATTCTGTTTCCTACAACTGACCACTTAACCTCAGTGATCTTTTTGTCCAAAGTTTCTGTCACAGTCGATAGCTTAGCAGTTACCTTGTCACTGCTTGCTCTATCAAGAGCTGTTGAATGGTGTGTAACTGTCTAGTTCCTCTGGTCATTCTGAGATTGCTCAGGGACACAAATGCTCATCCACCAAACATGCAGCACATCACCACAATCCAATTGTATTGTGATTAGTGTTACATGTTACTAGTGTTACAATTCCAGATCTGTTAATGTTGATGTTTCCATATACTTCTTCTCCTGTACGCATGACTTTCTCTCCCACACCCAAAGGCACACAGGTTACAGGAATATTACAAATGCAATTGATGTTTTTTTTGTTTGACCTTAGTAATATATGTGAAAATACAAAGAAGAAAGGAACATATCTGCAATATATATACATTATTTGACTATAGATATTCAAAACATACATTTAAAATTGGACTTTATGCTGTAAATGCAAACATTGACTCAACATACATCAATTTTCACTCCATACATCCCAAATCAAATGTACAGTATATATACTGTTTTGTTTAAGGTTAGATAAGAAAGCTTACAATTTTGGTTCCAGGAACCTGTTACTTTGCAGGACTATGTAAAACAAGTCTTCATATTAGTACTACTTAGTATTTTCTAAATTTGAAGCAGAATAGTACATTTTCCTATGCCTGCTACCACTAAGGGAGAGTAATTGACTTGTACTGGACATTCAGGTATATTAACAGTCATTTTTGTATTTTCTGTTATATATGAAATATACAGTATACATTAATATCATCACAATACTGTCATTGTTTCTCTTATTTGTCAAATTGTAGATTGATTGGCAACTACTAAGCACAAATTTATGCAACTAAACTTAGTGTATAATAAACTTTACTAATATATTGACTATCCTACATTGTGCTTTATGTAATTAAATGCAAACCATTTTAAATAATTAAACATGTTTCTAATTAATTTTCCTAATTAGATTTTTTCCTTTTTCTTTAATAATTACAATCTTTTCAACCAGCTAAAGAGCAAAAAGGTGATGGTTCCATCTGTGCCAATGCAATGCAGAGAGCAAGCTCTTGGAGTGAGAACAAGAAGAAAACTCCCTACTATGATGAAGACTATTTACATAGCAAACAAAAATTCACATTTTCAGAAATACTTATACAACACAAAATGGCAACTGAATGTGCTCATAATGTTAAGAAAAAATAGCATTTGTCCTGTGCTGGCTCCTCTGGTAAACCCCATTCCACAATTGTTGTGCAGCATCTGCACCATTGCAGAAAGGGAAAGTTAACTTTGGAGTTTTCATGAGCAATATCACTGCCACTTTGTTTAAAAAATTAAACAGAAGTTCAGCTTAATGTTTTGGCAAAGAACTCCACAGAAAAATCTTTAATTGAAAAAGTTTGATGACTTTCAATTGGTTACTGTGCAGCATCTAGTTTCAAAATCAATTCACTGCGGACATTTGTGACACAACAAATCCTCAAGATTAACTATTTCAAATTACCAACTGTTTTGTCTATATTCTGGGGAGTCACTCATTAGCTCTACTCCTGCAAATGCTCACAGCTTTGAGTCTGCACTTCATCTTAGTTTATCTCCTAGCTAGCTACAGTTTTTATGTTCATTATTCATACAATAGATGGCCATATATATCAATCCTTATATCTCACCATCTTCTCAGGCTGCTCTTTTGAATAAGGACCTGTGGTGAGCCGGTGCCAAGGCAGAAACTAGCCTTGAACTGGAGTCAGGTTTTTGAAAGGCACACTTAAGTTCTCCAGTATAATCACTGAAATCAAGTGTTTTTGTGTGCTGCAAGATATCCTAACATGCATACAGTCTATATGAAAATGTTTGGGAACCCTTCTCAGCCTACATAATAATTTACCATCCATCCATCCTCTTCCGCTTATCCGTGGTTGGGTCGCGGATGCAGCAGCTTAAGCAGAGAGGCCCAGATTTTTCTCTCCCCGGCCACTTTTTCCAGCTCTTTCGGGAGAATCCCAAGGCGTTCCCAGGCCAGCCGGGAGACATAGTCCCTCCAGCGTGTCCTGGGTCTTCCCTGGGGCCTCCTCCCGGTTGGGCGTGCCTGGAACACCTCACCAGGGAGGCGTCCAGGAAGCATCCTGATCAGATGCCCGAACCACCTCATCTGACTCCTCTCGATGCGGAGGAGTAGCGGCTCTAATCTGAGCCCCTCCCAGATGACTGAGCTTCTCACCCTATCTTTAAGGGAAAGCCCAGACACCCTGCGGAGGAAACTCATTTCAGCCGCTTGTATTCGCAATCTTGTTCTTTCGGTCACTACCCATAGCTCATGACCATAGGTGAGGGTAGGAGCGTAGATCGACTGGTAAATTGAGAGCTTTGTCTTATGGCTCAGCTCTTTTTTCACCACGACAGACCGATGCAGAGCCGCATCACTGCGGATGCCGCACCGATCCGCCTGTCGATCTCACGCTCCATTCTTCCCTCACTTGAACAAGACCCGAGATACTTGAACTCCTCCACTTGGGGCAGGATCTCTCCCCAACCCTGAGAGGGCACTCCACCCTTTTCTGGCTGAGGACCATGCTCTCGGATTTGGAGGTGCTGATTCTCATCCCAGCCGCTTCACACTAAGCTGCGAACCGTTCCAGAGAGAGCTGAAGATCACGGCCTGATGAAGCAAACAGGACAACATCATCTGCAAAAGCAGTGACCCAATCCTGAGTCCACCAAACCGGACCCCTTCAACACCCTGGCTGCGCCTAGAAATTCTGTCCATAAAAGTTATGAACAGAATGGTGACAAAGGCAGCCCTGGCGGAGTCCAACTCTCACTGGAAGCGGGCTGACTTACTGCGGCAATGCGGACCAAGCTCTGACACCGGTTGTACAGGGACCGAACAGCTCTTATCAGGGGTCGGTACCCCATACTCCCGAGCACCCCACAGGATTCCCGAGGGACACGGTCAATGCCTTTTCCAAGTCCACAAAACACATGTAGACTGGTTGGGCAAACTCCCATGCACCCTCAGGACTCTGCTAAGGGTGAAGAGCTGGTCCACTGTTCGCGACCAGGGCGAAAACCACACTGTTCCTCCTGAATCCGAGGTTGACTATCCGGCGGACCCTCCTCTCCAGAACCCCGAATAGACTTTTCCAGGGAGGCTGAGGAGTGTGATCCCTCTATAGTTGGAACACACCCTCCGGTCCCCTTTTAAAGAGGGGACCACCACCCCGTCTGCCAATCCAGAGGCACTGTCCCGATGTCCATGCGATGTTGCAGAGGCGTGTCAACCAAGACAGTCCTACAACATCCAGAGCCTTAGGAACTCCAGGTATCTCATCCACCCGGGGCCCTGCCACCAAGGAGTTTTTGACCACCTCGGTGACTTCAGTCCCAGAGATGGGAGAGCCCACCTCAGAGTCCCCAGGCTCTGCTTCCTCGTGGAAGGCATGTTAGTGGGATTGAGGAGGTCTTGAAGTACTCCCCCACCGACCCAACGTCCTGAGTCGAGGTCAGCAGCACCATCCCCACCATATCACGGTGTTGACACTGCACTGCTTCCCCTCCTGAGGCGCGGACGGTGGACCAGAATCTCCTCGAAGCCGTCCAAAGTCGTTCTCCATGGCCTCTCCAAACTCCTCCCATGCCAGTTTTGCCTCAGCAACCACGAAGCCGCATTCGCTTGGCCTGCGGTAGCTATTAGCTGCCTCCAGAGACCCACAGGACAAAAAGGTCCTGCCGGAGTCCACCAACGGGTTCGGGGATTGCCACCACGACAGGCACCGACCACCTTACGGCCACAGCTCCGGTCAGCCGCCTCAACAATAGAGGCACGGAACATGGCCCATTTGGACTCAATGTCCCCCACCTCCCTCGGGGCGTGGTTGAAGTTCTGCAGGTGGGAGTTGAAGCTACTTCTGACAGGGGACTCTGCCAGCCGTTTCCCAGCAGACCCTCACAACACGTTTGGGCCTACCAGGTCTGACTGGCATCTTCCCCCGCCATCGAAGCCAACTCACCACCAGGTGGTGATCAGTTGATAGCTCCGCCTTCACCCGAGTGTCCAAGACATATGGCCGCAAGTCCGACCACAAAGTCGATCATCGAACTGAGGCCTAGAGTGTCCTGGTGCCAAGTGCACATATGAACACCCTTATGCTTGAACATGGTGTTCGTTATGGACAATCCGTGGCGAGCACAGAAGTCCAATAACAAAACACTGCTCGGGTTCAGATCGGAGGGGCCATTCCTCCCAATCACGCCCTTCCAGGTCTCACTGTCATTGCCCACGTGAGCATTGAGGTCTCCCAGCAGAACACGGGGTGTCCCCAGAAGGTACGCCCTCTAGCACCCCCTCCAGAGACTCCAAAAAGGGTGGATACTCCATATGCACAAACAACAGTCAGGACCCTTCCCCCCACCCGAAGGCGGAGGGAGGCCACCCTCTCGTCCACTGGGGTAAACCCCAATGCACAGGCTCCAAGTCGGGGGGCAATAAGTATGCCCACACCTGCTCGGCGCCTCTCACCGGGGGCAACTCCAGAGTGGTAGACAGTCCAGCCCCTCTCAAGGAGATTGGTTCCAAAGTCCAAGCTGTGCGTCGAGGTGAGTCCAACTATATCTAGCGGAACCTCTCGACCTCGCGCACTAGCTCAGGCTCCTTCCCCTTCAGAGAGGTGACATTCCACGTCCCAAGAGCCAGTTTCTGTAGCCGAGGATCAGACCACCAATGTCCCCGCCTTCTGCCACCACCCAACTCACACTGCACCCAACCTCCTTGGTCCCTCCCATAGGTGGTGAGCCCATGGAAAGGAGGACCCATGTTATCTCTTCGGGCTGTGCCCGGCCGAGCCCCATGGGTGCAGGCCCGGCCACCAGGCACCACGCAGCGCACGCATCCGGGCAAGGGAAAGCATTTTCCAAAGTTCTTGTTTTTATTGGAGGTTTGTTGAACCGCTCTTTGTCTCATCCCTCACCTAGGACCAGTTTGCCTTGGGTGACCCTACCAGGGGCATAAAGCCCCGGACAACATAGCTCCTAGGATCATTGGAGCAAACCCCTCCACCATGATAAGGTTACGGTCCAAGGAGGGGATAATAATTTACTTTACTTTTTACTTTTTTTTTTTTTTTGTTTAAAGTATAATAATTTACTTTAAACAAAAAAGATGACAGTGGTATGTCTTTCATTTCCTAGGAACATCTGAGCACTGGTATGTTTTCCAAACAAAGATTTTTAGTGAAGCAGTATTTAGTTGCATGAAATTAAATCAAATGTGAAAAACTGGCTGTACAAAAATTTGGGTACCCTTGTAATTTTGCTGATTTGAATGCATGTAACTGCTCAATACTGATTACTTGCAACATCAAATTGGTTGGATTAGCTCGTTAAGCCTTGAACTTCATAGGCAGGTATGTCCAATCATGAGAAAAGGTATTTAAGGTGGTCAATTGCAAGTTGTCCTTCCCTTTGACCCTCCTATGAAGAGTGACAGCATGGGATCCTCAAAACAACTCTTAAAAAAATCTGAAAACAAAGATTGTTCGGTATCATGTTTTAGGGGAAGGCTACAAAAAGCTATCTCAGAGGTTTAAACTGTCAGTTTCAACTGTAAGGAATGTAATCAGGAAATGGAAGGCCACAGGCACAGTTACTGTTAAACCCAGGTCTGGCAGGCCAAGAAAAATACAGGAGCGGCATATATGCTGGATTGTGAGAATGGTTACAGACAACCCACAGAACACCTCCAAAGACCTGCAAGAACATCTTGCTGCAGATGGTGTATCTGTACATCGTTCTACAACTCAGAGCAATTTGCACAAAGAACATCTGAAAGGCAAGGTGATAAGAAAGAAGCTTTCTGCACACACGCCAAAAACAGAGTCGCTTGTTATATGCAAATGCTCATTTAGACAAGCCAGATTCATTTTGGAACAAAGTGCTTTTGACTGATGAGACAAAAATTGAGTTGCAGTATTTGGTCATAACAAAAAGCGCTTTGAATGGCGGAAGAAGAACACCGCATTCCAAGAAACACACCTGCTATCTACTGTCAAATTTGGTGGAGGCTGTGTGGCTAGTTCAGGGACTGGGGCCCTTGTTAAAGTTGAGGGTCGGATTAATTCAGCCCAATATCAACAAATTTTTCAGGATAATGTTCAAGCATCAGTCACAAAGTTGAAGTTACGCAGGGGTTGGATATTCTAACAAGACAATGAACCAAAACACAGTTCGAAATCTACAAAGGCATTCATGCAGTGGGAGAAGCACAATATTCCGGAATGGCCGTCACAGTCCCCTGACTTCAATATCATCGAAAATCTATGGGATGATTTGAAGCAGACTATCCATGCTCAGCAGCCATCAAATTTAACTGAACTGGAGAGATTTTGTATGGAAGAATGGTCAAAAATACCTCCTTCCAGAATTCAGACACTCATCAAAGGCTATAGGAGGCATCTAGAGGCTGTTATATTTGAAAAAGGAGGCTCAACTAAGTATTGATGTAATATCTCTGTTGGGGTACCCAAATTTATGCACCTGTCTAATTTTATTATGATGCATATTGAATATTTTCTGTTAATCCAATAAACTTAATGTCACTGCTGAAATACTACTGTTTCCATAAGGCATGTCATATATTAAAAGGAAGTTGCTACTTTAAAAGCTCAGCCAATGATAAACAAAAATACAAAGAATTAAGAGGGTTTCACAAACTTTTTCATATTACTGTATATTTGAAATGAGAGAAAACTGTTGTACACAGATAAAGCTGTCATGTTCATGGACTCAAGAGAAAGATGCAAACTTGTAGCTCCAAGGGAGTAATGCTACACATTATGCAAAGGTATTGCCCTCATTTTGTATGTATAATAATTAAAATGCCAGATTTTTTCTCATCTCACTATAAGCTTAAAAACAATAAATGTAACATGAGCACAGAATATAACAGCAAGGATGTAACTGAATGCTTAAGCTGTACAGTTTGAAGTTTCATATGAAAAATTGTAGACAGTTGCAGTCTCCAATTATATACAAATAAAGGTATAATGTTTCTAGAGGAAGTCTAGACACAAACAACCAAACTATTTCAGGGACTACAGTATGAACTATGACATACTAGGGAACGGTGACATACTGGAATCAGAAGCAATATATAACAAGTGAATGGGGGGTTGGTTGTAAGGGGGAGCAATTAATAAGGTGGGGTTCAGAAGGTGTCGGTCATAAAGTCTTTTTATTAATTGGATGTTCTTCTTTTTAAGCCTGTGTTCAACTCCAAGTGTCTGTTAATAATAATTTCATTAGACAGATATGAGTTAGCTAGCTCTCTGGCACTTTAAGTATTGGCCCTGAATTTTACTTTCACAGTGTTCCAGGTAACACTAGAATCTCTAAAGCCTAAAAAAAAATTTGTAATGCCAGGCCACTTTAAATTTCCTCGCACCTTGGATCATGCCCTGGAAACATTTTGGAGAGTTTTAGTCGAGACAGATGTGCTCGATATATAATTTTGAGTTGTATAATTGTATGCTATGCACATATGGAGCTCAAGTGAATTCTCTGCATTGCTACTTTCCACTCCGTTTTCTGACATATTAATTGAGAGATCTTTTTCCCAGTGTCCTCTTGGATCTTTGATAGGAAGGGATTGTAAAATGATTTTATATATTGTAGAGATGGAGTCTAATTCCTTGAGATTAAGCAATATTTTTTCCAGCGTGAATGAGGGTGCAAGATGAGGAAAATTTGGAAGGTTCTGTTTAACAAAGTTCCTGATTTGAAGATAGTGAAAGAAATGTGTAGCTGGAATGTTAAATTTGGAATGTAATTGTTCATAGGATGCAAAGACGTTGTCTATATAAAGATCTCTAAGCAAGTTAATTCCAAGTTTTTTCCAGATATTAAAAACTGCATATGTTTGTGAAGGTTGAAAGAGGTGGTTCTCTTGCAGAGGTGCCACAGATAGAACCTTCTCAGTCTTAAAATGCTTTCTACATTGGTTCCAGATTTTAAGTGAGTGGAGCACAATTGGGTTATTAGTGTATTACCGATAACGTGTGTTTATTGGAGCGCAGAGCAAGGAATACAAAGAAGTACTGCATGATTTTACTTCTATTGCGGTCCAAGCCTGTGTATGTTCTTCTATTTGTGTCCAGGTTCTTATTTCCTGTATATTTGCTGCCCAGTAATAAAACTGGAAGTTAGGTAGTGCCATGCCGCCTTCTTACTTTTGTCTTTGTAGGGTTGCTCTTTTGATGCATGGATGTTTTGAATTCCAAATAAATGAGGTTATTGTTGAATCTAATTGCTTAAAGAATGATTTATTAATGTATACTGGGATGTTTTGAAATAAAAAAAGGTGCTTAGGAAGAATATTCATCTTAACAGTGTTAATTCTTCCAGCTAGAGTGAGATGAAGAGTTGACCATCTATGCAAGTCTTGTTTAATTGTTTCCATGCAGACGCCGAAATTTTGTTGATAAAGAGCTTTATGTTTACTTGTGATGTTTACCCCTAGGTATTGTCGCAGTAGGGGGCAGTAGTGCTCCCTTGAACCCTCAGGTACCACGCCAAACACCTGGTAAAATTGCCACAATACTTATATTTATTATAATAATTTGCACCAAGCACCCTCCACTCCACTATATTCATAAATCACAATAACAATAATAACCACAATCCTCCACTCCCAGACGCGTTGCCCTCCTACCACCTAGCTCAGCTCGCTGTCTGGGAGCTCCCACAGTCCTTTTATTCCTCCTGACCCGGAAGTCTTTCTGCCCAACAGTTTCCACAAGTCCTTATTCCTTCCGGGTCAGGGTAAACAGTACTTTTCTTCACCCCGGAAGCCCGTCGCTCTTCCTATGACGAACTTCCGGGTCATGGTGCCCAAATGAGTCAGTTGGCCTCCCGACAGCGACTCCCAGTGGCCCCCAAGGTATCCAGCGTGTATAAAAACTACATAGTCCATGAGGCCCTGCTGGAATTCGGGGCCCGTATATGCTCTCGGGAGAGCTCCTCCTAGCAGCCAGGGGGTGAGGGCCGGAGTAAAATGCCAGCAATCCACCACAGTATTTAAACTGTTCTGCAATGATAAAAGGTAGGGTGTCTAATCTAATATTATATGCTTGAGAATTCACTGAAAAGAGTACACTTTTATTCAGAATAATTCTGAGACCAGAGATCTTTTGAAATTCTGTGAGTGCTGCTAAGACTGCAGGCACAGAATTTTCTGGGTCCGAAATATACAATACCATATCATCTGCATATAATGAGATTTTCTGTTCCAGTCCTTCTCTGCTAATCCCCTTTATCTGATCAGTATTTCGACAATGTATTGCCAGTGGTTCAATGGCAATCGCAAACATCAGCGGTGACAAGGGGCATCCTTGTCTAGTGCCACGTTCTAGTTTAAAGTAGTCTGAGCAAATGTTGTTGATGCAAACTGAAGCTTCTGGGTTAGTATACAGTAATTTAATCCATGCACAAATGTTCGGGCCAAACCCAAACTTCTCTAATATAGTAAAAAGGTATTTCCATTCAATCATGTCGAATGCTTTTTCTGCATCCAATGATAATAATATTTCTGGGGTGTTTGATTTAGTTGGTGAGTATATTACATTAAACAGGCGTCGAAGATTTGAAGATAAGTGTCGGCCCCTAATAAATCCAGTTTGGTCTTGTGATATTACCGAGGGGAGCACTTTCTCTATCCTTCTGGCTATGATTTTAGATAGTATTTTAATGCCGTTATTCAGAAGTGAAATTGGTCTGTATGATGCACATTGTAAAAAGTCCTTATTTTGTTTTGGAAAGACAGTGATTAGTGCTTGGCAAAAGGTTTGTGGAAGAAATTGGTTATCTCTGGCTTCTGTAAATGTTGCTAATAGGAGGGGAGCTAGCTGAATGTCTTGTAAAACTCTGCAGGGTAGCCGTCAGGGCCTGCTGCTTTTCCACCTTGGAGTGACTTTATAGCATCTAGTAATTCTGATAATGCCAGAGGTTTATCAAGTTCCTCCACACTAAAAAGCGTCCATTTGTGGTATCTGTAATGTATCCAGAAATGCATTAGATTGTATATTGTCTTCTTTAAACTCAGTAGTATATAGGGATTTATAGTAGTCTCTGAAAGTGTGCATTATATTTTTGTGTTCCATTATTTTATCTCCATTCGTGTTAGTGATTACCGAGATTGCGTTGCGCACTTCTTGCTTGTGAATTTGTTGCGCTAAAAGCTTATTAGCTTTCTCTCCATGTTCATAGTAATGATGTCTGGATTTGTAAATTAGTTGTTCAGTTTCTTTAGTTGTCAAGAGGTTTAATTCTGAATGTAGAGCCTGTCTCCTCCTATGTAGAGTCTCGCTTGGTAGCCTGGTGTGTTCTTCATCTATTTTAGTAATTTCACTTTTTATCTCTGTTACTTTCTTCGCTTCGGATTCATTTCTGTGGGAAAGTTATGAGATAATCTGGCCTCTTAAGAAGGCCTTAAGAATTTCCCAGAGTATTCCTGCAGAGATCTCAGGGGATGTATTTGTCTCTAGAAAGAATTTGATTTGTTTGGATATAAATTCCGTACAATTCTCGTCAGCTAATAGAAGCGGGTTGAGGTGCCATCTGCGGGGTGAGTGTATGGGGCTTAGTAATTTCAGCTCCAAGATCATAGGTGCATGGTGTGGACACTTTTTCTCTAGTGTCGTTTCTCGTGACTGAAGACAGAGAGATATAATTAAAGTTAGTAAAAAATCTTTTATTAATACACACCAGGCAAAGGTAAGAATGACAGAGAAGCACAGTCCTAGGACACCTGCCCTTCATCTGCCCCGAGAAGTCGGTGTCCTAAATCTTTTATAGAGCTTTGTCTTATGACTTTAGTTGCACAAGAATTTTGAGACATTACATCTTTACAACAATTTGCTTGGATCAACATTTTTAAAGTTCATCAGTTATTTTTAAAGATCATCAGTTGGTCACTTGTGTTTTCTGTCTGTAAAGAAAAAACAGGAAATTGCACTTGTACTACACATTTTTCTTAGCACGCACTTCAGTTCTGATCATTAATTCCTATTTTCTAATCTCATACTTCGGTATCTGTATTTTTCTATTTCACACTCCACCCTTTTGATCAAACTGAAGTATTTACCTGAATAGGTGTTTAGACCGAAGAGATAGAGAGAAGGGAGGTAGAGGGTGGAGAAGAAGGAAGAGAGGGAGATGGGGTATGACCTGAAGAAATTTGCAACATACGCTCTTCATGTAATAGATAAGCTTTAGCGAGAGAAGTATTGAAATATTTAGAAACAATATATCGAATAAGGGGAACTATGCAGCAAGCAGTGAGTAATAAGAAAATAAAAGCAACTGCTAATGAGATAAAAACAGATTTGAGCCACTGGCCCCAGGAGCCAAAAGTAGAAAGAAACCACTGGTCCCAGGGGTTAGAAATTCCGGAATTAGTGGCCAATTCATTAGATAGAGAGGTAAGACCAGCAAGTGCACAGGTGATGGAACCATCTGGGGAGGTATTATTAGGAATGTATGTACAGCAGGCATCACCAAACATGGCACAGACACCACCTTTTTCTGCTAAAAGCATATCGAGGGCTAGTCGGTTTTGCCAGGTCATAAGAGAAGTACGATCCAGTTGTTCATGAATGCCTTCAATAGCATCTCTAGTAAAATTTAGAAACCGTTGTTGGTTGTAATATAAATAATTGATCCAGTCTACATTTTTATTAATTGTGATCTGGGGAAATATGGATTCGAATCCAGCTGCAACCTGGTCTTGGGCTTTAAAGCGATCCGGGACTCCACGGGGACTCCAATGGAATCAATGTAGACTCCTGGCCCATGTAAGGAGAAAGAAGAAGAAGACTCAGGGAGAGATCGAGCGTGACGGGAATGAGTGGATGGATGGTAATGGGAAGAGGTATGGGCAAGGGAAAGTAAACGAAAGGGCATCACTAATTGGATGGGTGCATAGGTACCATTCCAGTCAGGAGGGAGGATATCAAATAATTTGAAACGACGGCACATCCACCAAATGTCGGATCTGGGAGTATTTTGGGAGAGTAGAAAATGAGACAGATCAGAGGACAGGGATGAATTAACTATAAAAATTTGAGAACAATACTCCAGAGGAAGATTACCAACATTGTGAGAGCCATTGTTCTGGAAGCAAGTATAATTGCCCTCGTGGGACTGGAACATAGGTGTGTTCATATGACGAGTTGGGGGGAACAATAAAGAAAGGGTAGTACAGGAAGAGTTAAAAGAAAGGAGGTCTCAAAACGGTGAAAAGATACAGGAGACAGGGGAGACCGATAGGGTCGGATATATTGGACAGGGGGAAAGGGACTGTTGCAAGGTGGGGACGGGCCGTGGCACAGGCATAGCAATGAGATCGATTTACTTGTTTAGCCGAATAAAGGACCCATTGGAGCCATCTATTCTGGTCACCATAGCCCGTCTCAACAGCAAACGTAGAGGTAAGAGTGGTTAAATTAACATACTTTACTATAGGGACAGTGAGATCGGGGGAAGGGGTAGAAGAATAATCAGGAGTAACAGAATCAGGTATAGAGGGCGCAGGTGGATCAATGACCTGAATTTCAAACTGAGCTAGGGGATCTGTGCCTGGCACATAAGCACCAAGCACGTAAGTGGCAGTGTCCTCCCAACGGGGATTCCGAAGTGTAATAATCAGAGGGTTACAATTGTTCTCTACACATTCAAAATTAGCATGTCCCTTAATAATGGAAAACCGTGACTTCAGTCCATATTGTGTCATTTGGGCCGGTGTTAGCAAAAACAAGGGCCCACTGATTGCACCAGTCATCTGAGGTGTCCACATATCCTCCTCCTAAATAACTGCCAAACACTTGAGTTTTTATCTTTCCCTGAAACATGGAAGCTGTAACACAAACATATTTATCGGACCAAGCCCAGTGCTCCTGTCTAGTAGGGCCACAGTTTATAAAGGAACAAAAATCGACTTGCAGTGAAGCAGTTTGTCCTTTGTGGAAAGTCAGGGTCACTTTACTTTGTAGACAAGAAAAAACGGATAAAGTCAGGATCAGCAGGAGGAGTGCCATTTTTTGCAATGGGAAGTGTGAATCCATGCGGGCAGTCCTTCAACCTTGACAGCATGAGGTGTGGATAGAAGAACTTGAAATGGTCCTCTCCACCTGGGCTGATGCCAATGTTTTCTCCGGGTGAAAGGGAATCGGCGAGTCTTCAGATGGAGGGCTGGTTCTCCAGGCCTGATTAACCTGCTCGTGGACTTCCTTCAGGGACGCTCTGAGACCTGTAAGACTAGAGAGAAGATCATTGTCCACGGTATGCAGATTCACATTTCCTATAACCATGCCAATGGGCATGGGTCGTCCGGTCAGAATTTCAAACGGCGATAGTCCCAATTGCCGATGTGTCCGCCCCCTCAATCCCATTAAAGCCAGGGGTAAAGCATCTGGCCAGGATAAATTGGTTTGTTCACAAATTTTTGCAAGCTTAGCTTTTAGGGTGCCATTGCATCGTTCCACAATACCCCCACTTTGCGGATGGTATTTACAGTAGTGATGCACATTGATTTGTAGCCAGGTAGTCAATTCATTTATAATGGAATTCACAAAGTGAGTACCATTATCTGTCTGTAACTTTTGCGGGATGCCCCATCTTGGAATAATTTCTTTAATTAGTGCTTTAGCAACCGTTTTAGCATCATTGTGTTTAGAAGGGAAAGCTTCTACCCATCGGAGAACACATCGACAATCACAAGGCAATATCGGTAACCCCTAGACGGTGTTAGTTCAATGAAATCCATTTGGAGGTGTTCAAATGGTCCCATTGGGTTAGGAGTAACGGAGGGACTTACCTGTGTGCCTTTTCCCACATTAAACCTTTGACACAAGGCACAGCGCTACAGAATTGCTCTGCATAGGTGGAGAAGCCTACAGCTTCCCAATGCTTTTGACATCTTGAACCATGGCATCTCTTCCGCATGGTCGAGGCCATGGGCTATTTTGCCATTCCTGGAAAAGAAGCTTTTGGGAGAAAAGGTTTGTTAGTTTGCTGGTGAGTCCAACTCCATCAGAGAGGACCCTTCTTTGGACCATTTTTCTTTTCGATGTCCGTGGCTGCACTCTGTAGAGAAATAATTTGATTATCAGGGTCCTGGTCATTTCTCTGTTGAAATAAAGAAATTGGTGTGTTGCAGTATGCAGCCTTTTTTGCAAAATAATCTGCCAGTTCATTTCCTCTGCTGACAATCCTGCTTTCCTGTGTGAGCTTGACATTTAACAATCGCTAGCTTTGATGGTTTAGTTATGGCTTCTAAAGGGATTCGATTAACTTTTGATGTTGGATGGGCTTGCCAGTACTGGTCTTGAATCCCTCAATTTCCATAATGCCCCATGATCATGGCAGACTCCAAAAGCATATCTGGAATCTGTATAAATTGTTATGATTTTTCCTTCAGACAGCTGGCATGCTCAAGTGAGCGCTATTAATTCAGCTGCTTGTGCACTTAAACTTGATGTAATTCGATTTGCTTCCAACAGGCGGTCCCCTTGGACCACTGCGTAACTAGTTGAGGGTGCTCCGTTTTCCAATCGCAAAGAACATCCATCTACAAAAATAATTTCTCCGGTTTCTAAAGGTGTTTCTTGTAGATCTACACGTGGTTTCACTACTTCTGCAATTTTTTCTGACAATCATGCGGTTCACCATCGTTATTATTTGGGTAAACGTGGCTGGATTTAAGTGGAGCATCTTTCAATCGTAACATTTGACAAAGTACAGAGTACATTCTGATAGTGTATTGCCCTAGCAGTAGTGAGATGTGAGGTCTTAGCCTGTACTAAAATGGAATGTACAGCGTGAGGCACCTTTACTGTTAGGGGGCTCATGAGCACTATATCTGTACTGGCTAGCACAGCTTCTGTTGTGGCAGCCACAGCCCTAAGGCAAGGCGGAAGTGCTGCAGCCACTGGATCCAATTTTTTCGAAAAATATGCTATTGGCCTTTGTTTATCCCCATGTAATTGTGTTAGAACTGCACTCATATATCCCCCCTTTTCGTCCACGAACAAAGTGAATGGACGATTATAGTCCGGTAAGCCCAACGCCGGCCAGGACAGTGCGTTTTTCAAGTCACAGAGAGCCTTCTCAGCCTGCTCGGTCCATTGCACCTGACCAGAAAGAGGAAGGCCAGGGGTGTTTGCTAAATTTTGTAACGGCTGTGCTCTTTCAGTGAAATTCAAAATCCATTGCCGGCAGTAACCTAAAATGCCCAATACAGACATGACCTGCTGTTTTGTGACAGGTCTGGGAAGGTTTTGAATGGTGTTAATGCGATCGCTGAGAGAGCTCTTGTTCCATTTGTGATGTCATGACCCAGATATTTTACAGTTGTTTGAATTAATTGCAATTTAGCCTTTGAAACTTTATGTCCATTGTCCCCCAGAAACAGCAGTAGTTTTTTAGTATCTTGTGCACAATCTTCTTCTGTAGCGCTGCATAACATAATATCATCTACATACTGTATTAATGTACTACCTCGGTCTGGCCAGAACCCTTCTAAATTTTGAGCAAGCGCTTGTCCATACACACAAGGGGCTTCAGTATATCCCTGAGGCATGACAGTCCATGTCCAACGGCGGCTTTGGAAAGTAAAAGCAAACCAGAATTGCGAGTCAGGGTGTACGGGGATAGAGAAAAAAGCATTGGCTAAATCAATTACTGAAAAATAACGAGCAGAGGGAGGGATTGCAGAAAGAATAGTGGAAGGATTAGGTACAATAGGAGCTCTAGGAAAGATTGCAGCATTCACTTGTCGTAAGTCTTGAACAAAACGCCATGAACCGTCAGCCTTTTTTACAGGTAAAATGGGAGAATTAACTGGAGAATATTTAATTGGAATAATCGCACGCGTTCACAAGATCGGAATGTACAGTGGAGATGCCAGCCTCTGCTTCAGGAGACAGAGGATACTGGGCACGATGCGGGCGGAAGGAGGATTTTGGGTGGATCACCAGAGGCTCGCAATGGGCTATCCTTCCATAATCATTTTTACCCTGAGACCACAAAGAGTCAGGAAGCGCTGAGAGCCAAGAAGGGGAAGTAGTTTGCAATGAAAAAGCAGAAAGGGAAGTGCGGCACAATACACGTGCACTAAAAATCAGTTTGAAGCACAACTTTAGTTATTAAATGATCTGAGGTATCAAAACCACCTGGAGCAACATGTAAACAGTCTGTTCTATTAAGACATTGTTCTACCCATGGTCCGATTTCCGTCCAATGTACAGTGCTCGATTTAGCTAAAGAAATATGAGGTACTGACCCACCAAGATAAAAATATTCTGTGAATATGTAAGATGTACAAATGCAGCAGCTTTTGTGGGGAAATAAAAATGCAGGGGATGTGAAGGGTTTCGGGGCAGGTGCCTGATGAAAGAAAAGATTCTAGCCAAGGGGTGTCTACTTCTACAGGGAAATATTGGGCAGTACAGTGTAGAGTGTCAGGGACCTGTAAGCGGGGAAAAAGACATGAGGGAAAAGAATGTAAGGCTTTAAGGAGGATGGTGTGTGGAGAAACATTTAAAGTCCAGGCTGCAAAAGAGGGTTTGGGGTGAAGGGCGAGTTGGCATAGTAATTTGGGGGTTGAGCAATAGAATCCCTGTTCAGTCATGGAGATGGATAAAGAAAGTTTTGTCATCAGATCTCGTCCCAGAAGATTGACAGGGCAAAGTTGATTAATGAGGAAGCAATGTGAAATAGATGGTCCGTCCGATACATGCTGAACCTGGAGGGGTTTGGAGACTGGAAGGATATGTGGTTTTCCGGACGCGGTCAAAACAGTAATGGTATCGTTCGAGGCAGGGACCTTAGCCAGCGAGAGAGTGGACCGAGTGGCCCCAGTGTCAACAAGAAAAGCAATCTCAGTGCCATTAACAAGCAGTGTCAATAGAGGATCAGTCTCTGAGCTATGAGTAAGTAGAGGTAACTGAAATGAGTGGCTAGGGGTCCCTGCGTAATCCTATGGCCAGGCTTGATTTTCAGGAAAACCAGGAGTAGCTTGCATCAGTGGGGGAGGTGGAGACAGATGGAGTTGCTGTCGTTGGGGACATTCTCGGCGGAAATGTCCTGTCTCACCGCACTGGAAACATCGGTATAGAGGAGGCGGCGGCGGAGTTGGCTGCTGGGGGAGTCCCTCAGGCACAGCGGCAAAAGGGGCAAAACCTCGTCCTCTGCCTCGTCCACGTCCTCGTGGATTAAACCTGCGCCCACGATTTGCATCAGTCATAGCGCCAGTATAGTAATTAATCTGTGCAGCCAGTAACTTGGCTTGCAAATCAGATTCCTTCTGTTTGGTCTCTCGATCTGCATGCTCGGCATGCCGCTTAACTTCCTCAAATGCGGCCGATTCCCATCCGATGCACGAAATGCGCACTTTAGACTGAATATCAGGGCGGAGGCCAGAAACAAATGGAGGCACAGCAGCGCGAAGGTGATCTTCAGCTCGTTCAATCCCGGAGTGGGTGGCCACGAGGTCCTGAATTCTAAGGCCCCATTCATCAACGGTTTCATCTTTACGCTGTTTAGCAGCTGATATCAGAGCCCAGTCTGTTCCCTTTTTAAACTTTTGTTTCAAATTCTCTTTAAGTCCTCCCCATTGAGTCTGGAAATCCACTTCCCCACCTGGTCCATCCCCCCGATGATGTGATTGATTCCATGTCCAGCGCTGACCATTTTGTTCCCCATAATTAACAGAGGCCCACGTCGGACCTAACTTGCGTCTTAGCACTTGTGTCCATTCGGCAGCATTCGGTTTGTACATACTGTCCAACTGCTCCAGCTGCTCAATAAATTTATCTCCTCCTTCCGTTTTGGGATTACAAAGTGTATTCACCACCTCAGTTAATTCAGTGATGTCCCAAATATGGGAAATGGAAATTGTCAAGGGGTTCTGGGGCGACACCGCGGCAGCAGGATTGTGTCGGGGGTTTGGGATTTGTATCAAGGGAAAAGAAAACTGGGGACCAGAGCAAGATGAAGGGGGGGCTATTGCAATAGGAGCAGAGGACATATTCTGGGGCGGGGATAAGGAAGGTGTTGGGGCAGAGAGGGTCAAGGTAGGGGCTGAGGGAGAGGTTTGAAGAGTGGGAGGTTGGAAAGAAGGGGCAAGCGGGGATTGGCACGAGGGATTTTGGGTTTTCGGCCTCTTAGCCCCACCTCGGGTATGACTTGATACTGGGCTGTCATGAGAGATGGGGGGTTTAATATCTAACTCGGAATCTTCGTCATCTCCCTCTGAGTGACTATCAGGGGGAGATTGACTGACGTTGTTAGCTGGCTGCTGTTGATACGGGGGAGGCGCTTGACAAGGGGGACGAATCACAGGGTATAGAGGGTTACCTGGTCCCTGTTTTTTCTTTTTATTAGATTTCGTCTGGGAAATATTTTGTTCTTTTTGTAAAGCTAATAATAATTCGTCCTTCTCCTTTCGAACCTTTCCCTCGTTAGCTCTCAAAACCTCATTTTGTCTAGTTATTGCCTCTATATTTCGGTCCTTTATAACTAATTCCCATCGATCAAACATATCCATTCGATACGGACCCCCATTACAACACCCTTGCGTATTCCTACTCAGAATCTTTCTTATTTCCTGTATTTCGTTTGCATCACCTGTTCCTTCTAGCGGCCACCGACCTCCACTCTGCCTGTTCCACTTTTTACATGCCTTCTTAAAATCTAAACCTGTCTTTTTCTCGATTAACTTTCTTGGAGACCCATTTTTTCTAGACGTCCGGTGATCCTCCGAAAACAGTCCTTCTAACATTAATGATTTTGATCCCTCCTTATTTTGTTTAACAGGTTTGCTGCCATGTGTCCCCATCACTAATTTCCTGCTTCCCTCTCGCCAGAAAGCAATTTTTTTTTATTCAGTACGTACTTTTAATTTCTTTCCCCTACTTTAACCATTTAAACTGTTAACATTTATATCTTATCTTCAGCCTTGCTCGTCGACTGAATCTTTTAGGCTCTCTTTAAGGTGTGCCACGCACCTAGTCCTAAAAACCTGATTCCCTTCTATAATTTTTCAGCAAGCACCACTTTCTTTTCTTTCCCTAACAGCCAGTGACTTCTGGTTAAAGTAATTTTATACCTACTCCTAACTCCCAGTTAGAGTAATTTTATACTTTCAGTCACTTCCAGTTTCAAGGGCAATACCAGCAAACCTGTTACGTCTTCCCTTATATCCTGGGAATCCCCCGATGGTACTTACCCCAGCCTGGGTGTTAATTAGCTCTGTCAGGAAATCCTTCTCAGTCACCGTGGTTGAACCAGGAGGAGACCGGGGACTCCTCACGCAGAAGCCATCTCAGGACAGGGCAGTCCTAACTTTTATCGGAGCTGCTTACACTGCTGCCGGAGCTCTCAGTAGCGGCAGTCTGCTTCAAGAAGACAGATAGCTGAGGTCTTCCCACTCAAGGAGTGAGACGGCCATCTCCTGCCCCACGTCTGGGCGCCAGAAAACTGTGGACACTTTTTCTCTAGTGTCGTTTCTCGTGACTGAAGACAGAGAGATATAATTAAAGTTAGTAAAAAATCTTTTATTAATACACACCAGGCAAAGGTAAGAATGACAGAGAAGCACAGTCCTAGGACACCTGCCCTTCATCTGCCCCGAGAAGTCGGTGTCCTAAATCTTTTATAGAGCTTTGTCTTATGACTTTAGTTGCACAAGAATTTTGAGACATTACATCTTTACAACAATTTGCTTGGATCAACATTATTAAAGTTCATCAGTTATTTTTAAAGTTCATCAGTTGGTCACTTGTGTTTTCTGTCTGTAAAGAAAAAACAGGAAATTGCACTTGCACTACACATTTTGCTTAGCACGCACTTCAGTTCTGATCATTAATTCCTATTTTCTAATCTCATACTTCGGTATCTGTATTTTTCTATTTCACAATGGTCAGAAATAACAATAGCATCGTATTTACAAGATTTAATCTTAGGCAAGAAGTTATTGTCTATAAAGAAGTAATCAGTCCTTGAGTAGCAATGATGTACTGGTGAGTAGAAAGAATATGTTCTTGAATTTGGGTTTAAAAACCTCCAGGGATCTGATAAGTTGTGATCAGTTATAAACTTTGTAATTATCTTTGCGGTGCTAGTTGCCGTTCCCCCTGTGGAGGAAGTCTTATCTAAAAGTGGATTTAAAACACAATTAAAGTCCCCAGCCATTATAACTTTATGAGTGTTCAGATTGGGAATGGATGCAAATAAATTTTGTATAAATTCCTTATCATCAACATTAGGTGCATAAACATTTATCAAAATCATTTTACAGTTAGATAAGTCTCCCATGACCATTACATATCTCCCTTCAGGATCCAATACTACATCTGATGCTACAAATGGTACTGTTCTATGTATGAGAATTCCCACCTCTAGTTTTCTTCGTAAAACTAGAATGGAACATTTGGCGAGTCCAGTCTTTTTGCAGTCGGAACTGATCCTTGCTTAGTAAGTGGGTTTCCTGTAAAAATACTATTTTAGCATTTAGACCTGTTAGGTGAGAAAGTACTTTCTTTCTCTTTAATTCGTGATTCAGGCCTTTAACATTCCAGCTTACAAAGTTAACTGTCCCATCATGGAGACACTGATTCTGAGTTTTTGATGTCATTTTATAGTCTTAACTGGAAGTGAGATAGTTTAGGTCTTAATTTCCTATTTCCCCAAGAGTTGTTGCCATGCAGCTTATTATTACGTTGATAGTTATAATTATAAAGATTGAGAGGATAGATTAGGTATAGATCAAGCCTGCTCTCTTTCTTTCCCCCCCTTAACCCCCCACCCTCCCTTTTTGCCTCCCCAAGTGAGGCTAAAACCCACTTCACGCAGTCCCAGTCCTCTGACATACCCAGAGACAGAGCACGTCCAAAGCACAACAAGCTTTGTGGCGCTTTAGAGTTAAAAGATAGAGATATCTGTTACCAATATAGTCTTTAAAAGAAAAAAAAAAGAATTTTGCACTTAAAATATATATATAGTCTTCAGCAATTTTAGTGCATTAAGATGATACACCCAGATAATAAACCCGGTGATGGTGTTAAAGATGTGTCCAAAATAAGCATAACAAGTCTTAATGCAGTAATAGCAATAACAGTAAACCAAGGGTATGATATTGAACAGTCTCGTTTAGGGTACACATGAAATAATTAGAAAAGAAAAGAAAAAAAAAAAAAAAGGAGGAAAAAGTAATTAAGCACAATAAAACATAAACAGATAGCGCCCTAGTAATACTAAGTAATAATAAGAATATATGAGAATATATGCTGATAAAAAACCCGTATTTTAAAACGAATAGATCAGACAGTAGATTATTAATCCTAGCTTTATCATTTACATTTACCACCATGACTCACTATTATGTATCAGAATAGTCCCGGGATCAGCTTTCTTAATTCATTTTCTGCTTCTTCCTTGCTAGCGAAGACATAGAAATGACCTTGCCATTCCACTTTCAGTTTTGCGGATACAGGAGGCTGTATTTGACACTGGCTTGCCGTAGCAGCTGTTTAATATTATAGAAGGCTGGGTTTAATAGCTGTTGCTGGAGAGAAGTCAGGGAAGATACGAATGTGGTTATTTTCATATATAATATCTTCCTTGTTTCTGAGGAGTGCCATCACCTCTAGCTTAAATGATAATCGTTCAAAGCAAACTATAAAAGATCTTGGTCGGGGTTTGACGGTGTTTGATCCGTACGTAAGCGCTGCTATCTCAGATTCTGCTTTAAAGTCGCCCCGATTATTTTAGAAAAAGTTCAGCTGCGAATTTCACAGGGTTTGAACTTTCTCATTCTCCGCAGACCTTCAATTCTGACATTATACCTTCTACTCCCATCTTCTAAAGCAGCCAGTCTGTCTCCAAGTTTTTCTCCGAGTTTTTTGCATTCGAACTGACATTTACTGCTCTTTCCTCGGCACTGGCAGCTAAATGTTCGGCCATTTTAATCCGATTCGTGAATGTCTCCTTAAGATGCCCCAATTGATCAGCAAGTGTGCTCAGTTTAACTGAGTTTTCCTGAATGCGCTCTTCAATTTTACCCAGCACCTGCCGAAGTTCAAGTTGCACCTCTTGACGCAGCCTTTCATTTGCCTGTTGGAATTCCTGTCGCAGCCATTCATTGGCCTGTTTCATCTCCTGTTTCCATTCCTGTTTCAGTCTCTCAAGTGCCTTTGCCGTTGCTTTCTCATTAGCCTTCTCGCTTTTCTTTATATCTTGCGTGAGCTCAGTGAGCAACACTCAGTTCAGATAGTTCAATTGTGCCTTCTTGTACCGTAGATGAAGCAGCAGACTTTGCTGAAGCCAGTGTCCCCACTGCTCCAGGCTCGCGTAATTGCATAACGACTTCCCGGCCCTTTCCAGTTTCAGGTAATCTTCTCCAATCGGCAAGCTATCCACATCTGCACTCACGATCGCACCTTCGCTCCCCTTTTCGCTCTCAGCCGGTGACGATGTAGCGGACCGTGGTCCAGAGGAGTCTGTGTTTTCACCCATCTGATCCAGGTCTATCTCTGATAGGCTGTATCTTGAACTGGGGCTTGCTGATCGCAGCTTGGATGTAGCTTTAGTTTTTGATTCTTTCGAACCCCCTTCTTGTTGGCCATGTTTATATGTGCTTACATATACTGTAGCAGTCTCTCTCTCGGGTTGAATAAATACAGGATATCTCAGAATAATAAGCAAATAATATGAAAAATAACACCACTGCTAGCGAAGCTCCACTTCAGACGTCCATCTCTCGCATCGGGTGAGACCACATCTGTCTTACTTAAAATTTTCCAAAATGTTTCCAGGGCAAGATCCAACCTGCGAACGTTGCAACCAAGCCCCAGCCTCACTGGGTCACATATTCTGGGCCTGCACCAAATTAACATTATTCTGGACAAAAACTTACCTCTCAGACAGCCTTGGACTCACATTCCCTCCTAACCCATTAACAGCTGTGTTTGGGGTTCTTCCAGAGGGGCTTAAAGTGGAGAACGACAAACAAATTGTGATTGCATTCACTACACTGTTGGCACGCAAACTCATTCTGATAAACTGGAGGAACCCAAACTCTACTCTTTTAAGTCAGTGGGAAACCGATGTGTAATATTATTTGAAATTGGAAAAAATCAAATACTCAGTTAGAGGATCCGTACAGAATTTTTTCAAAACATGGCAGGATCCAATGAGTAATATTTTAAAATAAGTTTATAAAGCACAGAGAATTTATTAATTTAGGTATGTTTACAAGCCTTAAATTTTACGCCATTTGGCTTGCTCTCTCTCTCAGGGGTGGGGATTAATAACTCAATTCTTCTTTTTGTAAAAACTTGATTGCTTTGTATGGATTGTAATAAAATTAATAAAAATAACAAAAAAAAAAAAATTTGAATAAAATTTTGTACACTTACAAAAAAAAAAATTTCCTCGCACCTCGTCATCAGCATCTTTGTTTTGAAAGTGTGTCAATCAGCAGCAGGCAGCCTGCTCACTCATCCCCCACCAAGACTACTGAAGTCAAGTCAGACACAAAATACTCATAACTTAACCCTTAAACTACCGCACAGTCGTTTCCCAGTGCCATTTGCCAGCACACAGGAGCCGAGCATATTTGGCGACGTACATTCATTGAATGTTGCAACCGGCTATAGTTGGTTCCCAGTGCAATTTATCAACACGCTGGAGCTGCTCAGTCAGTGCCGTGCATTTGTTGAGCAGCCAGCTCATGACCACTGGCAGCCCCTGCAGCACTGCATCCTCCCTGTCTCTGGGATTGCTGCTGCACTAGACTAGCCTGCAAGCATCACCGTTTACCTCTATGTGCTTGAGTGCAGCCAGTTCAAGCACAGTTGGCCTGGGGCCTCATGTATAACGCCGTGCGTAGAACTCGCACTATAACATGGCGTAAGCACAAAAGCCGAAATGTGCTACGCACAGAAAAATCCAGATGCAGGAATCTGTGCGTACTCCAACTTCCACATTCTTCCGCTACATAAATCCCGATCAGCGTGAAAACTAACGCTTCGTGCACGCGCATTATGTAACGCCCAAATCCTCCCAGAATTACGCCTATTTGAATATGCAAATCAATATAAATCGCCCTTAAGCGCAGCCTTCTGTGAAAAGACAATGGGAAAAGCACGGGGAAAACATAAGAATTTCAGCGAATACCAAGTGGAGGCAAAGGAAAAACATACTATTTGTTCAAATAAGCCATGGTATAATCAACAAAAGGAAGCTGATCGAGTGGCATAGCGTGTTGGAGAAATATGAAAGCTCACATCCACAAAATCGCACAGTGCCGGAAATAAAAAAGAAGTCACATATCAAAGTCGCCGTGGAAAGCCGAGTTGTAAGCCCACTGTCTGAGTGTCATATGAAAGCTTATTAGGGTACAGAGAAAAAAGCCACACGGTGGGAAAAAGCACGAAATGTCCACTTCAATCTCGACATTTCCACTTTAATCACGTAGTTTATTTTGTCATTAAAGTAGAACATCATAAAATTCATCTTAAAATTGTTTAATTAACCAGTTTCTAAAATCACATCGTAATTAAAGTAGCATGTTAAATGCTTTGTTTTGTATTTGATTTTCTATGTGCTCTATGTGTGTGAATCACTACTTGCTTCTTAAACCGGCTCTCTTCCTCCAACTGGACACAGAGTCCATTACATTCATGATATTACAGCCCTCTGAATAACTAAAATACTGAGATATATACGTGATGTCATTTTCATGATGATAGGAGTTAATGCACGTTATTAAACATGTTTCACTTCGATGAAATAATTTATTGCAGCAGTATCAGGGGTGGCTCTAAGTTTGTGGTGGCACTGGGCAGAGGAAGAATCGGTGGCTCCTTCGCCCGCCAATGTCATGCACGGTGGATGGCCACGTATGTTGCAGACACTAGCCGCCTCGTGCTCATGACACAAGCATTTAACTTTGCGAAATTGTTGCTGCGTTTTTAGCTGTGTTGTTATTTTATCTTTCTGTTTTATATTCAATATATATTGGCGTAGCCGTCACTGCAGTCAGTGCTTTTCTTTACCCAAGTAACCGATCGCCATACAATCAGCTCTGTAATAGACGTTAAGCCATCTGTAAGCTTAGCGCCGATTCTTCAAAACGTTTAAAGAACATTGAAATATCTTCGTAGTACATGTTTAATTATTCTATCCTTAAAGACACTCCCACTGAAGAATATAGATTATTTAAATGAAGTTAAAGTTTTATCTGTATAATTTAACAAAAATATTTTGCTGCATTTCACCTTAAAAATGATATTGTCATCATATGTAAATACGCGCTTTATAAAGTGGCTCAGGTTGTGCGATATTATAACTGTAGTGCAAGTTTACAGTGGGGTGATTGTATTCTGTATAAGTACAAACAGTTCTACAAGGAGCACTTGATTGGCTGCATTTAAAGTTGGGATTAAATTGTTTTGAACCGCGAGGTCCTTACAGGAAAGGCTTTGAAACGTTTTGCCATGGCAGAGACAGCGTGTGCTTAATGCCGTATACCGATAATTCTCTTTCCGATTAGCTGCTGCTGTGATTCACACTCAGATACAGTGATATAAATACTCCGAGTGGTGCAGTGAGAGAAATATGGAAAAAGATGATCCGCTGTGGCAACTCCTAACGGGAGGAGCTGAAAGAAGAAGAAGAAGAAGAAGGAGAAGTGAGAGTAACAACGCTAAAGCAGTTATGGCATTTGGAATACTATAGCTGTTCCCTGTAGATAGATAGATAGAGATAGATAGATAGATAGATACTTTATTAATCCCAAGGGGAAATTCACATAATCCAGCAGCAGTATACTGATACAAAGAAACAATATTAAATTAAATAGTAATAAAAATGAAAAGAATTAAAATAAAATTAATGTTCGCATTTACTCCCCCGGGTGGAATTGAAGAGTGCATAGTGTGGGGGAGGAACGATCTCTTTAGTCTGTCAGTGGAACAGGACAGTGACAAAAGTCTGTCACTGAAGCTATTCCTCTGTCTGGAGATGACACTGTTAAGTGGATGCAGTGGATTCTTCATGATTGACAGGAGTTTGCTTAGTGCCCGTCGCTCTGCCACAGATGTTAAACTGTCCAACTTTAATCCTACAATGGAGCCTGCCTTCTTAACAAGTTTGTCCAGGCGTGAGACGTCTTTCATCTTTATGCTGCCACCCCAGCACACCACCGCGTAAAAGAGGGCACTCGCCACAACCGTCTGGTAGAACATCTGCAGCATCTTACTGCAGATGTTGAAGGATGCCAACCTTCTCAGAAAGTATATTCTGCTCTGAGCTTTCTTACATAGAGCATCAGTATTGGCAGTCCAGTCCAATTTGTCATCCAAATACCATTATATTGTTACGAGTTAATTACAATCAGATGCATTACACTAATAAACAATATGCGGTTAGTTTCTGTGTATTTATAAAGCTGCGTCATGAAAATAATGAGTAATCACACAAGAACAGTACCATTGCTTTGACGCTGGGTGCCGCCAGTTTGCAAAACTGAGCGGAGAACTTATGTACGACAAGGCATGAGGTACCGTGGCTTTACACCAAGTGTAGGTTTTACACATCGCGATTTGAACGTGGAAAAGTTCTAACGCAACATTTCTGTGCGTACGCACCGTTTATACATGAGGCCCCTGGTGATTGTGGACGAAAACTCAGACCCGACAGCAGGTGCGGTTATAAAGCAGCTTTATTTTGCAGAGTCACAGTGAGAAGAGTTTCAGAAAAACAGACAATCAAATATACATGACAGTGTCAGGGCTCTTCTGAACCCCGTCTGTTGGGTGGGGTCCAGTGTTATACCCATAGAATGTGTGATTTAATATCATTATAAAATGTAACAGTCAACACATTTATTATACACAAACCTTGAGCCCCTTTAACGTCCCTTGTAAAACTTGATTTCTTGGCTCCTTTTGTTATGGCGTTCAGATGTAAGCTAAGGGACAACGTGACAAGGCAGACTTATGTGTGGAATGCTCAGACCTTGAGTCCTTTGCACAAATATTTTTCTGTTTGCTAAAACAAAGCATGCTTTTACAAGGTTTAGTAAAGCCTACTTCTCAGACATGAATTAGTACAAGGGAACGAAGAGAACATTCAGTTTCCACATGATTTCCTGAATTTTATCAATGCCGTCAGATGCACCTTGTACATATTGTTCCAGTAGTTTTTTGAATAGTTTTTACAGTTCATTGGCAGTGTGTAAAATGATCTGTGTTACAGTAATTATGAAGCTCTTTGCATGACAAAAAATGTGTTCCATTAAAATTTTACTTTTCTTTGTAAATTGTGATGTTTACTTAAAAAGTGGAGCAAAAATGTATTTGGTGTCCAGGGATGCATTAACCCCGACGTATGTGGCAGTTTAAGGGTTAAGTCTTTTTATCTAGGAGTGAGTTAAATAATATATTGTGATTTGAAACAAATAAATTTCATGTGTGTTCTGTATCAATGACAATCTGTGTAAATGTAGGATGACAGGAAATACAAGGCAAGAAATGTTAAACACAAAACTAAAACAGAAACATTTTTCACGTTATAGTAATGACAAAATGTTGACGTGAAGTATAGGATGTGTGAAGATTGAAGTTCAAATATCGAATAAACACTTTCACAAAAGGTATATCAAAACAAGTGCACTTTTATTCATGAGTATAATCGAAGAAAAATAAATTGTTCAATTTACATATTTTACAAAGTTGACATGTTTGCTTGGCTGGTGCAGAGGTAAAGACTTCTTCTTCATAACTGAGAGGCTGAGGGTTTGATCCCGGGTCCTCCTAACATTTTCTGTTTTGAGTATTGAGCTGCTATTATTGTTACTATTATATAATAAAAACATACATTTTATTCGAGTCTGTAACAGCCGGTGTAAATTTATGGTACTTGTAAAAGTTAGAGCTGAAGGGATAAAAGCAGACACACAGACGCAGCTCAAACATTTCTTCTTGGTGTCTTGTTGCGCAAACAAACAGAGCAGTGTCTATAGTGGATGTTTCTTTTCCTCGCACTCAGACATTCACATCAACTTGTCATTTTAATGCATTTTTTATTCAAGAACCCAAGAATAAAACATGAATAAAAAATCATTCAAAATAAGTTTTATTCAAGAATAAAACTGAATAAAAAATTGCTCAAATGACATGTTGATATGGATGATCTTTTACAAATAACCATAAATTTATACAGGATGTTACAGACTCACATCAAATGTATGTTTTTATTATGTGATAATAATAACAGCAGCTCACTGCTCAAAATGCCATGCCAACGTGAGACTCGAACCTATTGCCTTTCCATTTCTAAAAGGCAGTGCCTTTCACTGTGCCATCTGTGCAGATCCATGATGGGAAAGCGTTACCACGATGACAACTGGTTAAAAATGAAACATACAAATGCACACATATGTGAACGTCTTTTACTTTGTACTGACTGATAGTTGGGCTTCAGCATTATGTCAATTGAGCAATTTCATTTTCTTCAGTTTTATTCTCGAATAAAAGAATACTTGTTTTGTTACCCCTTTTGTGAAAGTGTTTCTTTGATATTTGAGCTTCAGTCTTCATACATCCTACATTTCACGTCAGAATTATGCCATTATTACCACAACATATGAAAACATTTTCTGTTTTAGCTGTGTGTTCGGCATTTCTTGCATCACATTTCCTCAGTCATTCTGTATTTACACAGATCATTCTAGACATGAAACACACATTAAATGTATTTATTTCAAATCATGATATTTCATTACCTATATAATTCCTTACAAATGCATCGCCAGATAAACACTTCAATACAGACTTAAACTGTGAGGATTGCGGCAAGGTGTAACAGGCTGCGTTCTGCTAATTTACACATTTGCAAAACAAAAGTGTGCTAATAATGCTGTGTTAAGGCGATAGGAACTTCTTGGCTTAAGTCAGGAAAATTTAAGGAGGTCAGGGACAACGAATAAAAACTTACGCTTCAGGGATTCTAGTATTAAACGTGTGTCCAGTGGAACTTGTATGTGTGTAAACAGTATCAGTTAATGTGGGTATATACATGATAGAGGATAGAACTTTTCTCTCTTATAAAAAGCTTATGAATTCTAATCTTATTCTTTACAAGGTTATTACCTTACATTGACATCAATACCATAATACTTTAGCTGGCTTTGTCCTACAGTATTTGTAAAATTACAATTAATAGTTCTCAGATTCAAAGTAATACATATGGTTCGAGGTGAGTGATGCATTGTTCATTTCCTGATCAGCTTTCTTCAGACACTAGAAGAATTTTCTTTCTTTCTTTCTTTCTTTCTTTCTTTCTTTCTTTCTTTCTTTCTTTCTTTCTTTAGGAGCATGTCTCCTTCTTTGTCAGTGTGGTACAGGGCACACTCTCCCTTTGTCTGTTTGGGAGTTTTCCTCCAATATTTAGATATTCCTGCAACTTCTCATTTAGATGCTTTATAGATTCATTGGGAAATCTAAACTGGCCCTATGTAAGTATAAATATGTCCATGAATAAGCTCTGAGATGAACTGGCTTCTTGACCAGATTTTGCTCTGTAGCTGTGTTAATTGGTGCAAGGAAAGGCTCTGGCCTAGATATTTTTGAAAATTCATAATTGAAGATATGTATGGGATTGGTAAACAGACAGGTTAATTAAAACAACTAGTAGGATGGATGAGACTTTTGAAATAAAAAGTTTATGACTGGAGTATGTGTACCCATGCAATTTTGATATGGCCTTTGGGCTGATATCCCTTACCCTAAATCTGACATTGATTGAACGGGTTTAAGAATGTTATAACAATGTTATAACTTTGAATGTAATGCTATGTTATCATTCTAATTTTTGTAGCACCCTGTAATGGATTGGCACTTTGCCCAGGGCCTGTTCCTGCCATAGGCCTACTGCTTGCTGGGCTAGGCTCCAGATTCCTGGTGACACTGCTCTGAATAAGTGGGTTTAGGAAGTGGACAGATAGGTTAATTTTTTAAGTTAAAAACTCTGGGCTTAATGAAAAAGGACAGTTTATAAAGCTTCTGTATTACATTTATTTATGCATGAAGCCAACTGAACTCTCCTCAAGTTCAAATTGGGGAGCATGCACCGGTGCAGTGCGTTGCCACACCCACCACACAACGAAACAGCTCGGTATCCCAGTTGGCAACCCCCCAGGCAGACACACGGTCCAGTCCCACCCTCCTGGCCGCAGCCAGGTGTTACATGGGCGACCCCTTGGCCTGGTCCAGCTCCAACAATGAGGATCCAATGAGCTGGATCACCTTCAGGGAATCGCGCCACATGGCTGTAGTGCCATAACTGATGCTCCCTTACAATGCAGGTAATGTGCCTGATTCGGGATTCCATGAGCAACCGCTCATTTGATACAAAGTCAAACAAACGGTACCCAAGGATTTTCCGGAGAGACACAGTACCAAAGGAGTCCAGTCTTCATCTCAGGTCATTGGATAGCGTCCATGTCTCGCAACCATATAGCAAGATGGGAAGCACCAGGACTCTAAAGACTTGGACCTTCGTCCTTTTTCATAGATATCGGGAACTCCACACACCCCTTTCCAGCAACTTCATGATTCCCCCCATGCTCTCCCAATCCGTCTACTGACTTCATAGGAAGAGTCACCAGAAACTTGAATGTTATTGCCAAGGTCAGTAAACCTCTCGACAAGGTTGACACCCTCTCTGCAGACAGACACACTGCTGATGGCTGTGCCTCGTCCTATCACCCGGATTTATCCAGACTAGCAACCATCACTTTTACAGAAAAATCTATTTACTCCCTTTTAAGTTAATGTATCATTTTATTGAATTGTAGCATGACTACACAGTAGTACTACTTTATTTCCACTTTTTTTTCTTTTTTAAGTAAAACAAAATGTCAAAGCAGTTTATCCAGTTTCATTCCAAGCCATTTTTGCACTCAGTTCTTCTTAAGATTACATTTAATGATATGGTAAACTCTCATGAAAACACATGACAAAGTTAAGACAGATGATTAACTATTATGATTCTCACACTCCCTTGTGAAACTGAGATGTTTAAGTTGTGTAAACTCTAGCAAGACTGACAGAACAGTCTGTGATCTAAGCATTTTAATATACAATATTTTAAAGTATTTTCTTTATAATCACGAATGCAATGAGAAGTCAAGGTAAATTACACTTTTTATTGACTAACAGGCAAGCTGAAGGGGCCTGAGTTGCCTCGTTAGCCTGCCTATTGTAATCTGTTCAGTTAGCCAATAAAAGGTGTCATTTGGCTTGACTTCTCATTGTATCCATAACAGATAACATGGTAAAACACTCCACTATATCATCATGAAAAATGTAACCCCTGTCTTCCCCCAATTCACCTAACTGTTGACGATGATCACTTTAAACTTTACCAAATATTTCTGGTCCTTCTTTTCTGCCTATTGTGAGTACCATGCTAGATGGACTGTTGTCCCTAACAGGATTAGAGCTGGCTCCTTGCCGGGAAGGGATGCCCTGATGGAAGGACAGGGATGGACTTGTGTCTCAAACACGATGTAAGTGGGTGTCTTTCTTTGAAGGGATTCCTGTGCAGAAGGACAGAGGGTGTCTGCTTTCCAAGGTTGTATATTTCTTGTACACAGGTTTGTGTATTTTCTCTGTAGTGGCAGCATCCCCCTATTATTGGTGGGATACCCATATGCATATTTGCAGGGCAGAATGGAAACTGCAGTCCCATGGGACAACATTTTTGGAGTTCTTGGGTACCACTAGGGGGAGCTACAGGGGATCGCTATACCCTCTTTGAAATGCTTCCACTTGATCTGGAAGTACTTACCATGTGCAATGCTGTGGCATAAAAGAATACGGTTTTCCTGCACGAGCAGTTAAGAGTCCGGAGGAGGTGGATACAACTATGTGAGAGGTGTGAAAGGAGAAGGAAAACCTATTGTTTTATTATGCTGCCTTGAAAAGAGGAAATTAGAACCCTGTCAAGGTATTTAGTTGAATAAAGCATCTTGTGTTTGAACCTGGGACTTGGTTGTGTAGTTGCATCTGGGGGTTTGGGATGCTGCTATACCCCAAGGAGAGTAGTTATACTGCAGCATTTAGTCAAATACTTTTTGAACAATACAGAAATTCAGTTATGACATTTGAATAATTTTTTTCTAGGTTTACTGAGAAAATTAAAAGTTATATTTAGTATATGTATGGGTTGTTGGTAGATTGCCGGCATTTTACTCCGGCCCTCACCCCCAGGCCGCCAGGAGGAGCTCTCCCGACAGCATGAACATGCCCCGAGTTCCAGCAGGGCATCATGGACTATGTAGTGTTTGTACACAGCCCTGCTGGATACCTTGGGGGCCACCGGGCGTCACTGTTGGGGAGCTCTTATGTGTCCTATGACCCAGGAGTACGTCATGGTCACGTGACAGGAAGAAACGACGTGCTCCCGGGTTGAAGAAAAGGACTATTTACCCTGAACCGGAAGGAATAAGGACTTGTGGACTGTTGGGCAGAAACACCTCCGGGTCAGGGAGTATAAAAGGACCATGGGAACTCCCAGACAATGAGCTGAGCTGGGTGGTAGGAGGGCAACGAGTCTGGGAGCTGGAGGATTGGATTATTGATTGTTTATTGTGTATTATTGGTTATTTATGAGTAGTGTGGAGTGGAGGGTGCTTGGTGCACATAATTATTATAATAAAAAGAATTATTGTGGCACTTTTACCGGGTGTTTGGCGTGGTACCTGAGGGTTCAAGGGAGCACTACTGCCCCCTACTGAGACAGGGCCATTACTGAAGAAAAACAGATTAGGCAATATTAACCACTTCCATACACCTGCCTTAATGTAGTACTTGCATTCAGAACTTATGTTCCTGGCACCTTCCCAATAGCAGAACAAAGGAAATAAAATGCTAATTTGTCTATGAATTTCTAGTGCCAATCTGCTAAAACTGGTACTAAGTGTAACATTTAATTAACATTACCAGAATATGTAGCATTCTCTCTTTTGACTTTCAAAAAGCTTTTGATTATGTGCTTTATTTACTAATAGCAGTGATTTAGGACACAGTGTGCAGTTACAAGAAATAATGAATTTCAAGGATGTGGGCATATTATGAGAATGAGAAAGGCAAAAGCTACCTCCTCTTTTAAATATATATAAATGATTTAAACGTATGTAACAAGCAAGCTGGTAGTCTTTGCGGATTAGCAGGAAGAGTATATTAGAAAGTATTAACTAAATTAAGATGGTCTCAGACTAATGCTCAGAAAACATGCCTAATGCACTATACTGAAAATTAGGCTAAATTGAAGTATAGGCCGCAAATATGTTTTGAAGTTATTACACTGTAAAGTGTTTTGAATTTTAAAGTACACATTGTAAAAAGATTTGGAAAGCAATAGTGACCATTTCATTATACATAACCAGAGAGCGAGCATAGGCAATTAAAATCTGTACTTCAGTCCTTTGGGCAGCATGGTGTCGCGGTGAGTAGCGCTGCTGCTGCCTTGCAGTTAGGAGACCCAGGTTTGCTTCCCGGGTCCTCCCTGCATGGAGTTTGCATGTTCTCCCCGTATCTGCGTGGGTTTCCTCTGGGTACTCTGGTTTCCTCCCACAGTCCAAAGACATGCAGGTTTGGTGCATTGGCGATTCTAAATTGTCCCGTGTGTGTGCGCACCCTGGGGTGGGCTGGCACCCTGCCCAGGGTTTGTTTCCTGCCTTGAGCCCTGTGTTGGCTGGAATTGGCTCCAGTGAAACCCTGTGGTTGGGATATAGCGAGTTGGATGATGGATGGACTTCTGTCCTTTTGTGCACAGCCTGCAGTGCAAAATCAATCAATCAATCAACCAATTTTTAAATAATCTCTGAAAATTGTTTGCTCAGAGCATTCAATGAATTTTGTAAGTTGCAAATCACAATACAGTTTGTAACCAGAATCCAATGCATGCACTACTGCACAACAGGCTCTGGTAAATGAGCCTAAATAGAAATGTAAAAGATGTGCACCTCGACCTGCATGCTGTGCAATTTCAGTCACTTTGTTCCATTTCATTCCAAAGCTTACCACTCAGACACAGAAGGACACATATTGTGTAAACAATGAATAATATATAGTGTCCTATACATTATGTTTGGGACATAGCAATGGCAGGGCTATTAGAGCAGTCTTATTTAGGACTGCATGCAATGACTGCTTGAAGTCTGTGATTCATAGACATCACCAGATGCTGAGAATCTTCTCTGGTGATGTTCTGCCAAGCCCCCTGCTTGTTTCAGAGACTTGGCCCGTTATGGTTTCTCTTCAGCATTTAGAAGGCATTGTTAATTGGATTTAAATCAGATAACTGGTTTGACCATTCAAGAATTTTCCATTTATTAGCTTTCAAAAACTGCTGCGTTACTTTAGCTGTATGTCTGGGATCATTATCTTGTTGCAGGGTGAAGTGTCATCTAATGTGTTTGGAGGCATTTACTGGAACTTTAGCAGATAAGATGCTTCTATACACCACAGAATTCATTGTGCAACTTCCATCGTCAGTGAAAAGAAGTGTGCCAGTACATGTGGAAGCCATACATGCCCAGGCCATAACATCCCCACGATCATATTTAACAGATGAGGTGGTATGCTTTGGATTTTGGTCAGTTCCTTTTCGTCTCCACACATTGCTCTTACAATCACTCTGATACAAGTTTATCTTTGTCCACAAAACCTTTTTCGAGAATTCTGAAGGCTCTTTTAAGTACCTTTTTTGCAAACTAGTGTTTTGCACTGTCTTGCAGTGTGGCCTCTGTACTGTTGCTCATGAAGTCTTCTGCGGATATTACACATCTGCCTCATGAAGTCTGTTTCTTTTCTTTACCATAGTGAGGATTCTCCTGTCATATGCAGTGGAGGTCTTCCTTGGTCTACTAGTCCCTTTGTGATTACTGAGCTCATCAGAGCGTTCTTTCTTCTTAATGATACTCCAGACAGTTGATTTAGATCATCCTAAGGTTTTACCAATGTCTCTAATGGTTTTGGTCTCATAATGACTTCTTTGACTTTCATTGGCACAGCTCTTATTTTTACGTTAAACAATGGCACTTATAGACTCCAAAAGGCACAAGCAAACCGAGGTACCTGAATTAATGAAGCAAAGAAACACATTTGACGAGTCACAAACACCTTTGACACCAATTGTCCCAAATACTATGTTGTACTGATATGGGGAGACCATGTTGAAAAAGTATTGTAATTTTTACAATGCTGTGATTAAAATTTAACCATGTCTGAGCTGTTTAATTTGCAATTTTAAACTGGAGTAGAGGGGTAAATGAAGGAAAAATGTGTCTTTTTCCCAAACATTATGGAGGGCAATGCTAGTCAATGCAGTATTAACATTAATAAATGTGTAAAAAATGTGTACAATATTTTACCTCAAACATGAATTATAGCTTTTTCCACTGTACTTATACAAGGAATATTTGCCCCCTTCCTGATTTTCTGATACCCTTTATTACAAATTTTTGACACCAAATGTTTTCTGGTCTTCACCTAAAATCAGTACCAACTACAGAATACAAGATTGTCTGTGAATGCTATTTTTAATCAATGTGCCCAGTCACATTACTTCACTGTTCATTTACTCAGGAAAATAAGCAGGAAACATGGCAATTATTTCACCTAGAGGTTAGGAGCATGCACACATAATATTCTTTACAATATACTGCTATATGTTGCTTTGATGCAAATTGTTCTTCAATCATTTTTTATACACAATCAAGCTCCTCTTTTCAAGGAGGCCTGTACAGCATGTACCTTTTACACTCTGTTTACATCTGACAGCAACACACTCATCTCCGCTTCTCTGAACTAAAGCCTCCTCTACAGAACTCTTTGGATTGGCACTATATCCCAAAGCAACCTGTGAGAAAGTTCATCCAACTACCTTTTGTGGATGCAATGTCCTTCTCAAGTTCAATGGTACAGATCTGGAAGTAATGGAGAAGTTGTCAAGTGCACATCAATGCAGTGTTCTTCAAAGACTACCCGAATGAGCCTGACCTATAATCATTAGGTTTAAAACGTACAGTTGAAATTTTAGTTTAAATTGTGTGCTATCAAACCAAAGCAAAAATAACTGATTACAACAAATCCTACCAGACAAGACTTTCACTATACTTCTGTATTTAACTTCTTCTAATGGTTTTGATGCCACTTGGCTCACCTAAGATGAGCAGCATCTTTGTCTCAAATGATTAAAGGAATTGCTGGTTACGTCCTGGAGTTCATTGCAGCTGATATGGATTAAATGTTACACGTCTCAATGACTGCAGTCTCCTGTTTACAGGCTACACATGAGTGCATTTCTCTGCATGCCTCTTTTTATCTCAACTTAAATATATACAGTTATCAATCACCTATCTTGCTAAGGTATGTACATTTATTTTATTCAGATGATCTACATATTCATAGGCCTGTGACTCTGTAGCCACTACTTCTAATATGGCCTCTTCAAGCTATACCAAAACTTGTCAAAATGGTCAGTCACCTCCTCACTACCTATGCATAAGAAAAAGCAGTATATTGATCTGGCAAAATTTACCCTGGATTCCTTTCTTGACGTAACTCTCTCCATTTATCTGGGATTGTGACCATCACAAAGAAAATCATAGGTTTGTGCATCCCCGTGACAAGGTTTCTCCAGCTGTAGAATTTGACAGCTTAATGTTTGCTTTGCTGATGGCTGGATGTGTAAAGCTATGCATACATTTGCCTTCCTTTGAATTTAGTATTTGAAACAAATGATCTGCCATGGCGAACCCTAATGGGAGCAGGTGAAACAAGAAGAAGAAGAAGCAGATGAAAGAGTACCAAACACACTTTGCAAATGGGGAAAGCTGTTAAATGCTTTATATGGCTCCATTGCAATATAGGTCATTACATTTTAAGAGCAAACTGTAAAAGAATCATATTTCAAGAAATAATCATTTCCAGATTGTAGGTTAGGACAACTTTTCCACTACATGGGATATTGCAGGGACTTTGCTTTTAAAATTGCCTTTATAGGCATAGTATGCTGTTTGTGCTCTTCAGAGCTTCACACTTTTGTTCAGAACATTCTTGTTAAAGATAAATCTTTTATTTTATAAAGATTCTACTTGACCCTTTTGTGTCTAGCTGTTGATTTTGAATTGTGTCCCATCACCTCCTCTTATTGGTCATTATTGGAAGTGCTTTTGGGATGTGTGTGTTTTGTAACTCCTAGTTCACAAAAGATACATTTTTCAAACAAAGACAAGGTTTAAAGCTTGTCAAGAAGATTATGTGAATTTAGGAAAAAGCTTGGATTTCTGAAGCTGCAGGCAGCAGTCATCTTAAAAAGGCAATCAGTATTCACATTAATGTGCCACATAATATCTGTGTCATGTTATCGGCAATGAACATACCACAAACAAGACAAGATGGCTGATTTCATGATTGCACCACAAAATGTTGGAACCCAAACAAGAAATTATTTACAAAATGACAACGTGCCAATATCACTAGGATAAAATAAACAAAAATAGATAAAGCAGTGAAATATTAAGAATCTTAAAGAGCTCTTCAAGAATGCTAATTTAGTTCAAGCATTTATACTGCATGGATGACAGTTTTTTCAGTCTAATTGTCAGTTTAATCACATTAATCAAGGATGACTATGATCTTATGTCTATTTTTGTTTTTCTTATTTTTCATCAGTCAAAACATAAACTTGATTGTTATGCCTAAATTGCATGCCCAAAATACATGGCTATTAGTTGCAAATGGCTGTACAGTAATGAGTACAACACTTTGATTTTTTATTTATATTGTCAGGGATGCCAGGGGAAACGACCCGGCTGGGACGCCTTGAGGGACTGGAAGAGGGTCTATGCCCACCCTGGATCACGTGGGGGCCGCCATCCTGGTTGCTTTGGGGGCCAAGGGTAGGGGGCTTGGAAGTCCAACCCTGTAGGGACCTGTGGTCACCGCCAGGGGCCGCCCCAATGCCTTGGGGACCCTGGACCTCAGCACTTCCGCCACACCAGGAAGTGCTGTGGGGAAGAGGAGCAGGGACACCCAGAGAGCTTCCGGGAGAACAGCCGGCACTTCCGCCACACTGGGGCGTGTCCTGGGAGGATTGCCGGGAAACACCTGGAGCTCATCCGGGATGAGATTAAAGGGGCCGTCTCCCTTCATTCGAGGCTGGAGTCGGGTGGAAGCATTACAAAGCAGGAGAGAGAGTGGTGGCGGCCCGAAGAGGAAGGCATTGTGTGGCCAGGACTGTGTTTGGGGTTCGTGTGTGCACTAGGACTTGTAAATAATAGTTTGTAAATAAACGTGTGGTGGTGATGAACAACATGTCTGCCTGTCTGTGTCCGGGCCGCGTCCACAATATGATTAAAAAAAACCTTTGTTTATACCAATATCAAATAAATAACACATTAAAAATTGTCGTTTTAGGGATTTCTCTACAGAAATCTTGATTTTAAAGTACACAACCAAAAAATGTTATGATGTATAACTCTGGAATAAATTTGCTTTTGTGTGTCATATCCCCTAGTAGTGCAAAGTTATACTATTTGTAACAAAGTGTCCCCCATTTTAGAAACATTTAGTCTCTTGCACATAAACAATCTCTCAAAACAACCATTGTAGTAGCAGTTATATATTTTCATTTTTTACAAAAAAATATATATAAACACAAATACACTTATTATTATTATTATACACTTAAATACACATATATCATATTTGAAGTAACAAGTAAACAATTTGTAACTATATATGTATAATTATGAACACACCCAAACCTTTACTTTCAAAATGATTTTTATGCCAGTCCTTGAAATGATTTCTATGTAAAAAAGAAGTTTTGTGCTGCAATTCACCCATCCTATCCTGCTTTCTGTTGTAGTTGCCCCACAGAAGTTCCATGTGTTTTTATTTATTTATTTTTCATGTTGTTGTTGTTGCTGCTTTTTTCTTGCATTTCAGGACTGGAATCAACTAAGTACATAAATACATTTTCATGCCGGCTTCTTACAGTGCTGGGTTATTGGGATAGGGACAATGGCTTTCCTGGCAGCCCTGGGCATACGGTAGGAAACAGGCAACCTTGAGCTCAGAGCTAGTCTTATAAAAACACACATACACCTAAACAAGTGTTTCTCAGCTACGTTTATATACTGCTTGTAATTGCGCTTGTTTCTGACTTCTGGGGAAGGAAGTTCAGGGATGAGTGTAACTAAAAACATGACAAAAATATTACACAGCATAGTCAATTACTTCATTTGGGCAGGGGGATTCAATTGTGAACAAGTCAGTAGCTGAAGCGCCTTTTTTTCATGAGCACATGACACAGCAAACTGAGCAACACACTACAGTGACATTCGATTGTAGGTGAGCTCTTCACATGAAACTTAAAGAGTGTGGCAGACGGCCGGGACGGGACACCCCAATGACACTGGATCCAGGGGAGAAGTCATGGGATGCACACTACGTCCCCCAGGACACTTTTTGGCAGCCTCCCTGGGTTGCATCAGGGCCAATAATTTGGAACACCAGAGCTCATTCCTGTTGGGCTCCGTGGCCACTGCCAGGGGGAGCTGCATGGCCTAACGAGCCTGTCTGGGCAGGAACGCAGCCACAGCTGGAAGTAGGTCAACGATCACCTGCAGCACTTCTGGGCGGGCTACAAAAGAGGCCGACAGTCACCACTCCAGGCGCCAGAGTTGAGTGGAGGAGGATGTAGCTGCCTGGGAGGAGGAGTGGAGGAGAAAGAAAAAGAGTGTGGTTTGGGACTATATTGTGCTTGTGCGGTTCACGGGGAAGACGTGCTCCACAGGAGAAGAAGAAAAAGAAAAAGTTCTTTTTGTTTATTTTATGTGCCTCCATTGTCAGTCTGTGTTAGGTTGACATCTATATAGTGCCTTGCCATAAGAGGCACAAGTACAGCGTAACAGAACTCACAGGTATGTTAAGAAGTACCGACTGTACTGTAAGTTGAAATTGAAAGAGTACTGCTCAGTAAAGCAACATAGGGAGAAAGTGCAGCAAACAGCATGCAGGTATGGTAACTGAACCCATTTTTCTTGAACTTTAAAACTACATGCCGCAACGCTACAAAGTTATACTAAAAGGTGTGCTTACAAATCAAGCATAGCATCAAACACAACGGTCTGAACAAAGTCAAAACTGAGATCAGAATAGCTATATACGTAGAGATGCATAAGGACGAGATGTTGTAGAAGCCATTTATTTCCTGCCTTTTACACAGAGCTGTGATATGTAATATAAATGGGCAATTATAGACAGTTCTACATTATTAGAATGGGCTCAAACTCAGCTATCCAATGGTAACAGCAGGGTAAACCTTTTACTGTATGTGGCTTGAAGTAAATGAGACCTTTGAAAAAGCAAATTCACTTAATTGTGACACGCTGCTCACCTTGGGATATGCAGTATTTGGACAAATAACGTAAGAGAGCAAGCAACATGGAAACTTATGATTTATTTGAAAGAAGACAGCTTTCATACCATTATTGATTTTGATTGACTTGTGGGTTTGCTGCAACGTACACAAACAACTTTGAAATATCACTGTGTCCTGCCGGTGGGACACCTCGTCCTTAAGTGGCTATAATCAACATGCGTCACAATTTTAAGAATTCTTTAGATTAAATTTGTTACAATATGATTATTTTGCTAATTAAAAAGCATTCTCTTTATATATATATATATAATGACTGTTCAAATAATATACTGTACTGCATTATTTTACTAATATATGGCAGCAGTATAATTTCAGCAGTGTTTTGTTCTATTTTAGAAAAATCCGCTGTTTGCCATTTCACATTAGTTATTGTCACTAACACTATTCCAATTTCCGCAATTATAAGAATATTTTATTCTATTCAATTATCAGCCTTTCATTTCCACTGTGTAAAGGGTCTAGTGCTTTTGATTACCCAGTGACAATCTTTTAACTTTAGAAAACCTACCACACGGACAAAGTAAAGAGTTTAATACCTGATCCAACAGAGATCTAATGGCTTTTTGTACACTCTCTATTTCAAGCCACAGTAACTTATCTCTATATTATTTGAAAACTTTGTACTTCAATTTCCAATGCTTTCCTTGACTCTTTTCTCTTGACACTTGATTTTACTTTTCCTCTATTGGACACTGCATCTGGGGTTTCATCTCAAATGGACTTCTTTAAATGTTATGAGTTGTTACAGTGATAAGCACACCTTCCATTACTGCTTCATTCATTATCTTCACTTAATCTTGTTCCAACATCTTCAGGTGCTGGTTTTGAAAGATAAGTCTTTCTAATTAAAGATAAGGATTCTTCACTTTGCCAATGATTGGCGTTTATTGCTAGAGATTGAGCAAAGAAGATAAACAAATGCCTTAAGCATCAGTTCCTGTCTAATAATGACAGGCGCAGAGATTAAATTGAACTTTTGTGTTGCGTTTTGTCTTTGGTTGCATGAAGACAGTAACTAATTGAGCTTTTGTACAACTGTAAACTTCTAAAACTATCTTTATAATATGTTGTTTCTAGTGTATTAGCATGGATAGATTTTAATTTAGCAAAATAAAATTTTAACTTTACACAACAATAATAAAAAAAAAAGTTTGTTCCTCCCTGCCAAAAATCATTATTCATTTCTTGTAACATTTGTCTTGTTTTAGCCTAAGGGAAACAGATTTAATTCATGATTCAAAACCTAGGCCAGCAGAAGAAACTACGAAATACTTTCAAAATTTTCAATAACTAAAATGTTAATTTTGTTTTAGCAATAACATTATCTGCTAGCCAAACCAGAAGCCAACACTGAAATATGATCACAAGGAAGAAAATACTTTCCAAATTAAGATTTTGAAATCAAATGCAGAAAATTTAAATCCAACATACATACAGAATACTAAAACAAAACTAAGATTATTTTTCTTTTCATTATTATTTGCCCATACTAGTTACCCATTTTTCCTGAGTTTTTTTTTGTTCTTTCTCCTTCCTAATGCTAGATATTTTTATCCATTTTCCTTTTTCTCTCTTAATTTGCTATAAATGTGCTCACAATTAAAATGAGCAAATACTCTTTTATGCCCTGTGTTTCACATATGTGCAGTAAGTAAGCACTGTTAAGATCTAAACAAAATAATAGCTAAACAACAAAGCAATAAAATCAGAATTCAGTGTTAGCAGTGGCAGAACCCAGAAATTCACAGTGTATGGTGAGTGTCTTTACAATAGGCAGGCAGTGACTGAAAATCAAGAGATGTGACAAGATCATAACACATGAAATATCAAATTGGGATTGTTTGTGGGACTGAAACAGGACAATTGCTGCTAATGTGATTTGTTTTGCACAGACTAAACTGACATAAGGCAGCTGCCACTTAAAATGGAGGATGGGCAGGCACTATAGAGAGAACTGAAGAAAGAAGGATCTCAAGAGGAGAACCATTTCTGGAGTTAAGACAGCAGGTTTAATCAGCATGTTAAGCACTGAAATAGAATTATTTACTATAACTGATGACATATGGACAACTTTTGGAAACAAATAACAAACACAATTATTATTCCCATATATAAAATTTAAAAAGTAAATACTATTATATTATCTACATTCAGTAGATACACAAAAGAAACAGAAGATGTTGTATCAGTCATGGAACAGAACTGCTACTAATACGGTGCGATATACAGTAGCCTGATAGAACACAGAACACTTCAAAATAATATTTGCATTCATTGGACATTTTACAAATAATAACTATCCCTTGTAGCACATCATAAAGATAGAACACAAACAGCACTGATCTAAATATTTTATACAAATACAAATCAATCTGTAGTTTCAATGCTTTAGCGCTAAATAAACAAAAACAAAAACATTTCAAACATATAAAAAAGTACTGCGGTGGGTTGGCGCCCTGCCTGGGATTGGTTCCTGCCTTGCGCCCTGTGCTGGCTGGGGCTGGCTCCAGCAGACCCCCGTGACCCTGTGTTCGGATTCAGCGGGTTGGAAAATGGATGGATGGATGCCAAAAAGTATCTTGAATTTGAAGCAAACAAGTAACAACAGATAAATCATTTGCCTCAAATAAAATTGTTTCTTCTGTTTGTTTTTTTACTTTTATATTTGGATGAACCACCTTCTCTTCTGCTTTCTTCAAACAAACCACCAGCAATAGTGCAATATTTACATGGAAGTGTAAAGCCATGATGGAGTTTCAAAGCATAATTAACTGCTGATGCTGCAAAAGTCAAAGAAGGAGCAAAAGAAAGTTGGTCAACCATGATCAAATAACAAATAAACTGCACCATAAAAAAGTGAACATAGTTTGAAAATGCACCCAATATCCTCAGATGTTAACATAATACTTTAAATACACAATCACAATTTTATAAATAGGATTCAGGTCACGGGTGCTTTACAAGATATCAACTAAAACATTTACATGAAAAGAAAAAAGAAAATTGAAATAGGTAAAAATAAGAATGGATAAATAAAAAAATAATAGATAAGAACACAATTAATATGCCCTTATATAACATAGAAACAGTAGAGTCTAAGTCTCTAATGATACTGTATGTCCAATGGTATGGTCAGAAAATAAAGAAAAAACACCAGGGACAAGATTTTAGAGTGAAAAAACAAAATATGCAGTGGGCCCAAAGCCAAAAAACTTAGGTAGTTCCTTATTATTTTTTAAGTTACTAGGGGACTCTGCCCCCTGCTCGCTTCGCTCACCAACCCCCAGGTATGGGTAACCAGATGTACAATTTAAAGAGACTGTTATTTTCATGGGAACTGTTACATATGCATTATAGAACCATTTTACATTTCAGTAAGTAATTAACCATAGTTAAAAATAGTAAAACATAAATTGAAAGAAAACTTGTTTCATTTTGCGTTATAGGTATTTGTTGTGTTATACGTTTTTGTTCTGTTTGTCTTTGATATTAACATGCAAATACTTTTTAAAATTTCACTTTTACTTTAAAACTTCAGTAAAAACAATATTTGGAATTAAATTTTTCTTTAATATTGCATTCAATTTTGACTCTGTGTTTGGCCTTACATCTTGACAATGCAACATGTAACTGCCCGTGATCTTTTAAATGACGTCTGTGAGACGTGTTTAATGACTTTGTACCATAATTTAGGATAGGTTTCTCTGTTTGGAATTTCAGCACAGACAAACCTATCTACATCACCAGCGGTTAATAATTTATTTTTCAAAGTAACCAATAAATGCATGTGAGGCAAACCCCGTTTTTGAAATTAAATTGTGCAAATATATTCTCTGATTTGACTGAACACCGTTTCGACTTTTTGATAAAAAAATCTACTTACGAAAGTTGGAATATCCAGAGCCGATGTAGCAGGTGCCATTGTTCTCAAGAATTGACACATTTCTGGCCACTGTGGATTGCAAGTCATAGTAATAAATAAATCTGGCTGACCGATAGTTTGGTATATTGCCATTGCAATCATGATATGACAGTTGCATGGCTCTTGGACTACCTTGATATGATAGTAATATTACTGCTTTACCTACTTTGAATTTGTTGGAACTATTATTATTTGAATTTTGAACGTGATCAATGAGACCTTGCATATGTTCTATTCTAAATTTAGTTTTATTTGATTTAATAAAGAAGAGATGATTAGCTTCAACTTTTAGATATGCATTAATAATGTAATGTTGCGATAGACGTTGAGATGACAGAAGTGGGTTAAATACATTGGGATGTATTGCTAATTTTGACCCGAAATATTGTGTGGGTGTTATTTGTTAATCTGATTCCGTGTGTTTCATATTATACTACCATCCTGTTTTGCCATCAGGGAAAAGCAAAGGAAAGAGTAAAGGATCGGAATCAGGCAATTTATTAGACAGAAATGACGAATCATGTTTTGCTTTTAGATAAACACGAATATCAACTCTGTCTTTGATATCTCCGTCTTTCAAAACTATTGGTTTATTGGTTTAACAATTCATCACATGTTGGTTTATTATAAATGTGACTGTGATCTTTCGGATTCATATAGAAATCCAAGAAAACTTCTTTGTGTTTTGCAGATAAATTTAGCGTAAAGTTTGATACGTTTAGACATATGGATTTGTATCCATTATAGGCTGTTGTGGCAAGCGGCTGGTACCCAGCCTGGATGCCCAGAAGCAATGGAGGAGGGCTTACGCCTCCTCCAGACACACAGGGGGGCGCCTGGATGCCTGAGGAGCCCTGGCCCTCAGCACTTCTGCCACACCCGGAAGTGCTGGGGAGAAGAAGACCAGGAACACCTGGAGTGCTTCTGGGTGCACAGCCGGCACTTTAGGTTATTGGGAAGCACCTGGAGTTCGTCCAGGTGACCGTAAAAGGGGCTGCCTCCCTCCTTTCAATGGCTGGAGTCAGGTGGAAGAGGACAGAGCTCGGAGTGAGAGGAGTGGAGGCAGACCAGAAGAGAGGCATTGCGAGAGAAGGCCTGGACTTTGAGGGTGTTTTGGGGTTTTGTGTGCACTATAAATAGTACAACAGTTGTAACTAAATATGTGTGGTGCTTAAAATGATGTCTACCTGTCTGTGTCCGGGCAGCTTTCCACACTGTATAATTTCTTATACATCAGATCGTTTAACTCATTTGATATTATGTTGCATTGTTTCTCCGTGATCATAAATATACACCTGACCGAATTGTGGTTTCTTCAAAATTGAAGTTGTCGTACCTTTAATTGTTGCTGGACCACACATTCTAATTTGAAAATATCTTATGGCTAAAATCTCATCTTGCGGGACTTGATAAAAACCTCTTCAAAAAAGTCTTGTTGCAGGATTTTTTTTTTATATAATAGAGAGATGTATTCTTGCCACCAAAGACAAACTTAACATTTCATGCTATCGCTAACTTTCATGCTGCTTAATAACAGTGGGAAAACTTAAAAAAATAAAAGGGAAAAGACACATTCTTAATAAAGAAAACCAGTATACTCAAAATGCTCTATAACGTGGAATTCTAACTTTATGACGGTAGCCTACATCACGTCACATTAGTTTGTGTCCTACAATTTTTTTTTAAATCAGATTATGGTTTACTATTTTTTTTTTTTTTTGCAATCAAATATTTAATATGGCTTCACTGTTGAACAGTATTTAGTGCTGGTGCCACACAGCTCCAAGTACCAGAACGTGTATGGATTTGGTCAGTTCAAACACTCTTTGCTGTGTTGCACCCAGTGTTACAAGGGTACGCTTAGGCTTTGTGTGCATGATGGAAAAAATAAGTTCAGAAAATAAATGGATGGATGGAAGGTTCTAAAAACTGACAAATGTATAATTTCTTATAATTACTTGGAGTAAGTAATTAGATCAGTCTAAAGCTATATTGCAATAAATAATGTATCCTAACACTGAATGTCTACATTTTTGTCACACTTTAATACTCTTTAAATGCAACCTATAGCATTTGAAATACTTGCTTACTTTTCAGAAACCCCTACACATTTCCTGGGTAATTATTGGGGGCTGTTTTTGCTCATGCTAAAAAAAGGCTCAAATGACATTTTTTAATAAAGTTATAGTCACAATCTCCGACAGACCAAGCTAACAAGGTAAACAAATACAATGATCATCAGCTGGAGCCTAATGAAGACAGGCACCCAGATTCAATTATGTTTTAGTGCAATATCTTCTGTGGGTAAAATTTTTCCATGCTGTTTGTCAAATAAAATTAAATGACATGTTTATTATTATAAGATAGTGTCAAAATATTATTTGACATGGTATGCCACCAACATTTTTGGCATTTTTTGCATTTTATAAGTCAAGAAAAAAAGTAGAACAAATATTTTGATCACAAATATACACATCCTAAACTTACCCTATCTTACATGAGAGCATAAATCCAAAAACTGTTCTGTAAGCCTTAAATTAAATTTAAAATTATTATATTTTAGTGTATATGTGGTAAATTTAAACAACTTTAATTTAAACTTTCAATTTCATTAGATTTTGTGATACTTCTGAAAAGATAGTTCTCAAGATCACAGGACAAAGATAACTCAGACACAGATGGAAGTGTATTTTTGTTTACAAGAAGAATAATGAGTCATATTAAAATCCTCATTAAGTTCCTATTAAAATTAGAATTATTTAGGATAAACACAAACTAAAATTTTCTCTTTCACCTCTAAGGGATAAATTTCACTTTTAGTAATTAAAAATAAATTCTAAAATACCAACCATTATATATACATTATGTATATACTGTATATATATATATATATATATATATATATATATATATATATATATATATATATATATATATACATATACATATACATATACATATACATATACATATACATATATATATATACATATACATATACATACATATATATATACATATACATATATATACATATATTTATATACATATACATATATATATATATATACTGCTCAAAAGAATTAAAGGAACACTTTTAATCAGAGTATAGCATAAAGTCAATTAAACTTATGGGATATTAATCTGGTCAGTTAAGTAGCAGAGGGGGTTGTAATCAGTTTCAGCTGCTGTGGTGTTAATGAAATTAACAACAGATGCACCAGAGGGGCAACAATGAGATGACCCCCAAAACAGGAATGGTTTAACAGGTGGAGGCCACTGACATTTTTCCCTCCTCATCTTTTCTGACTGTTTCTTCACTAGTTTTTCATTTGGCTACAGTCAGTGTCACTACTGGTAGCATGAGGCGATACCTGGACCCTACAGAGGTTGCACAGGTAGTCCAACTTCTCCAGGATGGCACATCAATATGTGTCATTGCCAGAAGGTTTGCTGTGTCTCCTGCACAGTCTCAAGGGCATGGAGGAGATTCTAGGAGACAAGCAGTTACTCTAGGAGAGCTGGAGAGGGCCATAGAAGGTCCATAACCTATCAGCAGGACCAGTATCTGCTCCTTTGGGCAAGGAGGAACAGGATGAGCACTCCCAGAGCCCTACAAAATGACCTCCAGCAGGCCACTGGTGTGAATGTCTCTGACCAAACAACCAGAAAGACTTCATGAGGGTGACCCAAGGGCCCCATGTCCTCTAATGGGCCCTGAGCTCACTGCCCAGCAGCATGCAGCTCGATTGGCATTCGCCATAGAATACCAGAATTGGCAGATGCACCACTGGTGCCCTGTGCTTTTACAGATGAGAGCAGGTTCACCCTGAGCACGTGACAGAAGTGAAAGGGTCTGGAGAAGCCATGGAGAACATTATGCTGCCTGTAACATCATTCAGCATGAGCAGTTTGGTGGTGGGTTAATGATTGTCTGGGGAGGCATATCCATGGAGGGTCACACAGACCGCTACAGGCTTGACAAAGGCACCTTGGCTGCCATTAGGTATCAGGATGAAATCCTTGTACCCATTGTCAGACCCTATGCTGGTACAGTGGCTCCTGGTGCACGACAATTCCTGGCCTCATGTGGTGAGAGTATGCAGGCAGTTCCTGGAGGATGAAGGAATTGATACCATTGACTGGCCACCACACTTTCCTGACCTAAATCCAATAGAACACCTCTGGGACATTATGTTTTGGTCCATCCAATGCCACCAGGTTGCACCTCAGACTGTCCAGGACCTCAGTGATGCCCTGGTCCAGATCTGGGAGGAGATCCCCCACAACACCATCTGTCATCTCATTAGAAGCATGCACCGATGTTGTCAGGCATGTATACAAGAACACAGGGGCCATACAAAGTGCTGCGTACAATTTTGAGTTGCTGCAATTAAATTTTGGCAAAATGGACTAGCCTGCAACATAATTTTTTCAGTCTGATTTTTGGGGTGTCTTTGAATTCAGGGCTCTGTAGGTTGATCATTTTCATTTCCATCAAAGCGATGTGGCATCCTTTCGTTCCTAACACATTACCCAGTCTATATCAGTATAGATATCCAGGAGGATTTCTTTTTCCCATTGAGATCTGATGTGTTTTCAAAGTGTTCCTTTAATTTTTTGAGCAGTTTATATACATATATATATAAATATACATATATATATAAATATACATATATATACACATATACATATATATATATATATATATATATACATATACATATATACATACATATATATACATATATACATATATACTTATATACATATATATATATATATTGTGGACGCTGGTCCGGACACAGACAGGCCGACATGTTGTTCATCACCCAACACACTGTTTATTTACAAATATTTACAAACTTTCACTCACAACCCCAGTGCCTCTTGCACCGATTCCCCCAAGTCCAGGCCTCACAGTCTCTGTGCCTTGCTCTCCTGGCCGCCTCCAGTCCTCACTCCAGCTCCGTCCTCTTCCACCCGACTTCTGCCAATGACTGGAGGGAGGCGGCCCCTTATATACAGCTCCCAGATGAGCACCAGGTGTTCCCGGCATTCCTCCCTTGGCCACGCCCCAGCGTGGCGGAAGTGCCGGCTGTCCTCCCGGCAGCTCTCCGGGTGTCTCCCAAAGTCTTCCCCCCAGCACTTCCTGGTGTGGCGGAAGTGCTGGGCTCACAGGATATTTAGGCACTGGGGCGCCGCCTGGCGGTGGCCACGGGTCCTTACAGGGCTGGGCTTCCAAGCCCTGTACCCGAGGCTACCAGCATAACCAGGACGGACGCCCCCTCTCGGTCTGGAGGAGGCACAAGCCCTCCTCCGGTCCTCCTGGGCGTTCCTGTGGGGCTCCAGCCCCAGCCGGGGACCACAATTTATATATAGTTTACTGTCAAATAATGCAAAGAGTTCGCAACACGTGTTTTGCTCTTATTTGGGCTAATCAGGCGTACAATAGTAAATCTATTTGTTGGGTAATGTTAAAATGTTAAAAGTATTTCCTAGATGATAAATGAAGCATAGAATTTTTCTTTCTTTTTAGTTTTATTTGAACTTCTGATTTCTGTGAAAGCAACTAGATATAAACACATAAACAGAAAATGTTAGTAGACAGGGGGGTTTCTGCAGAAGATGAGCTTGCAAAGAACAAGGTTTGTACAGCAAAACAGCACTCTAGCAAACAAATATTTTATGAAAGATCAAGATCTAAAGGTAATTTTCTGGCCTTTGGATACATTTAATTTGTGAACATGTATTGATATGGTCTGTGAAAATGACATTTGACACAGATAGCTAGGGATGTTCACCTTCACCAGGATAGGCTTTAAAAAGTTGACAACTTCCTGGAAAAAGCAGGATGAAGCAGCAGCAGGAAAACAGTAACAATGCACTAATCTAGAATACCCATGAAGTGAGACATTGAAAATGCAGCAATGTAACCTTAACAGACTGAACACCACCACACTTAATGCCTTTGATAGCTGCTGAAACATCTAGGTTGTATGGTGATTTGTCACATCCATTTGCTTTGCTTCTGCTTTTGGTATATTAAGAATATTAAGAATGTTAAAGACCATAATCCCAGAATAAAGTATCTCAAACTCTCAAACTGCATTAAACTTGAATTGTTGCTCTCTTTTGCAATCTGGATTCTAGAGATTAGGGGAGAGGCCATCAGCTCTGTGTGAAATAGGACCCAGGTGTAAGTTGTCTCCTTCCCTGTCATTATTTTAATATATATATATATATATATATATATATATATATATATATATATATATATATATATATATATATATATATATATATATATATATATATATATGTCGGATGCCAGGGGCGATGACCCGGCCGGGACGCCTTGGAGGACCGGATGTGGGTCTACGGCCACCCTGGTCACTGCCAGGAGGCGCCCCAATGCCTTGGGGACCCTGGAACTTAGCACTTCCGCCACACCAGGAAGTGCTGTGGGGAAGAGGAGCAGCGACACCCGGAGAGCTTCCGGGAGAACAGCCGGCACTTCCGCCATGCTGGGGCGAGGCCAACGAGGGAATGCTGGGAACCACCTGGAGCTCATCCGGGAGCGTATAAAAGGGGCTGTCTCCCTTCATTCAGGGCTGGAGTTGGGTGGAAGCAGGACAAGGCACGTGAGGAGTGTGGAGGTGACCCGAAGAGAGGCATTTGTGAGGCCAGGACTGTGTGTTGGGGTTTGTGCACATTGAACTGGGTCTGAGTGACCATTATTTGTAAATATTGTATATAATAAATACGTGTGGTGGTGAAGAACAACATGTCTGCCTGTCTGTGTCTGGGTCGGCTCCACAATATCCATCCATTCATCCATCCATCCATCCTCTTCCGCTTATCCAAGGTTAGGCAGCAGCTTAAGCAGAGAGGCCCAGACTTCCCTCTCCCCGGCCACTTTTTTCAGCTCTTCCGGAAGAATCCCAAGGAGTTCCCAGGCCAGTCCGGAGACATAGTCCCTCCAGCGTGTCCTGGGTCTTCCCCGGGGCCTCCTCCCGGTTGGACGTGCCCGGAACACCTCACCAGGGAGGTGTCCAGGAGGCATCCTGATCAGATGCCCGAGCCACCTCATCTGACTCCTCTCGATGCGGAGGAGCAGCGGCTCTACTCTGAGCCCCTCCCGGATGACTGAGCTTCTCACCCTATCTTTAAGGGAAAGCCCAGACACCCTGCGGAGGAAACTCATTTCAGCCGCTTGTATTCGCGATCTCGTTCTTTCGGTCACTACCCATAGCTCAAAGGTGAGGGTAGGAGCGTAGATCGACTGGTAAATTGAGAGCTTTGCCTTACAGCTCAGCTCCTTTTTCACCACGACAGACCGATGCAGAGCCCGCATCACTGCGGATGCCGCACCGATCCGCCTGTTGATCTCACACTCAATTCTTCCCTCACTCGTGAACAAGACCCCGAGATACTTGAACTCCTCCACTTGGGGCAGGATCTCTCCCCCAACCCTGAGAGGGCACTCCACCCTTTTCCGACTGAGGACCATGCTCTCGGATTTGGAGGTGCTGATTCTCATCCCAGCCGCTTCACACTCAGCTGCGAACCGATCCAGAGAGAGCTGAAGATCACGGCCTGATGAAGCAAACAGGGTAACATCATCTGCAAAAAGCAGTGACCCAATCCTGAGTCCACCAAACCGGACCCCTTCAACACCCTGGCTGCGCCTAGAAATTCTGTCCATAAAAGTTATGAACAGAATCGGTGACAAAGGGCAGCCCTGGCGAGTCCAACTCTCACTGGAAGCGGGCTCGACTTACTGCGGCAATGCAGACCAAGCTCTGACACGGTTGTACAGAGACTGAACAGCTCTTATCAGGGGTCCGGTACCCCATACTCCCGAGCACCCCACAGGATTCCCGAGGGACACGGTCGAACGCCATTTCCAAGTCCACAAAACACATGTAGACTGGTCGGGCAAACTCCCATGCACCCTCCAGGACTCTGCTAAGGGTGAAGAGCTGGTCCACTGTTCGCGACCAGGACGAAAACCACACTGTTCCTCCTGAATCCGAGGTTCGACTATCCGATGGACCCTCCTCTCCAGAACCCCCGAATAGACTTTTCCAGGGAGGCTGAGGAGTGTGATCCCTCTATAGTTGGAACACACCCTCCGGTCCCCCTTTTTAAAGAGGGGGACCACCACCCCGTCTGCCAATCCAGAGGCACTGTCCTGATGTCCATGCGATGTTGCAGAGGCGTGTCAACCAAGACAGTCCTACAACATCCAGAGCCTTAAGGAACTGCGGCGTATCTCATCCACCCTCGGGGCCCTGTCACCAAGGAGTTTTTTGACCACCTCGGTGACTTCAGTCCCAGAGATGGGAGAGCCCACCTCAGAGTCCCCAGGCTCTGCTTCCTCATTGGAAGGCATGTTAGTGGGATTGAGGAGGTCTTCGAAGTACTCCTCCCACCGACCCACAGCGTCAGTCGAGGTCAGCAGCGCACCATCCCCACCATATACGGTGTTGACACTGCACTGCTTCCCCCTCCTGAGACGCCGGACAGTGGACCAGATTCTCCTCGAAGCCGTCCGAAAGTCGTTCTCCATGGCCTCTCCAAACTCCTCCCACGGCCAAGTTTTTGCCTCAGCAACAACCGAAGCCACGTTCCGCTTGGCCTCCAGAGACCCACAGGACAAAAAAGTCCTATAGGACTCCTTCTTCAGCTTGATGGCATCCCTCACCGCCAGTGTCCACCAACGGGTTCGGGGATTGCCGCCACGACAGGCACCGACCACCTTGCGGCCACAGCTCCGGTCAGCCGCCTCAACAATAGAGGCACGGAACATGGCCCATTCGGACTCAATGTCCTCCACCTCCCTCGGGACGTGATGCCGGAGGTGGGAGTTAAAGCTACTTCTGACAGGGGACTCTGCCAGCCGTTTCCCAGCAGACCCTCACAACACGTTTGGGCCTACTAGGTCTGACCGGCATCTTCCCCCACCATCGAAGCCAGGCCTGGCTCCAGAGGGGGGGCCCCGGTGACCCGCGTCCGGGCAAGGGAAAACGTCGTCCAAGGTTTTTATTCTTCATCAGAGGTTTGTTGAACCGCTCTTTGTCTCATCCCTCACCTAGGACCAGTTTGCCTTGGGTGGCCCTACCAGGGGCATAAAGCCCCGGACAACAAAGCTCCTAGGATCATTGGGACACGCAAACCCCTCCACCACGATAAGGTGACGGTTCAAGGAGGGGGCTCCACAATATATATATCCTTTTTTATTGATATATAAACTAATTTGAACTTTTACCTCTCTGAACCTAAATTTATAGTAAATGGGTTTAAACAGTCATATCTTCATTTGATCTTGTCTATACAGTAGTTAAATCACCATACAAATTATTCATAAATCTGGTCCTCCTCAACTGCCTAATCATTGTAATATTTCAAAGCATCTAATAAAGATCTTTATCACTAAACAATTCTTGTGTAAAGTTGTTCTTATAGTAACTTGTAAATTTTAACTGGTTATTGTTTAAAATTTAGATGCTGGCTCCACTAGAAGAAGCCTATTTTTCATTCAGACCTTTCATCCAGAAACGCGTAATTCTGTACATCCAGAAACTCATAATTATGTAAATAATCTACCTTAATCCAATTTACAAACAGTGTGAAATTTCAATCTCAACAACATAAGAAGTACAATTTGTTTATTCAAACCCCTGGGAGGCTAATCTTACATCACCATAACCGCTATTGATAAATAAGATCAGATTTTTGGTGACTATCCATAATTCATTTACCACCTTTTCTATGTTTTCTTGCTATATTTGCCCACTTATAGTATGAACATGGGCTTCTTTCACAGCTTCCTACATAATAATTATTAAGTTTCATAATACAACAGTTCAGACATAATATCTACAATTTACAAAATATTATTTATACGATATTCCTCCCTTGTGCCAAGTGCTGCTGAGACAGGCTCTGCTCTCCTATGACTCTAAAAAGGAAACAGTAAGTGATTTAGAAAATGGATCGATGAAGGTTTTCATGCTGATATAAAAATATTTGGACTTTGTAACTTTTTGGTCACGTTCTCAATATTTCTTTTTCAAAGGTGAGTTTTCCACCAAATAAAATTACACTGAATTATCATGTTATCAATCGATCTTCTAGTCTTATAACAAATTATTACTGTAAGTACGGAGGTTTTCAAAACAAAGTAAATAATTGGCATATTTTTGCTGTATGCTTTATGTTCTACATATATACTAAATGTATATGATTTAAAAAAATAACTGTTGCATAGATTATTTGAAATAATTTTAATTGTTTGTACATTTTGCATCAACTAATGGTTTACACTTTGCTTTGCATGTTGTTAGTAAAGTCGATGTATTAATTTTTATTCATGATTGTTTATATTTACACATACCAACTCTTTTACAGCTCTGCCTGTGATTTTGCACACTGAAAGAAGAGACTTGCTGATTTGAGTTTAAACACTTGTGTGTTGAATTTATTTGAACTTTAAATAAATAATATAACAATAAATGCTGTTATCTTTATTTTTACTGTAATATTGATCTTAGTAAAACTCAAAAATAAAATTCAGTAAACAATACAAACTAAACAGAAATTTTAGTGATTGGCAAAAATGAAAATATTGAAGGTATTAGCAGTAAACTTGATCCCAAGGCAGAGGTATAATCATGGACCCTGAGCAAAATTTTAAATTACACTTTATTCGGATTACGAGGATTGAACTTTTTTCACTTAAGAAACATTGCAAAGGTTAGACCACTTTTAACACTACGTGAAGCTGAGAAGTTAGTTCATACTTTTGTTTTTGGTCGACTAGTTTACTGTAAAGCACTTGTTCAAACTGAACTACCTCAGAAAGACATGAATCGGTTGCAGTTAGTTGAGAATACAGCAGCAAGAATCTTATTTTGAAAAAGAAAACTTAAGTAGATCTCATTAGTTTTAGCATTATTAAGCATTATTATACTGGTTACCTATGTCCTTTAGAACTGATTTTAAAATAATGCTAATGGTATATAAACCTTTAAATAATCTAACTCCTTCCAGTTTTTTAGAGTGCCTGTACCCCTACACTTCAAGTCATAACCTTAAATCTTCTAATAATTGTCCACTTATTATTTCCAGACCTAAGCATAAAATAAGTGCCAAGGTAGCCTTTTGATGTTATGTATCAAAAATCAGGAATACTTTACCAATAAACATAAGCCAGATTAATACTGCAAAAAATTAAAAAAAAAACCTAAAAATTAACTTTTTAAATTTGGCTTTCTCATTGATACATTTTAGTTGTACCCTTAATAGACTATATATGCATAAAATTATTACTTGGTATTCTAAAGGGATTTGTCATCTGGACTACAGTAATCTCTACTTTTCTTCCCGAGACACTTGCCAATACGTTTAGCCACCTGTGATGCTTATATGAAGGCGAGTACCCCTGCTATCAATGAGACCGATCTCATTGAATCCTCCAAGACAAAGCCTGAAAACTAAGTGGACTGATTTAAGAACATTTATGTTATGTAGAATTCTCATTAGGGGCTGGGTGTTCTTTTGGTCGTAGAACCCCTGAAGATTTTGTTTTTATCTCCAGCTTAACTTGTTTTTTCTGTCCTCCTAGCCATCTGACCTTATCACTGGAGTCATCTGTAGAGACTTACAATATGACATTGTATATAAGGACAGCTCTTTCTTACTAATTATATTCTGTGTTATGTAAGGTCCTATGGATATATTTCTTGTTTTTCATTATTATTTTTTACCTAATTTATTTTGTTTTTCTTTTCTTGTAACTGTTTCTTTGACACATTTAAGGCACTTTGCACTACACTCTTTATATGAAAATGTGCTACATAAATATATGTTTGCTGTTTTAAAGACATCTAATATAAACATGGGACAAGAAAATATCGAAGAAAACGAAAAAAAGAATACTATCCGCACAAAAGTTCTGGTTTTTAAGTCTTATTCTTTCTTGAATGTTTTGTTTGTATTTATAATACAGCACAACATTTTAGTGGTGTTTTCTTTTAGAATTCTGAGCAGGTTAAATGCGCCATGATTTCTCCTGAGAATAGTGGTGGAGTAGCAGTGACTTTTAAGCTGTCAATGTTTCATTACACATTATGCCCAGTGAACAATGTAATAGTAAACATTATGTGAACCCACATGACGTATATACGACTCCTATAAGAAACAATTAATTGTTAAACATTTACAAACCAAAGTGTTTTTCAAAAACTAAAGGCATTCACAGTGCATCCATTTTCTAAAGCTACTTTATTCACACAGAAACACAAGGAAATAGAAATTATCCTGGTAGCACTGGGCATTACCCAGAAAAACAGACTGACTGTCTTGTGCAGGGCACATTCATACACATATCCACAAATGCTTGGACAGTATACTGTTGTAAGCAAACTGACCATACACCTTTAGACCATCTCTGTTTATTTTACATAGCTGCAAATTCTTTTTGCTGGTATAGACCCAAGCTAAAATAGATAATTCCTTTAGTTTAGCTGGTGTACTGGGAATTCTCAGTATATATCATTTTTTGCTTTGTGCCCTTCCCCACCATAACATATCATCTATGAAGGTGGAGTGAAAGCTTTAGATTCGTCAAACATTTTGATCTCTGGTTTTCGTTTTAGGGTTCCCTGAATATGAAAACATTGATATCTCAATGATGGGTGTGTGTCTATCTGTGTGTCAACGTTTCTTGAGGACAGTCTAGAGCTAAAAAGGCTAGATGAAAAAATACCAAACTTGAAACTTACAATAAGCCTGTTATGAGATGACGATGTGTTGATTAGTTTTTAAGTCAAATTGTGCAAGAGAAAAAGTCACTGTAGAGGAACCCTCAAATACCACAATTCTGAAATTAATTTTGAATTCTTCTTGTCAATTGCTATTGTTATGACCTATTTTATGATCAGAAAGATCAGCATTAGAGCGGTAAATAATGACTGAAATGTTATAGAATAGTTTGGGTAACTTGGTTCCTAGGGTGCAAAGCCTACTGACGCTCATGTCCGAATTTTTTAATAATAAATTATATTTCCCATAGTTGCAAGTCATAACTAGCATTTTCTGTGACTAAAATCAAAAGCAACTTAATTATATGGGATATTGTTATAGCTGGCATGGATGAAAACTTACTTGGTTGTTTATGAGCAACGTTGTCTCTGTAAGGTAGAAAGTCAAGCCTGACCACTATCTCTGTGAAGTAAAGTTCAAAATATATATGAGAGATGCTGCTGTGCTTTTTTTTTTACATGTCTATAATACAATTGTAGTTGCTTTTAAAAATTAGTGAAGTGTTAAACTGTAGACAGTGTTTCATTACATTAGCAAAGCTCACTCTAAGCTCCTTTTAATCTATCTACAAGGAGATTCACTTGAAAGAGGCCCAGAATATTCTGTAATAACTCTTGCTAGGACAAAGCAATCTTAATGAAACAATGTGCAATGTGCTCCTCAGTACATGGACCTTTGAACAAGGCGTGATGCCCCTGTGTTAGAGCGATGAGGTAGGCACCGGACAGCTGTTGTGACGTTTAACCTCTGTTTGCAATTCCTGGGTGCATACCGCTTATACCCCTTCAATTAGTCACTTGACTTCTCATTAGGATGGCGAATCTTCATGGCGCAAACCTATTGGGTCACCAATTTGTTTAAGCAAAGCCATAATCCACTAGATAATTTTGAGTTAATGGAAGGTTACTTCCATCAAGATTGGGCAACGAGTCAGATATTGGCAAGGAGCATGGCAGATATTGAGTCTTTCTTGAGTAATTTCAAAGGGGCTTTGGCCACCACAGTTGCTGGATCTGACACCACCACGCTCGTACTGTGGAATAATTGAAGGAAAACATCTAACGTGAGATTGCTGGTATTCCCCCCAAGACACTTGCCAATACGTTCATGAACATGCAGTTAAAATGTGTCTGGTAGAAAATGGAAATCACTTCCAGAATTCCATGTAATGCAGTTGGTTACACATAAGTCAATAGATATAGCGTATTTTTGTTTTATTCTGATTGCTTCATCCTAATGGGAGTTACAATAAAATATTCAGGGCCTCTTTCGAGTGGATCTCCCTGTATCTATCTATCTACCTATTTATCTAATAGCTTGAAAGTATGATTAATCAACCACTGACCGTTAGCCAAAAAATAACATAGTTTACTTAATTAATTGTGACTAAACACCAACTTTTCTTGTCCATTTTTATTTTAAAACCTATTTAACTTGTTAGGTGCGCAACAAAACATATATTACTTATAAACTTGCATATATACAAAATGTACTATCAGTGAAGAATGGCGCAATGTTGGCATGCAGCCTTATACATCCAGGAAACTAGGTTTGGATTACAGAAAAAAAGATAGTTTGTTGTCCCAATAACCATTAATTAAATTAAGTGGCATCAAAAATAGATAGATAGATAGATAAAGAGAACTTTATTTGTCTCCAACAAACCAAGCAAATAAGATAGACAATTTTTACCCTTGAGTTCTTAAAGAGGTTAGCGAGTACATATATAAATTCTTAAACCCCGGAAAATGGCAAAGATTATCCCGTTACATAAAAAGGGTGACCGGGTAGATCCAAGCAACTACAGTATAGGCCAGTGAGCTTAATGTGCATCACAGGTAAATTAATCAAAGGAATTATTAAGAGCGGGCGGCACGGTGGCGCAGTGGTAGCGCTGCTGCCTCGCGGTTAGGAGACCCGGGTTCGCTTCCCGGGTCCTCCCTGCGTGGAGTTTGCATGTTCTCCCGTGTCTGCGTGGGTTTCCTCCGGGCACTCCGGTTTCCTCCCACAATCCAAAGACATGCAGGTTAGGTGGATTGGCGATTCTAAATTGGCCCTAGTGTGTGCTTGGTGTGTGGGTGTGTTTGTGTGTGTCCTGCGGTGGGTTGGCACCCTGCCCAGGATTGGTTCCTGCCTTGTGCCCTGTGTTGGCTGGGATTGGCTCCAGCAGACCCCCGTGACCCTGTATTCGGATTCAGCGGGTTAGAAAATGGATGGCTGGATGGATTATTAAGAGCACGACTGAGTAACACATGGCAAGAACAGGAAATTTTCTGAATAGTCAGCATGGGTTCAGAAAATAAAGGCCATGTTTTACTAACATTCTGGAATTCTATTCTATTTATCTTGACTTTAATGAAGCATTTGAGAAGGTGCCACATGAGTGATTCAGCATTACGCTAAAAGAAGTGGGAGTACAGAGAGATGTGTGCAGAATTGACTCAAACACAGGAAGCACAAGAAGGGTTACAGTGCAAGGAACCTTATCAGAATTGGCTAATATTAAGAGTGGAGTTCCACAGGGGTCAATGCTAGGGCCGCTGCTATTTTTAATATATATATATATATATATATATATATATATATATATATATATATATATATATATATATATATATATATAAATAGTTTGCATAGAAATATAAGTAACAAGCTGGTTATGTTTTGTCAAAGATGAGACAAGAGTCATAAAAATATTTGGGGCAGCCGCCCATATTATTTTTCCTGGCTGCAACTGGAAAAAACTTTTAGTACAGATGTTTATATGTTCGAGTCCAAAACAGAACTAACTGGTGAGGTTGAGATGGTGGGTTTTTAAAGTGCGGCAGATGAAGTGAAGTAATTATGACCGGAACCGGAAGTGACATCATCAGGCCCGTTACAAGAAGGGGCATCTTCGGCACCGGAAGTGAATTCATGGGGCTTCTGACCAGAAGTGATGTCGTGGGGCTCCTGACTGGAAGTGACGTCATGGAGGCCGAGCGGAATTTCCTGTAATGGGTCTGCAGTGGAAAAAGAGAAAGTGTCACACCACACCTCAAATGGTCTGGTGTGGAATTATCTTTCTTGAGCACTTTAGCTGCATCCCATGTGTGACAGTTTGTAGATGACACCAAGATAGGTGGATTTGCAGATAATCTGGAATCCATTAAATAATTATAGAAGGACTTGGACAGCATACAGGCTTGGGCAGATTTGTGTCAGATGAAATTTGATTTAAGTAAATGTAAAGTATTACAAGTTGGAAGTAAAAATGTGGAGTTTGAATACACAATGGGAGATCTGAAAATTGAGAGTACGCCTTATGAGAAAGACTTAGGATTTATAGTGGACTCATCACTGTCAATTTTCAGACAGTGTTCAGAAGCCATTAAGAAGGCTAACAGAATGTTAGGTTATATAGCACAATGTGTGGAGTACAAGTCCAAGGAGGTTATGCTCAACCTTAACAATGCACTGGTGAGGCCTCAGCTGGAGTACTGTGTGCAGTTTTGATCTCCAGGCTACAAAAAGGAAATAGCAACACTGGAAAAAGTCCAGAGAAGAGTGACTAGGCTTATTCCAGGGCTACAAGTGATGAATTATGAAACATGATTAAAAGTCCTGAGCCTTTTCAGTTTAAGAAAAAGAAGATTAAGAGGTGACATGATTGAAGTGTTTAAAATTATGAAGGGAATTAGTACAGTGGATCGACATTGTTATTTTAAAATGTTTATTTTCAGCAAAAACACAGGGACACAGTTGGAAACATGTTAAGAGTAAATTTCGCACAAACATTAGGAAGTTTTTTACACAGAGAATAATAAAGACTTGAAATAAACTACCAAGTAGTGTGGTAGACATTACGCCTTTAGGGACTTTCAATACTAAACTTGATGTTTTTTTAGAAGAATTAAGTGGATAGGAATGGCGAGATTTATTTCCTGCCTATGACTCATTGTGTAACCCTAAACAAGTCACTTAACCTGCCTATGGTGCAACTGTAAAAGCTAACTGTAAAGTACTGCAACATATGCCGATCTTGTAAATTGCCTTGGAGAAAAGTATCAGACAAACTAAACAAAAATTGTAAAAAAAAAATAACAATAATGATAAATTGATAATTGGGGCTAAAGAAGATCTTGTGACAAAAATGTCACACACGTATTTCATCCAACACATAATCTTACAGCTGGGGTTACTCTTCAGTATAATTAAAGGCAACTAAAGGAGATGGGTTCGAGGAAGGACATCTGGGCAAAAAAATTCTGCTCTAATATCCCCTTTTGAGTGGGGCAATTGGCCAACTTTGGTGCCATCTGGGTGACTTTGGGTCTTGGAGTGCCATGGTGGCTGTAGGACTTTGCTCCTACCCATCCTCTTAAAGAGAAGTCAATTACTACTGTTGAAGCATGTATTGCCCAAAAAACATTTAAATGTTTCATTTTACTTTTCTTACTTGTTAAGATTTCTCACCCTTAATTTCTTGTTTTAGTCTTAAACAGCTCCTCCCACGGTTTCTAATTGCTGCTTATTGGCAATAACACACACATAATAAAGGAACAAGCAGTTCTCCATCTAGCTTGTTTCCATTTGCACCTGTGTAATGTGTACTATTTCATTTAATAAAGTACTCAGAAGGAAACTAAGCAGGATACTATTACAATGATACTCCTGAAGTTTGAATGCAAAGCTAGGGTATTTTAATTAAGGTGGCAACATTAATTCCTGACCTGTTTTATGTACATCATAATGGTCAAGACTGCGGTGGGATGGAGCCCTGCCCGGGGTTTGTTTCCTGCCTTGCGCCCTATGTTGGCTGGTTTTGGCTCCAGCAGACCCCCGTGACCCTGTAGTTAGGATATAGTGGGTTGGATAATGGATGGATGGATAATGGTCAAGAGTAGGTTCTAACATATGTTTCATGTCTGTCTTATGATTTGTTTTTCAGTTTTCTGCAGTGCACTGGTAAGATGCAGTCAGATTGTGCCTCATTAGATAGCCAATCAATATTATCTTGAAATTATGTGTGATTCTCTGTACAGATGATTATTTATATATTTAATAATGATGTTTTGCCACAAATATATTCCTTACATTGTTGACTGCTAAGTTTAACACTGCATTAGTTAAAATTATACTAATAAATACTGTACAATGTTTTTATATTACATAATAATGTTACCTAAACAAAATATGTTTTTAATGCTTTCATTTGGTGGATGAAGGAAAGATAAATAACAAGAGTCAGCCAATAGAGCTATCATATATATGGCTTTATATCTCCAGAAGGGTATTTTTTGTGGATTCCGTACCACATTGTTCATTGCTTTTTGTTTGACCATATCCATTGGAGACCTGACTCTTCAGAAAAATTAGAGTACAAACCTCTGACCTCAAACCTCTTCTTTTTAGGGTGATGCCAATAAATCATGGCCTATTTTTGGAGACCTGTGACTTAACTTTGTCCTGACCTACCTGCAGCTTTGAACTGAATAAAATAACACTGACTGGGGTTAATGTGTAGACCTGCTGACTTAAAAGTGGCAAGTATCCCCACTAGACAGTGTTGTTGATCTTTCCCCTTTCCAGTAAAAACAATATTATCTGAGTAGATGGCACTCTAGCTATTGTTAGGATTAAGCAGCATTCTCACCAGATGAATGCTGGAGTCCTGTGTTTCCCAAGGATGCAGGGAAGGATGCAGTACTGTTACAATTCACTTGAAGTGCTGAATATGATTTTCTCTTACTGTTTCCAATAAGGAACTTTGCAAGTAACTGTTAGTCATTTATACTTCATGTAGTTGACAGAGGTAAGAAATCTGGGATTTCTTTACAATTTACCATTTTCTTTCAAGTTTTCCTTATGCTGACCTATACTTTTCCTCCACTCTTTCTTTAAAAAAGTGTCATTTATAAGAACAAAAGCCTTTGTCATATCTTTATTCATGGAGTAAAGAGATATTAGAAGTGTACTTTATTTTTGTAAACTGCATGGTAGAAGAAAATGACAGAAATATCATATTACCTAATCAAATGCTACTGTCACTTTTTAACATAGAGCTAAATAATATCAATTACTGTAGTTAATCAAACAAGTCAACATTTGTCATCATGCTTTTAACATTTCATTTGCTTTTATAACGCAATTCAATTCACATATGTAGCACTGAATGAACAAGACCCATTTATTTTCTTTATCATTAACTTTTTTAAATATAAAAACTCTTGTATGCAATGCCAGTCCACACTTGTCCTCACGCACTGAAGCACTCTGAAAAACAGTCATTCCATGAAAATGAACTCTATTATCAAAAACAAGTCAATAAGAGAATTGTTACAAAAGCCATTTTTATAAAGACATGGAATGAAATGTTTCACTTTTGTGCTGATAACACTTAGCACTCTTTGAAAATTTTTTCTATATGCAAATAATAAAAAAGCTTCTTGCCTGGCTCACTCGCTGCAAAGCATAGATATCTATATAAGCTCAATACTATCAAAACTTAAATTGTTTCTTGTGGGATTTCCTGGACAACTCAGTAAACTTATATTTCTACAGAAACAAAGTTGGGATCTGCTATACTGTTTTATTTCCTCTTCATCTGAAATCATTTTGAAAGTCAAACATTGGTACCAAACCTTGAAAAGGCCTTTCTTGAAAATAAACATGTGTTAGTCTGTTCTAAAGGTTTTGCTGCAGTCTTGTGTCTTTTTATCCTTTGTCGAAATTAACATAGAAAATACCACTTAAACAGCACACTTCTACAAAACAACAGCTGAAGTTTTTCATGTTTCACTTTTGCCTAGTGGTGCTCTGTGCAGAAATGTTGCTATATAAATCCATCAGTTGTTTGTGCTTTGATGTTATATATTTAATGAAAAACACAACCAGTGCAAACATCTCTTTAATAAAAAAGGCTGCTGAATTACATCTTGAATCCTCATTGTTCTTTTTTTCTATTTTGTTATATGGTTAAAGTGCTCTCAGTATAATATTAATGATAGAGTTCTATAGATCCAGATGCACCGTGTTACGATTGTGTAGAGAAGAGTATGTTTGTGCAGTGAAGAACCATGAACATTGCCTTTTCGGTCATTATAGCTGACTGAAATGAGGCAAATGAGGATTCACATGTAAAGACGTTTTGTGTATGAAAAGAAATTGCAGTTTTCATGCTTCCTCTTTTTGAATCTTTTTTATTTTTCGAAGATCCTGTATCATTTTTTAAGGTCTTATTTCATTTTTCAAAATATATTAATGTTTCAATGACACAATTTTGTGTTGTATTTATTTATGTTTGCCAGCGTTTTGTGACTGCATATTGTTTATAAATTGGAATTCTTGATGTTGGTCAAGTGAAATATAAGCATAATCTGAACTAATTTGAAAGTGAAATGTATGCGTTATGTTACCTTTGTTAGGGAATTTTCTGCCATAAATTTTGTTTTTTGACTTTTGCATCAGACCTTAGACTATTCATTTTTAACCTATTGTTTCAGCTTCTTGTTAGATCATCTACCTTCTGTTTGCAATCTTGCCTGTTCCCAGAATACATGGCAGCCTACCCTTTACCATCCTATGGTCTTTTCTTCTTTCACTCTTTTAGTGTGCACTTTCATGCGTATAATAATACTTGTTAATAACGGTTTCATCAGAATATAAAATGTGCAGGAGGTGAACGTGTCTAAAATACAAGGTTGACCATCATTACAACATCTCTTTATTGTGGAGAATTGTGATGTGAACTTCACCTTGATTTACATTAGTGACAATAGTGAAGAAGCAGTTTACTCCACACTGGAAAAAATTTCAGGGTTTTTGGCTACTTGTATGACAGAATTAGAATCTGGTTTCATGGAAGGCAGAAATACATTAGCTGCTTGGACTAAGGGCCCATTTTATTGTGCCTTATATGTAAGACATCTACTGTATGTATTGCAGTTCCTAGAAAAGTCACAGCTGTGTTGTTTGTCATCTGTTTTCTTGATTTGTAGTTTACTTATGTTATTTTGTATACTTAGTCAGAAATATGTATGGGAACTCAGGTGCTGTCAACTTGTGAAAGATGCTTGATAGAAGTGCATGCAGATGTTTTACTCTACAGTATATTGTTTGATTTTGTCACATGGAATACACAAAAAAAAGAAACATTAATTTTAAGTTGTCACTCAAACAAAATTAAGAACACAAAAGATTTCCAACTTGATCCATTATTTGATGACATCTATAATAAATACTGAAGAACTTCTAGGTTCTAGTAAAGTAAGCTTAACATTTTTCTGATTTTAAGTGAAATAAGACCTTCTTTCTTTTGAGCAAGACAGAACCATATGCTTAATGTGAATTGTAGTAGTGATAATCACAAAAGATTGTTAATTAAGGTGGAATGTCCAAGTTTTGGTTACCTCAAAGAGTGGTGTAATTTAGTTTTAGATTTTAGGAAGGTCTGGTCAATATACAAAGACTTTATTCCAAAAGGGGATACTTCTGAAAATGTGAAAGAGCAAGTTCCTTGTGATTCACAATTAGGTGACCTGTGTGTATTTTGGATAGTTTAAGTTGGTAAAGATGACGAACATGTGGTAAAATTGTAATCCATAGCTAACCAACCAGGTAGAAGTTTTGACTCTTTCAGATTTTTTATAATATCGGCCTGAGTTGCCTCGAAAGCTTGCATATTGTAATCTTTTAAGTTAGCCAATAAAAGGTGTCATTTTGCTTAACTTTTCACTACATGCATAATATCAGAAATCTAAATGTCCACAACTCAGCAGTGGAATTGGAATTTAGGTAACATCATGTCCCTGCTCTGCTTTAAATACCTCTTTGTTTTTGTACTTGTGGCATTTTTGCATTGCAATTGGACAAATCTACAAATGCATCCAATTTCTTAATAAAGTAGTGTTGAAGAAGATACTCTAGAGAGAATATCCATTTTAAAGTTTATTGTTCCAGATAATGTAAGATGAAGACATGATAAGCTGATGAGGTCTTCTTGAAATCTTTCCATAAAATTTTTAAATCCAAAATTGTGTAGGTCTTTATGTCATTATGGTGATTAAATTGCTGTAAAAGAGTTAAAGAAAACGTGAAACACCATGTTACCTCAATAAAGACATGGTTTTTGTTCTTGCTCCTTTACTTAAAATCCCCTAAATTTCTGTTTGACTGTGCATGTAGATGGCTAGAAATTCAATGGTGATGACAAATAAAATTGGCAACAACTGGTGACTGGCTTTGATGAACTGAGTATTGTGGAGTATAATATAACAGTTTAATCCATCAATATGCACTGTATTTGGTACATGCCCAAATTTACATAATACAGTGAATATGTAACACCAATCTACAATTTTTAACAGAATGTTTTTTATATTCAAAGGCACTCCAGGAACTCTGCTGCTGTTGAAGTTTACATTATGCTAAGTACACAATGAAGATTTTATATGAATCTTTTGAAAAATAGTAAAGCGAAGAATTGCTGCTCTTAGGTGTACAGCACCTTTGGCAAAAATCTTAAAACTATTGTACAACAGAAAAATTGTTCTGTGGGAAGAATATTCCAAAAGGCTTTTATTTTTTTCTTGGCAAAAACAGAATGTAGCACCAGACATATTGTTTTATTTGAGAGGGTTCAACTCTGTGGCTTCCATAAACATTGTCTCATTTAATGCAGAATTTCATATAAGACGATATTGGGTAGCTTTCTGTGCTTTTGGTTTTTGGCTTTGTAGAGATTTAGTGGCACTGAAGATCTTGGATTCCATTAAATGTCTATCCAGCTGGCCTCTAAATGGATAAATAAGCTGTTAATTTGTATTTTTTAGAAAAATAAATCTGTTATAGGTTGTCACACACGTGTGCATGGGAAGCAGCTGAAGGGCTTAGACAATACTGTTTATACATCTGCCCAGGGGCGGGTACGCTGACGCTCTTTCTGAGTTCTCTGCAGGTCTTACCCGGGAAATCCCACCAGGAGCCGCCATTTCCAGGAAGGACACATCACCTCCGGTTCCGGCCCCAAGAATGAGGTCACTTCCGGTTCCGGCCCCAAGGATGATGTCACTTCCAGTTCCGGCCCAGAGGACGACATCATTTCCGCCCTCTGTGCTATAAAGCTCACTGCCTTTGCTTAGGCAGGCAGTTCTGTTTTGGACTCTGTTGTGTAAACAACTGTTTTGAAAATGCCTCAAATACTATTGCAGCCGGGAAACCGCATTAAACGGGTGGCTGCCCCAAACCTTTCCACGCCTCTGGTCTCCAGTTCTTACAAGGTCTATTTTAATTACTTTCTGAAGAGTAATGTTTCTTTTCCTACTTTTATGTTACTTATTTCTCTGCATTAAACAACTTTGATTCTTATTGTTCTGCAACAGCATTTCAAGCTTTAATATTTGATGGCTAGTGTCTTATTAGCCCATTCTTCATATCCATAACAAGAATTAAATGATTTAAGTAACAGTTGCTCCATTTAGCTTGAGTTTTATTTTTGTAGAGCTCAGCAGTGGTTGATCTTGCATGTCTATCACTGACTTTTCAAATGTAGTAATTTATTTTGTTTTCCCTTTTGGTTGATGGTTTTTCAGTGGAAACCTATAAAATTATTTGTCTTTAAAATTTTCCCAGAGTGTTCAGAAAGATAACACCAACGATGCATAAGTTTAACAGACATCCGAGTATTTGTGGGGACAATTTCAATAAAATCTTCATCCCCCATATTAGGAAACACTGATGTCATCTGTTACTGTTGTTTGGTCAAAGCTGACTTTTGTAAATTGTCTTTGTACTACAGATAACAAATCCTCTGAGAACAAACCTTCTTTGTAATGAAGTTAGCATAAAACTCGCTATGACACAAGCGTAAACTCAAGTACTAGTTTTCTAGAGTGGTGTTGTAATCTTTGAGCAGATTTCTTAAGTAGAACAGTCATTGTCTGTTGTAATGTATGTGTTGTGGGAAGCAAAATTATTATATGTGTTGTGGATGTTGGGGGTCGCTGTTGTCCCTTTTAACCCAACAGATATACAGGACACAGGTTAAAAGCACCAAGAAGTATTTTAATATTTGGTCTTCTTGAAAACAGTGCCCAAAGAACCACATCCAACTATTATAGGCAAATAAACACAATAATCAACACAATACAGCACAATTCTCTCTCCATATATCTCCTCCACACCCTCCAGTAAGCTTTGTCCACCACCACCTGACTCTGGCTCGCTTGCTGGGTCTTCAACAGTCCTTTATATAGTTCTTGACCTAGAAGTGCCTTTATTCTTCCGTCCATGTGACTTGCCAAAAAGTCAGACGGAGAATCAAAATTCTTTAATCATCCTGGAAGTACTATGGGGCTTCCGTTGTCGTAATCCATTAGTACTTCTGGGCTAGGTGAGAATTTGTTCTCCCATCATCTTCCCACAGCGTCCTCTGGCAGCACCCATGGTACCCAGCAGGACTGTGTCGCCAAACTCAAAGTCCCATAGTGCCCTGCGGGAATAGTAGGCATTACATTTATCAGTTAATGCTGTCAAACCTGTAATGCAGTTCTTTTTGTGCCTCTGCAGTCTTTTAGTTGTTTTTTTCTTGCAGAGTAATGCAAAAAGATAAAATATACATTTTATCATTAAATACTCAGGACAAGGGGAACAGTTTTAAGAGACGATTTTAACATTTCCACACATTTGTGCACCAACATTATTTATCATAAAACACAGTGCAACTCTTCTTTTATTTGACAGTTCAGTCAATCCATATGCATGACAGAAAGGCCATCTGTCTGTATTGTGTGTGCTGTCTCAGTGGTTAGCTGTGTTTCAAAAAAACAAGAAACAGAGCAATTTTCCTATATCTTTTTATAAATACAGTCTTATCAAAATGTCTTCTGAGTTTGATGGCATGTTAGAGATAAAACAAAACTTTCATAAATATTTTCTTCTATAATGAAAAATAGATTCTGCATTAAAATTTGATCCTTCTGTACTAGTATTATAGGAAATAACAATATATTATAAAAAATACAAAAAACATGCTCACATCATATATTTTTATCCAGCACTTTACAAGTGATCAGAAAAATAATTAATATTACTGGCATGTGAATTTGAGCTTGTCTAGGGAATAGTTTACTAAGCAACTGTCTTTTACCAACACCACCATATACAGTATGACGGTAAGATACAAAAAAAAACTTTTTTTTCAGATATCATATATTAGCCAATCAAATCTTTTTAATAATCTACTATGTTGTCTATTTTGGTGCATCATAACTTCGATCAAGAATAATTAAAGATTAATGTTAATTATTAAACAACAAGGATGTTGAACTAAATCTATATATACATATATAAAATGTAAAGTTAACTGACTGACTTACTCATTCCTCAATTAAATCACTATTTCCTGTTTACTTAAAAAGCTGAAATTTGGCAATGTACATCTAGGCCAATAGGTTTCCACTAAGAAAGGGCATTTTAAATTATTAATATTTATGAATAATCCCTCATAGAAAACGAAATACCCTAAAATCTCAAAAAGACTTTGATTGATTTGAATGAAGTTTGGTGACAATGGAAAGAAAATTCATCAACCATTTATTTTATTTTTTTTTTACTTATTGATGATAATATTGTACCAAATGTGACGCACAGCACTGGCACGGGCCTGAAAACAGAGAGCAGTTGCTTCCCTGTATCCTGTTTGTGGCATGCCATTTTATGCAAATGAAGAACTCCAACAAAAACAATGAGCAATGTAGATGAACAGTACCACTGACCAATAGGGTGGACTGATGAGTGAAGATGAGGATGTGTTTTAGACAGGATAAAGATATTGCATTCACATGTGCCATGCATACAAAGCCGTAAAGTGAATGGAAAAAAATCTGCTGTTTTCATACACAACTGTTTCAATTAGAATTACTTTACTATTTCTTAAATTTTCAATAAATGGTTGGCCAGTTAAAAGATTGTGCTTCACTGGAGCTTCAAGTGGATGTCATTATATTTATTAACCTATTACTACTATTGATCTTGCTCGTACTCAAAATTGGTTGCCCCAAACATAAACAATAAAGTATTTGATGCAACCAAATTATCTCAAAAGTATACTTATACAACAGGAAAGCATAAATACTACACTAGATATACAGACGATGTCAAACAAAATAAATAAAAAAAAAATCTATAAAGCAACAGAGTTATGGTTGCTACATATACTGTCACACATGTGCATCTGAGGATCACCTTGCCGGCTCTGATCAGGTATGCAGTACCATCAAAGGGTGAGAGGGGGCACTGTCATTGTCTTTTCTCTTGCATCTGCAGATCATAGAACAGGGGTGGCCAACTCCAATCCTGAAGAGCCACCGTGGCTACAGGTTTTTTTTCTCACCCAGCTGCATAATTAGAAGTCAGTCTTTACCAATAACAGATCTTACTTAATTTCACGGCTTGCTAGTGTTTTAATTATAATAAAAGGCAATTTCATACAGTACATCATTTTAAAGTACAAAGACAGGTGTATCATCATTGTCTTAGGAATCTTACGAAGCTGGATAACACGGCTAGTACAGTATATGTTTAGAGATATAAAGCAATATCCATCATTAACATAGAATTTCTGCTTCCAAATGAACTACAGTGATCCCTTGCTATATCGCACTTTGACTTTCGCGGCTTCACTCCATTGTGGATTTTAAATGTAAGCATATCTAAATATATATCACGGATTTTCCGCTGGTTCGTGGATTTTTGCGGATAATGGGTCTTTTAATTTATGGTACATGCTTCCTCAGTTGGTTTGCCCAGTTGATTTCATACAAGGGATGCTATTGGCAGATGGCTGAGAAGCTACCCAATCAGAGCACGTATTACGTATTAAATAAAACTCCTCAATGATATACGATATGCTTCCCGCGCGGTGCTTCGCATACTTAAAAGCTCTAACAGCACCTATTGATTTTTGATTGTTTGCTTTTCTCTGTCTCTCTCATTCTCTCTGACATTCTCTGCTCCAGACGCAGGGGGTGTGAGTGAGCACAGAGGCTTTTTGCCTAGAGGATACTGACGCTCCTCTAAAAAATGCTGAAAGACTACCTTCACATTGCTCCCTTCCTTGCGGCCACTTTATCACGGTGCTTCGCATACTTAAAAGCCCAACAGCACGTATTGATTTTTGATTCTCTCTCTCTCTCTCTGACATTCTCTGCTCCTGATGCGCACTCCTTTGAAGAGGAAAATATGTTTGCATTCTTTTAATTGTGAGAAAGAACTGTCATCTCTGTCTTGCCATGGAGCACAGTTTAAACTTTTGACTAAAGGGTGTTATTTCATGTCTAGAGGGCTCTAATAATGTTAAAAAATGTATGTAGAAGGTTGTAAACAGGTTTTCTTTGCTCTAACTGTGAAAATATTAGATTTATAAAGAATTCTACTTCGCAGAAATTCATTTATCTGGAACGGATTAACTGTGATAAACGAGGGTTTACTGTACATCACAACTGTATAAACGGTTGCCATTTGAAAATATATAACTTAAAGAATATCAGCATTAAGAATATTTGAGCTTTCAAAATTATAAAAAGAGAAATATTGAGATTGAAGGTTTTGTTTAGCCATTTCATTTAAGAACACAAATCTTTTATTGCAATATATTTCAAATTTCAATATAGCATTCATATGATTTTTAATTTATAAATAAGTGTAGGCATGTATTTGGGTGCACTATGCAATGTTTCCTTCTTTGCACTAAACAGTACCTGGGTTAACATAATGTCTCTTTGACCCTGAGCTAGAAAAACAGTGCAAAAATTGATGAATGGATGAATTTATATCTCTATTTAAACTATTTCATGGTGTTTAGGAAAACTTTTAAGGCTTACAACTTTTTCATTTTTTAGTTATTAAACAACTGTTTAAATGACCTAATTATGTATGTTTTTTGGTGCAAAAAATGTTCCTCTGCATTCATAAATTTTCATTTTGCTATGGGTGTAGCTTCATTATATCCCTTTTTAATCACTGATTCAGTATGGGAATAGATATGAATTAGCTAAGGACATGTACAGAGAAGTATGTGACTCTTAAAACACTCTGAAGTCTGCAAACATGAAATTTTTAATTAAAAAAAAACTCATTTCAAAGTGAAGTTGCATTCACATATATATATCAACAAACTAACATTTCAAAACAAGTATTGACATAAACATTAGTTGTCAAGAATAATTTTAAAAGCTACATCGAGGATATTATTATTTCAATGTAACAAACTGAAGTTCTATATAAACATGTGTGCTGAAGTGTGAGAGAAATCAAAAGATGTATAATTTTAATGTTTTTATAGTCATTTCCTAAAGGTGAGGTATACTTTTTATTTCTAGTATCTCAAATACTTGAAATGAAAAGGTAACACAATTGGTGAGGCACAATTCTTACTAAGCGGAAACCAATTTATAATTCAGTCATAAGTGTTGTCATACAGATATTCAGAGTTAGATAATGGATTCACACCATAAGTAACATTTATTGATGTAGCTGGATCCATCAAGCATTAGCATTTAGAGTGTTAAATTTTGCAGGAGTGAGAAATAAAGCTGTAAAACTGTCCATCATGCCTTTGTCAATATGTGAAGAGCAAAAAAATGATTCCATTCAATATACAGTAAATGGCAAAAAGGTAATGTTTACATTATACCAAATTACGTACCAAGTAAATGTTCGCTCAATTAACAATTACACCCACACTTACATGTAATGCCAAATACAAAAGGTAACATACATGCAACCATCTATTTAACTAAACCAGCAAAACAGAGTAAAATACACTTGCAAGTATCTCAGCTGTAAGTATAATCTGTAGAATAGGTTAGAATGAAAAAGTAAAATTAAAACAAACTAATTTCTCCCCCATATTTGTGTCTGTGTGTGTGTGTGTGTGTGTGTGTGTATGTATGAACATAGTATAGTAGTCGCCCAAAAACTGGAGGTGTCCATGGTCAAATATTTTTGGCACCATCTGAGTGACCCTATTTAATAGTACACTAAAAAAAAGAACCAATGAGCATGAGGACACAACAAAAACAAGACAATAATAGCAATGAGTAAGCCAAGATATAGGCTTCTCTCTCTCTCCTAGATCTAGTTATAGCTACATCCTGTACAAGGGTCAGGCAAGGGTCAAGTGCCCTCACAGGCCAACTTCTCAGACCTGCAAAGAACTATATTAGAGAAATTTGGGTTTGGCCTGAATATTTGTGCATGGATCAAACTACTGTATATCAATGCAGAAGCTTCAGTTTGTCTTAACATCATGGTCTCAGGCTTCTTTAAACTAGAACACGGCACCAGACAAGGATGCCCCTTGTCATCATTTCTATTTGCAATTGCCAATGAACCACTAGCAGTCCACTGTCAAAATGCTTATCAGATAAAGGGGGTTATTAAAGAAGGACTGGAGCAGAAATTTTCTCTATATGCAGATGATATGGTTTTGTATATACGGTATCAGACCCACAAAATACTGTGCCTGCAGTCTTAACAGCACTTACAGAATTTCAAAAGATCTCTGGTCTCAGAATTCATTTGAATAAAAGTGTGCTCTTTCCAGTGAATTCTAAAGCATACAATATTAGATTGAACACCTTCCCTTTTTTATTGCAGATTAGTTTAAATACCTAGGGGTAATTATCACAAGTAAACATAAAGCTCTTTATCAACAAAATTTCACCGTCTGTATGGAAAAATTTAAGCAAGACTTGCATAGATGGTGAACCCTTCATCTCACTCTAGCTGGAAGAATTAACGTTGTTAAGATGAATATTCTTCCTAAGCTTCATTTTTTATTTCAAAACATTCCAATATACATCAATAAGTCATTTTTTAAGCAATTAGATTCAACAGTAACCTCATTTATTTGGAGCCTAAAACAGCCACGTATCCAAAGAACAACTCTACAGTGACCTAAGACAGAAGGTGGCATGGCTCTACCTAACTTTCAGTTTTATTACTGGGCAGCAAACATACAAGCTATAAAAACCTGGACACAAATAGATGAACATACACAGGCTTGGTCCGCAATAGAAATAAAATCCTGCAGTACTTCTTAATACAGTAATCCCTCGCTATATCGCGCTTCGACTTTCGCGGCTTCACTCTATCGCGGATTTTATATGAAAGCATAACTAAATATATACGCGGATTTTTGCTGCTTCGCGGGTTCTGCGGAAAATGTGTCTTTTTTTACTTCCTGTACATGCTTCCTCAGTTGGTTTACCCAGTTGATTTCATACAAGGGACGCTATTGGCGGATGACTGAGAAGCTAACCAATCAGAGCACGCAGTTAAGTTCTCCTGACTGAGAAGCTAACCAATCAGAGCACGCAGTTAAGTTCCTGCCTGCTGAATGCAGTGTTAACCAGGAAGTCTCGTCTCGCTTATTCAGCATCAACGTGTATCTCTGTGTAAAGAGTTTTGTGTTTATCTTTGTGCATAGTCAAGCCCTTCATTATGGCTCCAAAACGATCTGCTACTGCTTCAGGGGCCGTGCCCAAGCGCAAACAGAAGATGTTAACGATTGCCGAAAAGGTAAACGTTTTGGATTTGTTGAAGGCTACGATTCTTTTTATTTAAAAAGTAAGAAAGGAATATAAGATCTACGGCTGCAGTGTCCTTTTAACCAGGGTGCAAATCGAGTTGTAAGTGGATGTAATAAGGCAGTAGTCTGGATGGAATCTGCTTTAGGGATTTGCATTGAAGACTGCCAGAAGAAGAACAACGGCAGTGCTACACAATCGCCTGGGGCCTCATGTATAACGCCGTGCGTAGAACTCGCACTATAACATGGCGTAAGCACAAAAGCCGAAATGTGCTTACGCACAGAAAAATCCAGATGCAGGAATCTGTGCGTACTCCAACTTCCACGTTCTTCCATTACATAAATCCCGATCAGCGTGAAAACTAACGCTCGTGCACGTGCATTATGTAACGCCCCAAATCCTCCCAGAATTACACCTATTTGAATATGCAAATCAATATAAATCGCCCTTAAGCGCAGCCTTCTGTGAAAAGACAATGGGGAAAGCACGAGGAAAATATAAGAATTTCAGCGAATACCAAGTGGAGGCGAAGGAAAAACATACTATTTGTTCAAATAAACCGTGGTATAATCAACAAAAGGAAGTTGATCGAGTGACATAGCGTGTTGGAGAAACTTGAAAGCTCACATTCACAAAATCGCACAGTGCCGGAAATAAAAAGAAGTCACATATCAAAGTTGCCGTGAAAAGAAGAGTTGTAAGCCCACTGTCTGAGTGTCATATGAAAGTTTATTAGGGTACAGAGAAAAAAGGCACACGGTGGGGAAAAAGCACGAAATGTCAACTTCAATCTCGACATTTCCACTTTAATCACGTAGTTTATTTTGTCATTTAGTAGAACATTATAAACTTCATCTTAAAATCGTTTAATCAACCAGTTTCTCAAATCACATCGTAATTAAAGTAGCACGTTAAATGCTTTGTTTTGTATTTGATCTTCTACTCGTATGTGATCTATGTGTGTGAATCACTACTTGCTTCTTAAACTGGCTCTCTTCCTCCAACTGGACACAGAGTCCATTACATTCATGATATTACAGCTCTCTGAATAACTAAAATACTGAGATGTATACGTGATGTCATTTTCATGATGATAGGAGCTAAAGCACGTTATTAAACATGTGTTTCATGAGCCTCGTGCTCATGACAAACATTTATCTTTTGTTGAAATTTGTCGCTGCGTTTTTAGCTGTGTTGTTATTTTCTCTTTCTGTTTTATATTCAATATATATTGTCCTGGCCGTCACTGCAGTCAGTGCTTTTCTTTCCCCAAGTAACCGATCGCCATACAATCAGCTCTGTAATAGAAGTTAAGCCATCTGAAAGCTTAGCTCCGATTCTTCAAAACGTTTAAAGAACATTGAAATATCTTCGTAGTACATGTTTAATTATTCTATCCTTCACGACACTCCCAGTGAAGAATATAGATTATTTAAATGAAGTTAAAGTTTTATGTGTATAATTTAACAAACATATTTTGCTGCATTTCACCTTAAAAATGATATCGTCATCATATGTAAATACGCGCTTTATAAAGTGGCCCAGGTTGTGAGATATAACTGTAGTGCAAGTTTACAGTGGGGTGATTGTACTTATAAGTACAAACCGTTCTACAAGGAGCAATTGATTGAGTGCATTTAAAGTTCTTGGGATTAAACTGTTTCTGAACCGCAAGGTCTGTACAGGAAAGGCTTTAAAAAGTTTTGCCGTGGCAGAGACAGCGTGTCCTTAAAGCTGTATACCGATAATTCTCTTTCCGATCAGCTGCTGCTGTGATTCACACTCAGATACAGTGATATCAATACTCCGAGTCGTGCAGTGAGAGTAATAAGGAAAAAGATGATCCGCTGTGGCAACTCCTTTCAGGAGCTGAAAGAAGAAGAAGAAGAAGAAGGAGAAGTGAGAGTAACAACGCTAAAGCAGTTATGGTATTTGGAATACTATGGCTGTTCCCTGGACCATTATATTGTTACGAGTTAATTACAATCAGATGCATTACACTAATAAACAATATGCGGTTAGTTTCTGTGTATTTATAAAGCCGCGTCATGAAAATAATGAGTAATCACACAAGAACAGTACCATTGCTTTGACGCTGGGTGCCGCCAGTTTGCAAAACCGAGCGGAGAACTTGCGTACGACAAGGCATGAGGTACCGTGGAAAAGTGTGTGGCTTTACGCCAAGTGTAGGTTTTATACATCACGATTTGAATGTGGAAAAGTTCTTACGCAACATTTCTGTGCGTATGCACCGTTTATACATGAGGTCCCTGAAGTGGCTACTTTGGAAGAACTGTAACGCTCTCCTTTGTTGTGCAGTAAAATTAAACTCATTGTTATCGGACAAGTCATCGTGTCATTGTAGGTGAGTAACCATAATTAATTTTCTACTTACAGTACTTAGTACATGTACGTACGTTTAGTGTCACTGTACACACATTTACTGTATACTATTTTTCTTGCGTTGTACGTATGTATTGCTGGTGGCCTGTCTATCGTAATGGCTGTAACATATGTGATATCGGAGACACTCAATATATTTAAAATAATATTTTAAGTTTTACTGTATATAAACAGTATGTTTATATACATAATTTCAATGAATCTTACCTAATATCTAAGAGAATACAAAGGGATTATGCTGTATAACTGTGCAGGGAATATTTATAAACAATGTGAGAGAGTTTATAAGGGCTTAAAATATATAAAAATAACCATACAAACATATGGTTTCTACTTCGCGGATTTTCACCTATCGCGGGGTGTATGGAACGCAACCCCCGATCGAGGAGGGATTACTGTATTCCCTGCTTTGTCCCCCAATAAATGCAAGTTATTGCCAATATACTAATAACCCAGTTGTGCATCACTAATTTAGAATATGGAACCAATGTAGAAAGAATTTTAAGATGGAGAATCTTTTATCTGTGGCACCCCTTCATGAGAACCACCTTTTTCAACCCTTGCAATCATATTCAGTTTTTAATATCTGGAAAACATTTAGGATTAAATTGCTTAGAGATCTTTATGTAAACAACATCTTTGCATCCTATGAACAATTACATTCCAAATTTAACCTTCCAGCTACACATTTCTTTAACTATCTTCAAATCAGAAACTTTGTCAAACAGAACCCGGCCGATTTTCCCCATCTCCAACCTTCCTCTAGGCTGGAAAAAATATTTCTCAGTCTCAAGGACTCAGACAGCATCTCTGCAATATATAAAATTATTTTACAGTCCCTTCCTTTCAAAGATCCAAGAGGACAATGGGAAAAGGATTTCTCACTCAACATATCAGAAAATGAGTGGAAAGTAGCAATGCAGAGAATTCACTCGAGTTCCATATGCGCAAAGCATACAATTATTCAATTCAAAATTATATATTGAGCACATCTGTCTAACTTAAAATTTTCCAAAATGTTTCCAGGGCAAGATCCAACCTGTGAATGCTGCAATCAAGCTCCAGCCTCTCTGGGTCACATGTTTTGGGCCTGCACCAAATTAACATCATTCTGGACAAAACTTTTTAAGTGCCTTTCAGATAGCCTTGGACTCACAATCCCTCCTAATCCACTAACAGCTGTGTTTGGTGTTCTTCCAGATGGGCTTAAAGTGGAGAAGGACAAACAACCTGTGATTTTTTTTTTTTGGCACCATCTGAGCGATGCTATTTAGTAGTACAATAAAAAAAAGAACCAATGAGAATGAGGACACAACTGAAACAAGGCAACAATAGCAATGAGTAAGCCAAGATATAGGCTTCTCTCTCTCTCTCTCTCTTAGATCTAGTTATAGTTCCATCGTGTACATGGCTCATGTCCAAAATGACATGCACCCTTGGGCTGCCAGATACTGTGGGCAAGGGCCAAGTGCCCTCACAGGCCAATTTCTCAGACCTGCAAATGGAAGAGAAGAAACCATTAGCGACAGCGCCCCCACTCATTCTGGAGTATTCTCCATCAAGCATGAAAGATGATCCCTAGGCACACTTACGTGACACAGCCCCCGTCTTAGTTCAGCCACAGATGCAGCTGAGAGGCCTTGAACTTAGGAGAAAATATCAGAGTTTGCATGCAGTGTTCCGTGTCTATGTTGAGCAACACAATTGTACAGCTGTGATTTCAAGTGGTCCAGAGGTTGGAATTCCTGTGAGAACACAGCCAATGGAGCAAGGCATAGTCAATCAACAGGGTGAACTCTTATATATATATATCTATATATATATATAGCTTAAATACATCTCCCAGCACATTTAACAAAAAATAAAACCTTTAAAAACAGTGTCATAGTAGTATATGATAGGCTGTTAAAAATCACAGTGTAAATAAATACCTTAAATGACCATTGTTAGTACATTATGCCTTATTAGAATTAAGCATTCTACATTAAATTATAGAATTATTGATCATTATTAAAATTTTCATACCACTCATCCTAAATGATAACGCTGGAAAAAAGCACTAGTACTTACTTGATTAGTTAAAAAAGACAATGAAATCAGACCACATCACATTATTCCATAGAATCTCATTATTTCTTTAAACCTCTGGTACAATGCATAAAATCCCTTTTCTTAATCAAAGGCATTAATCTCCTGTTTATAATCCTTAAAGCTACAGATAAACTGTGCAAGATAAAAAAAAATATCTAGACCAGCAGCTGGGCTGCAGGCAAATAAAGACATCTGGGAAAACCAGATAAACAAGGTATAAATGGGGTTAGGAGCTAAATTAATGTGCTTTAATGCTATTAAAGCATGAACTACTATATTCAGAAAGGACAGAGAATAAATAAATGCTGGTCTTCTTATATATCATCAGCACAAAAACAGCCTTGTAAATTCTTGAATAGGCATTCTTTAATAATAAATTACACTGCATTTGTCTTTTTAAACCACAGATGAATAGTCCAAGTAATCCCCTCTGAAAACCATGACCTTGTCATACTTGTGCTCCTAAGAGAGCTTTGCTGTTGTGTTTTTGGGAGCCCTTTTGTCCTTGTCAGTTCAGGTTGCATACATGAATTCCAAAAGTGTGATTCACAACTATATTATATGTGAGAGTACAAATAATTAAACATGCACCTTGTCTGATGCAAATACACTAAGCCCAACCCAGGACCCTGATGTTGATTGATTAAAATAATCTGTCATTAGAAATTCCCCTATCAAGTACAAATTTTATTAGCAATAGTGTAATTCTAATCTATTCAGAAGTTCGGATTTAAGATACAGATAGAAGGTAAGTTAAAGTGAATTGAATGCAGAAACAATGAACCACTTCTTTTCAAAATAGGTCTATAAGAACTTGCAACAAACTATAGAGTTAATATATTTGAAAAAGGTACAGCTTATAAACATCTGGATGAGAAACTGAAACAAATAAGGCATTAGCTAACTAAATGAGCTTAATGGAGTGAATGGCTTCCTATGATTCATGAAATATGCTAAAACATAAAATGTAAATGAAATATGTAATCTTAGATGATTTTTAATTGTGTAGGACACAGAAAAAATACTTTGTACATTACATTCATACAGCTGCTTTATTTTCAGGTAATGATAATTGATTTCAGCATGATGTAGTTAATTCAAAATGTGGCAGTGAGAATCTTAACAAGATTGAGACAGTATGGTAATACTAGTAAAGCTGTTAAAGTTCTTCATGGCAGGTCACTTAAACTACTCAAACTAATTATAAAGATTTTAACAAATGGATCATTTTTTAACCATATAAATTATTGTATGGAGCACTACTTTTTTTGTACTTTTATTTATTTAGTTCAATATACTATACTGTAATGCTATGGGCTAAAAGTGCAAGACTCTAAGGACATTAGTATGCTGTATCACTACTCTTCGTTTATTTATTAATAAGAGTTTAAACAAATTTTTATTGTGAACATTTATATTTACTGAAGAGCGGTGCTGAAAGAAGTCACTTAAAATAGGACCAGAGGATGACACAGAAGCTAGAATCACTGTCTCCTGATGTCCTACAATTTATTTCAGGTGATTTTAACCAGTCTTCTGTGCACAGATTAGTCTGTAGTTTTTATAAGTATGCTTTCAGTCTGTAGTCTGGACTTCATCTGATAACAAAGATGAAAATCAGATCTGAACTAACACCTTTACAGAGAATCTTGTGCAAACTTCTTGAATCAGAAGGTGGGAATTTGACTCAAGCAAGAACAAAAACCTATAGGTCAAGGAATGATAACTGGGATGGACAGAATAACTACCCTGATTTTGCAACTGGAAGTGATTTTAATCCAGTCACAAGAGGATGCATATTCCTATTGAGTAACCTGGAGTAGGAGTGAGGGACACTCTCACTCAACTTCCTGGAGACTCAATCTGCAAAATGAGCTTCTAAAACCTCTCTCTGCAACTAGAAAGCCAGTGATCTGCTCCCACCTTAGGGAGCTGAAACCTGACAATCTCTTCTCTTTGTGGACCAAAATAAATGAGATACAGCCTGCCAAGTCAAGGACTATGCCAGTGGGCTTAGAAGAGTGAGAGACAGGTACCCCAAGGACTTTGTGTGGGTGTTAAATATATTGGTGTACTTGATTACTTACTGTGTAGCAAAAGAAAGTGAATGTTGCGTTCATTTAGGAATCCGAGGTATCTGCCAAAGATGTGCCCAGTTTTGCCTCTGTGTTGGCCAGCACTAAGTAGCATGGAGAGGTTATACTAGGATATGCACTACCACCTACAACACTGAACTGGATTAAGGAATTTGAGAATATTACATTATTCTACTATTTTAATTTTTTGATGGCTTAATATTTTATAATGCGCAACACAGCAGCAGCTGCTGGCTACTGGAACTAGGCGGATCTGGCAAGAGAGCAAATGTGCAAAGCAAAATACTCCATACACAATGTTTTGCATATTGTTGCTGAATCAGACTCTAACTTATTACACTCTGATTTTGATGCAAGTGATTTGGAGATCGAATACAAAAGTGATGTACCAACATCAGCTGCTTAGTCCCCAGGCGATCATGGTGCTGAATGCGTTCGTGCAGCGGCCAGGAACTGCATGAAGACATTACTATATCTTGTTATAAGTTGACACCTGCCTCAAAAGAGTTAATACTTGTTTTTAAAAGATTCAGTGCATGGTTCACAGCTTCAATAGTTTACAGTCAGGTAGGAAAATTGTCTGCAGCAATTGATTCAAACTTACTCAGGTTACACTTATCCAACCCCTTCATCCAACCTCCACTATTTATTGGACTATTAACAGATGGGATTATACTATTTTGAGAAAAAAGGTAAAAAAGCATTCCTGGTAAGTGCTTTCCAAAAGAATACCCTCAATAGTCATAAAGAAAACTATTCTTTATTAAAATCAAACAAAAAGTTGATATATTGTTTCTTTAAAATGATAATTCAGTTTTCATTTTTTTCTTCAAGTTTGACAAACATTCAATAAGATGAGGCTTAGGGCCATCACATTATTTAAATTTCTTCCTTTTTTTATCCATTGTTTCAGGAGGCAGCAACTCACAATACAATTCTACATAAATCCTTAACAATTCTATAAAGCAGACAGTTAACATAAATTAAGCATAAATTAAATTCTCCAGTTGAACTCCTCAAGCTTTCTTGTTATCAAAATCCAAGAATCTGTCAATTAATGTGGTACATAAAAGTTTTATCTTGCATTTCCGCCATGGATTTGACACACATGGTAAAAGGAGAAGCTAAAACGTCAAGTTGCACGGCCAGCACTTGGTGTACCATAGGGGACTGGAAAGTAATGGGAAATTATAAGAAGTGTGGGAGCACTTAAAAGTAAAATATTATAAGTACCATTCCTACCCACTTCAAGCATTGATATTATCTATACATCATTTATTTTTTATCTTTATTTGCAAGTTGAGTTAGTGAGAACATCCAGTATTATTTTGTGACAAATACTGTAAGCATCATTTATCAACTGTTCAAAATATCTACCTTTCCTGTACAGATATTTGGGAGAATAATTATTTATCCAATATTTTCTTTCATTCACATTGAATAGTAATGAGATGATAACAATAGCATCTAGAGCACAAGACTTCACTGTTCTTTCACTGTTTTGGATTTTAATGTTCAATTTGACTGTATCAATGCAAAATAAATTTAAAATATGACACACTGTGTTTCATTTTACTTTGAGTTTTTTTTATATTTAGGAAATTTTCTGAAAGTTCAAATATCAAAGTAAAATATATAATTCAAGTTTCAGTTAAATTTCCACTATTTGAATGAATTATTACCTCAATAAACTTAAATCTGTTCCCTCTTAAGTAGTACATATATCAAGTAAACATTAGCACATAAATCTTTTTTAAAGAAATATATGGTAGCATTTTTCTGCTTTTCTTCAAATGCAAAGCCTGACATCTTGTATAGTATTAATTATCATTACTTTAATTTAGAAACATTAGCATGTACTTTCATAACACATATTGAGATCATAAAAATAATAATACTCTCTTGTTGATGAGCTGTAGAAAACATATTCCTTTTCTCTGTATGCTACTGAATAAGAATTGGAATTCATTTGATGTTTCTTGAAAATCTCCATTGTAATTCCTATGGGATGCATATACTAATCTAGTGACTTGTCTTATTCTAGGTGTCAAGGATTATTCAAAAACTATTCTCCTATAAAAACTGAATCAAAGTAAAAGAAGCAAGAACAAAAATAAGAACTGAATTTTAAAGCATAAATAGCTCAGGGCATTTGGAACACATTTTACTAAAACAAAGGCAAATAAACAGATCTGAGGTCATGATTTTACCCACTTAAATATTCCATAAATATATGGAATAATAATTAAAGAAAAATTACAATGGCATCAAATTTTAGGTGAATTTACCAAAATTACTGTGACTTTGAAAATCTAGATACATTTACATTCATGCTGTAGGTTTATATTTGGATTTTTTTCTTCTAGATGGTAAATTGGCTCTGCGGTGGGCTGGCGCTCTGCCCGGGGTTTGTTTCCTGCCTTGCACCCTGTGTTGGCTGGGATTGCCTCCAGCAGACCCCCGTGACCATGTAGTTAGGATATAGTGGGTTAGATAATGGATGGATGGATGGTAAGTTGGTTGTTCTATTAATGTTGTGTAGTACTAGGGTGTTGTACCGTGTTAGCCATTATGAAAGTAGAGAAAAGCCAAGCAAAATGACACCTTTTATTGGCTAACTATAAAGATTTCAATATGCAAGCTTTCGAGGCAACTCAGGCCCCTTGATTACATCTTGCCTGAAGAAGGGGCCTCAGTTGCCTCGAAAGCTTGCATATTGTAATCTTTTTAGTTAGCCAATAAAATTCTTTTTACCTAATAGCTAAGTTTTCCCTGTATCTCATCCATATTCTTCTTAAAGGTTGTGAAGGCTTCTACCTCAACTACATGTCTTGGTAGTTTGTTCCAGAATAACACAACTCTGCCTAAAGAAGTACTTCATGGTTTTAGTTTTTAATGTACTTCCCCTTAATTTCCACTGATGACCTGAAAGAATGTTGCTGGTTAAGTTCTGGGATGCACTTGGTTGCTCTCTTCGGTACAGATTCAAGTGTTGCTATGACTTTCTTGGACTGTGGTGACCAGAACTGCAAACAACACTCCAGATATGGTCTTATGAGTGCATTTATTGTTTGACTTAAATTCAACAGATTTTTTGATATAACTTAACATTTGCCTTTTCATTTGCTTCTGTGTATTGCTTAGGCAGTGAAAATGTGTTGACAACATACAGTATACCTCTAAATCCTTTTCTGAGGTTACTCCCTGTATGACTATGTCTCCAATCTTGTATTTATAATTGATGATCTTTTTGCCAATGTGTACCACTTTGCACTTTTCTACATTAAACTGCATTTTCCAAGTGTTCGGCCTGTTCTAAAGGGTGGTCTTTTTTGAATTCCTTTTACTGACTCCTCAATGTCTGACATCCCTTCAATTTTAGTGTATTCTGCAAATTTCACAGTTTACTAACTATACTGGAGTCAATGTCATTAATATAAATCAGAAAAAGTAATGGGCTCCACTGATGACCTCACTCTATGTGGAGCAATCTCCTCTTATCTGTACTCTTTTTCTCATGTCAGTTAACCACCTTAAGGTCTAGTTTTGTAGATACACTCTGATGCCTAGAGCTTCTACTTTCAGATTTAATCTTTGGTGTGGGACTGTATCAAATACTTTTTAAAAGTCTAGGTAAATTATGTTGTATGCTTTGTTATCACCAGATATTCTAGTTGGTTCTTCAAAAAAATCTTGAAGACTGTTTTGGCAGTACCTTCGTCTCATAAATCCATTCAGGCTGTTAATTAGTATATTATCTTCATTTCGGTAATTTTCTAATTTATTTCTTATTAAGTTTCCAAAATGTTGAATGGCACAGAACTAAGACTTAATGGTCTGTAGTTACCAGGATCTATTAAATCTCCCCTCATGTAGACTTAAGTCAAATTTACAACTTGTCGGTCCTCAGATACTCTCCTTTCTGAAGTGACTACTCATATATACCTAATAAAGCTTTACAGATAATGTCTTATCATTTCTTTCAATACATCTTGTTAAATCCCATCAGGTACACGGGTTTTAGACACACAAAATTCAGTTATAAGCAGAGTATCAGACTGACTTGTTGTTCAGAGACACTTGTGCATTTTTCTGCATATGACAACTTTTTTTTCTTTTGTTGCCTGTATTTAATTAATGGGCTTACTATATCCAAGAGATCAGGAAAATAATTTAAAGATAACAGAGTTAACAGTATTGGTTAAAGGTCCCTTTTTATCAATATTTCCAATGTTTCAGATTTATTTTACTGAATAAGACAATCATACCACCCACCAGCCACCACTGCTTTAAATTTGGTGCCTTTTTCATAAAATAGTATAGATAATGAGGCATTTCTATATCAGCACGCAGTAAGTGAGACCAGGCAACACAAATGATGAGCACAATCTTTTATTTACAATGCTGCAACTTAAAAGGAGGTACCAGAAGAGGAATTCAATCTTAGTTAAACTCTGCTATTAAAACCTGGTTCCTGTTTCAAGCAATCCTTCTCTCACCTGCTTCAATGGCAGAGCAATGTTCTCTTTGAGAGTGGAGGTTCAGGTTGTAGCCACATTTTCCTTTTTCCAGGAGAATTGTTCCCCTTCATTTCATAACTATTTTCATATTAATCATATAATTTTTAGGCTGGATGAGTTATTGTACTTGAAAATACAGGTTATCACTACAGTATTTAGTAACTCCTTTTTAAAATGAAAAATACCCATATTTTACAACAAAACTAAAGAAAATGTTACAAGTACCAGGGCTTGCAGCATTTAAGAAAAAAATCTTTTTGTTAAAGGAATACTGCACCCAAAAACAACAGTTTTTGTATTTATTACTCCCCCCACATTATTTTATTGAGAGCCGCTTTCATGGAGAATGAAAATCACAAAGTACCTTACAGAGTGGAGAACAGCATCAAACAATATCAAACCTTCTTTGAAAAAATATAAAATGACTTGTGTCACATATGATGAATGGCAGGTAGCCAGTTGTATGCTTAGATTAAGCCTGTAATGATCTCTTTTTTATTTTCGCTTAGATGGTTGTGCCAAATAGCAGCAGCACCTGAGAGTGAATAAAATTGGAGGCCCTATGCCCTTTGGCTTTATTTTAAAGTAGAAGGTATGAAATCGATTAACAACTAAAATGGACATAAAATTAAATATAAAATAGTAAAAAAAACAAAAGGAAGAAAAGCTGGATTCGAACCATGCCAAAACTAATTCATGTGAGATATTTTAAATTATCCTCTGTTAACTATGAGAATGGCTTACATATTCAATTTACACTGTCAGAAACATTCACTGAGCTTCTAACAGTGCACAAAGCAGGAGATGGAAGTCATCACAATTTCTGCAGCTGAGAACTTAAATTTCATATTTAATAAATATATTCCTTCAGAGTGGGAAAACTAAGAGTCATAATGTTATTCCTGTTGAGATTTCATTAGATAGTACCATATTTGTGCCACAATGGGGAGAACTGGAGTAGAACTGTTCTTTTTTAAACTCTTGTTTTATATTGTGTAAATATCACTTCTTCCTTCCTTCTTTCTAGAGGTACACTGAAGTAGCATATAAAATCTTTAAATTTATTAGCATAAACTAATGGTAACGCTTGATATCCAGTATATCTCTACATATATAAAAAATATATAGCTTCTAAGCCATCCGTCAATAGCGTCCCTTGTATGAAATCAACTGGGCAAACAAACTGAGAAAGCATGTACCTTAAATTAAAAGACCCATTGTCCAGAAATCCATGAACCAGCGAAAAATCCGTGATATATATTTAGATATGCTTACATTTAAAATCCGCGATGGAGTGAAGCCGCGAAAGTTGAAGCGTGATATAGCGAGGGATCACTGTGTATATATATATATATATATATATATATATATATATATATATATATATATATATATATATATATATATATATATAGTTACACACGCACACTTATGGGTCACCTACTGGGCTCCTGATAGGTAAGTCATGCCACACTAGGTCAACAGGTGGCTCAGTCATTAACTGTCTTTTCCTTTTTCTGAAGGGCAAAGTCAGGATGACATCACTTCCATCCCAATACAGAGACCCCGCCCAAGAGGGGAATACTAGTGAAAAAAACATGCCATAAGTAAGATGTGCCTTTAACTTTAAACCTTAGCCAGGACTTCACTACTGTGAACTCACAGAAAAGGTTGCTAAAAAAAAAACACTGCAATCCTAAATTTTTATTTTTGTTTTCCCCTCATCCAAACTTAACATATGCAAATAGTTAATGCACATTACATGAACAACCCCACAAGAAAATTTTGACTTTTGAAGCATTCAGTAATATTGGTCAACTTAAACAAAAGTGGGCAGATTGAAATTTTTAAGAAAAAAACACTAAGTTGTTATTTTTCATATGAATTTCTAATATAAGTGAAAAGTGTAAAAAAAAAACATTTGTGAATCTGTTAACATATTTTAAAATTTCTTTTAAATGGACCTACAATATATTTTCAGGAACATTTTTTCATTAAATATATATTAGCTTATTGTATTTAATGTATATACATAGGTACAAAAGTTGGAGATATATCTATGAAAGTAAAGAAGAATGAAGTAGTACAGACATGATGAGAAAAACAAACAATAATAGTAAAGGGGAAAAGAAAGTGGGGAAGGCTGAAGTAAAAGAATATTTGAAAGAGCATGGTCTGTCAGGGAAGGAGGTGCAGGACCAAGTTGTATGGTAATCAGGATCATCAATCCCACACAGAAGTGGGAAAAGATGAAGAGGAAGAATAAGAATATATAGAGTATATAAATCATGTATATTTGCAAACATCTTTATCCAAGGTAAACTGCAAAATCATAACTCATACAATATATGAATAAAATGTTTTACAACTGGAGAACAGACAGGTTAAGTGACTTGCTCTGTCTCAAGCAGTGAGCCTGGAGGGCATAGTTAGTATCAGTATGAAGGGAGACCTTCAGCCAGTGGTCTCATAAGACAGTTTAGGAAAGCTGAAATATGAGTAGTGGAACAGTTGTATGCAGGAATAACAGGGTATCCGGGATTATTCAGATTATAAGTTTTTGGTAAAACTGAGATATATGTAGGTTATCAAAAATGAGGTAGCAAGCATTGGGAGGCAATTCCTTACTGTTGATGAGAAGTGAATTGGTAGAACTGTCCTCCTGCTGCTAATGATTTGTCAGATCCTAAGTGAGGGGAAGACAGACAGCTGTATTAGCGAGTTTTTGGAAGCTTCTGCAATATACATGTCCTTCTGCCAGACTACCACCACACAACCCCTCGTTTGTGGATTTGATGACAATATCATCTCAATGGTGCAGATGTGTAGTGCCTGAAGTTCACATTTGGGAAGGTTGGATCAGAGTTAGTTGTGACAAGAAAAGTTTACTAGGAATTTGAAACAAGCACTAATTGAAACTCAGTTTGATTGTTGAGAGTTTATTCCTTCATTTCCAGAGTCCTTACCAGTACAGCATAGTCTGTTAGTATATGTCTCTTTTGACTGCTCAGAGAACATCTGAGTATGTCTTAAAACATTAAAGTTCATGGAAACATTAAATCCTAGGTTACATTGAGAATAAAGAGAGATTTATTTTATGTTATTGTGTGGTTATTTGAATAGGTGCTTTCTAATGTGCATTACAATTGACCAAACAGAAGTGAATTTTAATTTGACTTTCAATGTAGAATATATATTTTTGTTCATAGAAAAAGCAAAACTAGTGTATTTTATGTATTCAATCAAACACAAGTGATTCTTCAGTGTTGTGTTGTTGTCATTTGCACTTTTTATTAGTTTTCCAAAATTAACCATTGTTCAGCTATGAAGTTTGGAGATAATATTGTAATGGTATTGATTGAGAAGTATAGAGAAGGCCAGAAGGAGTTGCATTGTGTCTTTTTGGACCTGGACAAAGCATATGACAGGGTGCTTCGAGAGGACTTGTGGTATTGTATGAGGAATTTGGGAGTGGCAGAGAAGTATGTAAATGTTGTACAGGATATGTACGAGAGAAGTGTGACAGTGGTGAGGTCTGTGGTAGAAGTGACGGGGAGGTGGGATTACATCATTGAATGGCTCTGAGCCCTTTCTTATTTGCAATGGTGAAGGACAGGTTGACAGATTAGAGAGAGATAAGCAGGACTCCCCTTGGACTATGATGTTTGCTGATGACATTGTGATCTGTAGGGAGCAGGTTGAGGAGACCCTGGAGAGGTGGAGATATGCTCTAGATAGGAGAGGAATGAAGGTTAGTAGGAACAAGAGAGAATAAATGTGTGTGAATGAGAGGAACGTCAGTGGAATGGTGAAGATGCAGGGAGTAGAGTTGTCGAAGGTGGATGAGTTTAAATACTTGGGATCAACAGTACAGAGTAATGGGAATTGTGGAAGAGAGGTGAAAAAGAGAGTGCAGGCAGTGTGGATTGGATGGAGAAGAGTGTCAGGAGTAATTTGTGAGAAATGGTTATCAGCAAGAGTGAACGGGAATATCTCTAGGATGGTACTGAGACCAACTTTATTATAGGGGTTGGAAATGGTGGCACTGACCAGAAAGAAGGAGACAGGAGCTGGAAGTAGTAGAGTTAAAGATGCTAAGATTTGCATTGGGTGTGATGAGGATGGACAGGATTAGAAATGAGTACATTAGAGGGTCGGCTCAGGTTGGACGGTTGGGAGAGAGGCGAGATTGTGTTGGTTTGGACATGTGAAGAGAAGAGATGAGGATGTTAACGATAGAGCTGCCAGGCAAGAGGAAAAGAGGACGGCCTAAGCGAAGGTTTATGGATGTGGTGAGAGAGGACATGCAGTTGATGGGTGTAACAAAACAAGATGCAGAGGACAGAAACATATGGAAGAAGATGATCTGCTGTGGCAACCCCTAACAGGAGCATCCAAAGGAAGAAGAAGAAGAAGAAAGCCACTGCATGAATCCAGGAGAATATCAGTTGATGTTGGGGAAAGGATCTCTTGGTGTTGGAATGTCAAAAAACAAACCTATATGGTTAACTATCGTTCTAAGTGATGAAGTATACATAGTAATGATATATTTACCTTTAAGCCCATTTTGATTACAATATTAGATAGATAGATAGATAGATAGATAGATAGATAGATAGATAGATAGATAGATAGATAGATAGATAGATAGATAGATAGATAGGAATACTGCTACAGACAGCATTTTTTTTGTTACTATAATGGGAATATTTTAGAATCAAGTTCAGTAACAAAGATTCAGGTGAATGTACTGTAGCTTGTTACAATGCATTCGGGTGAATTATTAGGGTGTTTGTGTTAGAGTTTTGCACCGGTGCTGAAAATCAAACTTAACCATGTAAACAGCAGTTTATAGTGGTATATTGATTTACTCTAAACCCATACAATAGCTTTCCCTTTCTTGACACCATACAACTGTTTGTTGTTACTTAATAATAAAACAAAATAACCATCCTTAGTACAGAAGTCTGCGGTGGGTTGGCACCCTGCCCAGGATTGGTTCCTGCCTTGTGCCCTGTGTTGGCTGGGATTGGCTCCAGCAGACCCCCGTGACCCTGTATTCGGATTCAGCGGGCTGGAAAATGGATGGATGGATGGATAGTACAGAAGTTGTGTCCAAATGTGTTTTATTTGATTCAGCTCCATGCACGTGTTCAAATCCCAGCCCAGGCACAGTTTGAATGGAGTATTCAGTCCATACTCTCACAGGTTCAAATATGATTCTTTCCATATCTTCATGGTTGACTGCTGATCTTAAACTGGCATGTGATAAAGAGTTGAGTGTATGTGCCCTATAGTCTGCCTCAAGTTCATGAAGTAAACAAAAATACAAATAATGACAATATGTTCTCCTTTCAAAGAGGACTCTTAATATACAAAGGAAATAATACTGTCCAGAGCCGTTTAACATATTTTGTGCATTACAGTTCCCATTAAGTTACCACTAAATAGCCCAATTGCCAAAGGCACAAGTAATCTCTTATACAGCATTGTTATTTATTCCTCCATTGCAAGATTTTATTGCTTCTCAACCTGCTTAAATGGAATTTATGCAGACAATGAGCAAGATCATTCAGGATTTAATTAAGCGTTTTTAGGACATTGTCTGCATATAGCTGTTGCAGGGGCATTTGTTCATCACCAGTGATTCTGCTTGTTGCTTTACATTAGCATAAAAGATCATCAAAATGCAGCAGCTAACTTTTAAATCATTCAATTTAGGTGAGTAAAGCACTCTTTGTTCTAACACTAACTGCAGCCAGAATAAAACTAGAAAATCTTAGCTGATCACCAAACTATATTCCCAAATATTTTAAAAAAGTCATTTGCTAAAAAATTCTCCCTTTATCTGAGCTGTTTTTAACCTATATAAAAAGTATGGCCATAGAAGAAATTATCAGTTGTTAAAAGTGTATAGAATAAAGGGTAAAGTTTGTTATTTTTTCATTTCTAATTTTTTTTCACAATCATGGTGTATATTAATTTGCCACAAAAAATGAAACTGCATTCTAAAGTGAAGCATTGCTTATAAAATTATTAAAATACTGTACCTAGCCTAATCCTGTCCTTTGTAATGGAGGTAAAGAAAAACACTAGGTTCCAGCATAAAACAAAAGCCTTTAAGCTTACCAAATCTGCTCACTTTGAAGCATCAGTATTTTTGTTTTAAGTCATTACATCTTCTACATTTCTGAGGCATTCTTGTGGCAACAAAAGTAACTGAAAATACATTTTATCACATGCTCTTTGTACTGTTTTCTTGATATAAGAACATGTCTATTACTTACTTGTCTTCTCGCAGCTGAATGTGAACTGTGTCAGATGATTTAGGCTGTGTATTAAGCTAGTTGAGTCTCTGCAATTCTGTCTGTTCAATCTTCATGTTCTGTCTGTTCAATCTTCATGTTCTGTCATGGTTTTTAACAAAAGACATATCATATGATTTTTCTTTCCTAAACAGTGCCTACCTTTACCCTATATCATTTTACATAGCCTATAGAGCAAAGGCCATGTCAAATAGAAGCTTGGTGGTCAAAAGTACACATAAGAATTTCCTTGTGTTTTGTAAACATAACAATAAATCTTACCTGAGCTGATTACACTGCATTGCATTTTTTTATAAAAGCCTTAGATTTTTGAAAGAGCCAACCACCTGCACATCGATACCATCTCAGGGATAATCAACACTCTGCATTACTTCTTGTGGCATGTTGTGCACCTGCATAATAATAATAAAGTTAGAAAATGAAAATGTAGAGTATGCAATGAAGTCAAATTACAATGAAACAGACTGAGGCACTGCAAAAGAATTATCAAATTTTAAAGTGCATGCTGAGTCAGACTTTCTGTGGATATAGTACCGTAATATAAGAACTAAAGACAATGTTGTTGAGTGAGTAAATTAACTTATACTTGCTGATACCAACCATTACATAAACACATGGGGAGACTGTGCAAACTCCATGTAGATCTGAGCATTGTAAGGCAGCAATGACAGCTCTGCACTACAACTCTACCTATGCCAAAGGATCTGCACTACACTGACTAAACATTAACCTAATCAAAATTAAATGTATTCCTATCAGTTCTTGCATGTCCTCAAACTTTCTGTTGCTAGACCGTCAAAGCTTGCACATGCATGACGACGGCAGTAGAATGAATGTAATGTAATGAATGTAGAATGAAAGACTGTGAGTGAAGGTAATTGTGACTTTAAGTGATTATTGTCTAGTTCTCTACAGAACAGAGATGTAGTTTGTATCATGGCATCAGTATTGAATGCTGTAAATTACAGCGTTTGGAGGTGACTCTTTGAGATGAACCCATGGCTTTGACACAGAAGGGTATAGGAAGAAGAGCAACAAAGTAAAGCATGAAGCCGGACTCCTTTTAAAATTGCCGAATCTTACAAAAATGGTTTGTTTGTTTTGTCTAAAATGACATAGATATGATGTTTTGAAATATATGTGTAATCTCAAGACACAATAACACTTGGCTTGAAAAAAAAATAACATTTCATACGTTTTAATGTTTTTGTTTGAACATTGGTGTCTTTCACTTCCATTATAAAGTACATGAGTAGGGTGGGTATATTATATATGTTCATTTTTAAACAATTTTTCACTTTAGAACACAATTTCATGTGAGAAAAAAAATTATACGTGCCATGATTGTAAAGAACATATCCTTAAATATGTTAGAAATGTGTACATTGAGTATGAAGCTAGGCGAATTTGCATATGAAATATGCAATACAGAGGAGAGAACACAACATTGAGGGCCTCCTATACTCTATTGTGAATTAGTAATACTTGAATGTGTGATGATGTAAGTTCTCTTCCATGCTGCCTTCGTTCGTCTGGGAGCCCTGAACCCAACACCGTCGATAATGTCAACGAAATGAGTTGACAAATGGGGACAAAATTTCTCAAAGCCAGGGGATATATCCCAAAAAGTGATATAGTGCTTTTATTACAACAATCATCAAAACAAAGTGCAAAAGTGCAGTGTCCAAAGTTCAATAAATAAATAAATCCGTAAAACAATTGTCCAGTGGGGTTAAAACCATCAAATAACTCCTTTAAAAGTAGAGGTTAAAAAAGCAGAAATTTAAAATGCAGTCTCTCACTCCCTTTTTATTCTCCGGCTCACCATTACTCGCAGCCAGCAGAGACCAACAGCCAAGAGCTCCTTCAGCTAAACTCCGTCTTGGCCCCCTTCCGGACATCACTGCCAGACCGTCGAGGTCAGCTGTCCTCCCTTGATACTTCGCGCACCCGCAGTTGCTCCTCAGATACCACAGGAGGACACCTCTCTGCTCACCCCACTCACTGGTTTTCAGTGGGGCGAACTAGCCCCCAGAGCGCATCGGCCAAACACTTCTTAGCGGGGCCCCAGCTAGGGTTGCCACCCGTCCTTTAAAATACGGAATCGTCCAGTATTTGAGAATGAAATTGCTCTTGGCCCCCAAGGGATGTGGCCCCTGCTGCAGTATGCGTCCCTTATTTTTTTGTATTAAAAGTGGTAACCCTAGCCCCAGCTCATGGTGTCTCCTTTATAGGTGGCCAGATCCTCCCACCTAGACTGACTATTCCCGACTTTTAACCTCCATTGTCAACCTTTTCCTCTCGATTGAGCTCCTTCATTTTCTTTACTTTTCTTTTCTACTTTTTTCTCCTTCTCTGGTGTTGACCCTTATATATATATACACACACACGCACCCATCCCCGCACGCCTCCGTGGGCGCAGCGCCTTAATCACACTCTGCAGGAAGCCAATGAGGCAAACGAAAAGGTGCGACTCGCTCCACTCACCTTATTAGCTCTCCGTGGTCGTGCCATCGCGCCCACGGAGAACGGCACGGCTATACGGATTTAAAATCGACCCTTTTTTATTGGAAGCCGTGGACCTGCTATACCACAGAATGCTTTATGTGGTTCTGGACACCATGCTAGAAAACTAACATAGCTTTAGAATGTGCAGAAAAAAGAGCTGCAAAGTACATTTCAAAACAAAAATACATTTTGAAAGCAATTAAATTTCCTTTGTCTGTCAAAAATACTTTCTAGGGGAAGGGGAGCTAACCAAAGTCTTCAAACATCATGTCAATATTATGGATATAACACCATTTGTTTCAAATAGTGAGTCATTTATTTGAGGAGGCTAGAGGAAATTTTGGTACATATATTAAAGATGGAATCCAAGAAGCATTTTTTCTAACTAAGGGACAAACTACTGAATGATGGACAAAGTTGGCTTTGCCCTCTTTTGTTGTATGGCAGATCAGAATTTTATTTCAAACAATTGGCTGTGTTATGCTAACCATGAAAAACATGAAATGGTCCTAAAAATGCACTGTGGATGCCCACCACCCATTTTGTTTTCCAAACTAGCCACATGCCTTCTATCCTAAAGAAAGTTTACACTGGCAGAATGTTTTATGAAGCTGTCCAGGGCATGTGCATTTATTTCAGAAACTAGTATTTTGTGAATTAAGATTTTAAATAAAGTTGTTAAGAACCAGATAGACAAGGTAATTATATGAATAGTAGGGGGAGCAAAAAGAAGCATATAGCAATTGGGAATAATTGAGATGTGCATCTTTTGTAAATGTTCCAATTCATGTCCAAAAGCCTTTGTGAGATAGATAGATAGATAGATAGATAGATAGATAGATAGATAGATAGATAGATAGATAGATAGATAGATAGATAGATAGATACTTTATTAATCCCAAGGGGAAATTCACATAATCCAGCAGCAGTATACTGATACAAAAACAATATTAAATTAAACAGTAATAAAAATGCATGTAAAAACAGACAATAACTTTGAATAATGTTAGCATTTACTCCCCTGGGTGGAAGTGAAGAGTCACATTGTGTGGGGGAGGAACGATCTCCTCAGTCTGTCAGTGGAGTAGGACAGTGACAAAAGTCTGTCACTGAAGCTAAGCTACTCCTCTGCCCGTCGCTCTGCTGCAGATGTTAAACTGTCCAGCTTTATTCCTACAATAGAGCCTGCCTTCCTAACAAGTTTGTCCAGGCGTGAGATGTTCTTCTTCTTTATGCTGCCTCCCCAGCACACCACTGCGTAGAAGAGGGCACTCGCTGCAACCGTCTGGTAGAACATCTGCAGCATCTTATTGCAGATTTTAAAGCACGCCAACCTTCTAAGGAAGTATAGTCGGCTATGACCTTTCTTACACAGAGCATCAGTAATGGCAGACCAGTCCAATTTGTCATCCAGCTGCACTCCCAGGTATTTATAGGTCTGTACCCTCTGCACACAGTCACCTCTGATGATCATGGGGTCCATGAGGGGCCTGGGCCTCCTAAAATGCACCACCAGTTCCTTGGTCTTGCTGGTGTTCAGGTGTAAGTGGTTTGAGTCGCACCATTTAACAAAGTCTTTGATTAGCTTCCTGTACTCATCCTCCTGCCCACTCCTGATGCAGCCCACGATAGCATTGTCATCAGCGAACTTTTGCACGTGGCTGGACTCCGAGTCATATTGGAAGACTGATGTATATAGGCTGAACAGGACCGGAGAAAGTACAGTCCCCTGCGGCGCCCCTGTATTGCTGAACACAATGTCAGACCTGCAGTTCCCAAGACGCACATATTGAGGTCTGTCTGTAAGATAGTCCATGATCCATGCCACCAGGTGTGAGTCTACTTCCATCTCAGTCAGCTTGTCCCTAAGGAGCAGAGGTTGGATGGTGTTGAAGGCACTAGAGAAGTCCAAAAACATAATTCTTACAGCACCACTGCCTCTGTCGAGGTGGGAGAGGGATCGGTGTAGCATATAGATGATGGCATCCTCCGCTCCCAACTTCTCCTGGTATGCGAACTACAGAGGGTCGAGGGCATGGCGGCCCTGTGGCCTCAGGTGGTGAAGCAGTAGCCGCTCCATGGTCTTCATCACATGTGACGTCAGAGCGACAGGCCGGAAGTCATTCAGCTCACTAGGACATGATACCTTTGGGACTGGGGTGATACAAGATGTTTTCCAAAGCCTCAGGACTCTCTCCTGTTCCAGGCTCAGGTTGAAGATGCGCTGTAGAGGACTCCCCAGTTCCAACGCACAAGCCTTCAGCAGTCATGGCGATACTCCATCTGGACCCGCTTTTTTGCTGGCACGAAGTCTCCTCAGCTCTCTGCTCACCTGTGCTGCTGTAATCACATTGTAGTCACCTGCCTCACACTGAATCCTTTACCGATGCTTCCAGAATGAACAAAGAATAGCACAGAAACAAATCAAAATATTTATTTTTCTTGAAAGTCTGAGAAATAAACTTGAAACAAAAGAAACTTTTCAGACAATAAAAGATTAACTGTGATTGTAGTCAGAAGAGAATTGCAATAGTCATTAACCATCAAAATCCAACTTAATTACCAGAGCCAAAACACTGAGGTGTAAGCCGAATCATGATAAAACAATGTGATTCAAAACCATAATCTGGGATATTAAATTTTCCACAACTACTAGTTCACTGGTTTAATCCCTATCTCGGACAAAGCCACTGATGCCACCGCATCATACTTTATCAGATGATATTAGGAAGGTGATTCCTTGCAACCAGTCAAGATTCTATAGCAATTCATTGCTTGCAATGGTTTTCAATATGTGGAAGTGACACAGCTAGAAATAAAAACAAAATGAATGGAAAACTCTTTCACAGAAATAAAATTTAAATTAATACATTAGATAGATAGATAGATAGATAGATAGATAGATAGATAGATAGATAGATAGATAGATAGATAGATAGATACTTTATTAATCCCAAGGGGAAATTCACAAAATTTTAAAAACATAAAACTCATGAACTAAAGAAATTATTCATAGTACAAAATATTTTCCTAATTCTCAACAATAAGTTGAAATTTGTTCTGCAGACCTGCACAAATGCCTGTTCTTCCCCTGGTCAGCAGAAGGAGGTATCAGAATCCCATCTTTGCAAGTTGTGGCATTTTTACCCAAAAGTTCAACTTCTGTACACACACTTAATAAGAAAAGTTACCTACCTTTATAAGGGAAAGTATCGCCCATCTGTTCTGAATTCCATTTGCCCCAAATCAACATGTACCAAGGATCAAAAATAGAGAATAGGAAGCACACAAAACCCAAGAATCATTCCTGCTTTGTATTTTTTGTTCACAGACTAATACTGTCTGTAACCAGAATATGGAGAATGGGGCACTTAAGATGAAATCGGTAACCTGTATGTGTGGAATACATCTTTAGTCTTTAAAATATTTTCTTTCTCTAAACTGAATAGAAAAAACAAGTTTAAAAATTCTTTTTAAGACTAAATGTTCTGTCGCCATTTACAGCAGTAAAACTCAGAGCTGCCACTGTTAAATTTACCTGAATAAAAAAAAATGCGTTCTCAGGAAAATAATGCAGGCAATGAAGATAACCAGTCAGCCAAAATTTTACATTTTGTGGTGTTTTCTTTATTATCTCTTGTGTTTAAATGCAAAAGGGTATCTCCTCATATTTATTAAAGCAAGCGAGTTTGAGTTATTTCTGTGAAAGAACACTCTAGGAAACAGCTGGTCCCCAACAAAACAGAGATTGTTGAGAAGTTGTTATGTACCAATATCTATCCATATGAACCCAAAGTTTACACAACATACTCCTAGATAAGTCCATATAGTTAAAAAGGAAACCATAAGAAATACCTGAATAAGATACTGTGACTTCACGGAAATTACATAACCATTGAGCTTGATGGACTGAATGTTCTTCTCACATTTGCCAGTATTTTTAGGATTTGTATTAATAGGTTTTAGGGATGACAGAGTACAGTTAAGTATCATTTGCTGTTTGTGACTGACATAATGAGCATACAACCACATAATTAATGTACATTACCCCTGAATTCTATCAACTTCTTAATCAGCAAAGGTGGCTGAATAGTACTGAACATGCTGCTAAAGCTACAAACTAATTGTTGAATTGAATATGTTGCCAAACATTAATGACTGGGCCTTCCAGACACCCCTCCCTACTTGATAGCCAAACTCTCATGGCCAGAAGAGGTATAACCTCTGGGCAGATCTTCAGCAGCTGGAAAATCCCTTCCTTTCTCTCTTCTAAAATAAAACCATTAGTATTCAGATAATTTGCAAAGGAATGTAATTTTCTATCATATAGTGCCTCTTGAGTTTAATGCAAGTAATTATTAGAAATCCCTTCCAGGATTTATTTGCATTATTATTAAAACACAGTTCTATTTTGGTGTCTAGCTTCCTTAATCTTATTGTAATTTTATGCACAATTCTATTCTCCTCTGGCCCAATGTTTAAATAGACATTTTTTTATTTAAAAGTTCTTTTAATTCAGAGATTCAATGGGCTTTATCACTTGGACAAGTTTTGATTTTTTTTAATAAATCTATGGAAACTGTTACAGTGGATGTACTGATAATCTTTCCTTTCTCTGGGATAAAGCTCTAATTTAGTATAATTCAGATTAGTCCTTAAGTGTCTTAGTTTAGAAAACCACTTTCTATGTTTTGTTGTTTTATGGTATACTTTTTGGTGTAGGATAATTCAAACTGTGGTCTCTCATCTACCAAGATCTAATGACTTACGTAAGTAGAGACTGAGATGGACATTGTAGATTGTTCTGTCTTTTACTTACTCACCGAAAAGGTGGTGGTTCGTGAGGGCTTTTATGCCAAAATAATGAGCAGCAGACCTTTTAGGTAACAACAATACAACAGCTTTTTATTTTGATTCCGCCATCAGCACCCAGCATACCTTGTTCACCTAACAAAGTTCCCATCCCACTTTTTCAGACCAATCACAAATAGAACATTTGCATTCTGGGGTTCTGTGCTCAGACACCACAAAGATGTTGTATAAATGCTGGCTGATCGTCATCCAGAATACAGGGATTTAAATCTGCCATAATTACCAGAGTTGGTTGAAAAAAGTTTAAAAAATAACCGGCACACTTAAAGGGATGCAAAAATGATAGTTGTTAAGTTGGCCTAAGGTCTGAAGATAGAGTGGAAGCTGACTTTCTAAATTAAAGTGTAGTTCAAAAATCAAAGTCAGAAAGCGCACAACAAGTTATTCTGACTGCAACCAGCTTCTATAACCAATATTTGACTAGATGACACCACATGCAATGGCAGACATGCTTAACAATAATGCAGTAACTAAGAGAGCCCGACTGTTTCTTCTTCTTTCCCTTCATTTTGCTGTGGGATTGATGTGTCTGATAAATCCTCCCCATACAGTTCGGTCCTGCACATCCTCCCCAGTCTGACCTGTTATCTTCCAACCTCATTTTACTTCATCCATACACCCCCAATTTGGCTAATCCTGCTTTCTCTTCCACTGTACTATAATTTCCATAATTCCTTTGCTCACATATTCATAGTCTTTCCTCATCATAGGTCTATACCAATCCAACCAACTTTCCTATACTTTTTAGATATCTCTCCTACTTTTGTTGTACCTCTGATTGTCTCATTTCTTATTCTGTCCTTCAACATTCTCATTTCTGCAACATCCATCTACTCCTTCACTCCAGTGTCTAAATGACATCACAAAAGAATCATAAAATAAGGTTGCAATTGTATAGGGTATATGCGCTTCGTATCCTGCTTCATAGTCTGTGACACCCATAACAAAAGAATTAACAGTGTCAACATGTGGTACCATAGAAGAATTCTTCATGTGCCATACACTCAAAATGTTAGTAAGCAAAAATTCAGAACAGGATAGCCATTGTTCTGCTTTTGGGTATTAAAACACTATTGCCAGTTCTCCAACCACATCTGAACAACAGACACAGCTATTCTATAACTAGTGACAAATCTCTAGAAGGAGTCAAACGATCAACCTGGGACAACATTTGACAAGAACAATTGAGATGAACATTGTCACAAAGATGAGTCACAGACATCATGAAGGTTTGGTGCAGCCACCCATATATTGTTTCCAGACTGCAAATTTGAAGCAAAATTAAACAGAGATGTTTACAGTGTGAACTTTGACCCGGACACAGACAGACGGACAACATAGTTCCACCACACACTGTTTATTTACAATAATATTTACAAATTGAACGTGCACCACAAACCCCAGTGCCTTCTGCACCGATTCCCCAAAGTCCAGGGCTCACAGTTCCTGTGCCTTTCTTTCCTGGCCGCCTCCAGTCCTCTCCCCAGCTCTGTCCACTTCCACCCGACATCCACTGCTCACTGAAGGGAGGTGGCCCCTTATATCTGATTCCCGGACGAGCACCAGGTGTTCCTGGCATTCTTCCCTTGGCCACGCTCCAGCGTGGCGGAAGTGCCGGCTGGCCTTTCCGGCAGCTCTCCGGGTGTCCTCCAAAGTCTTCCCCCCGGCACTTCCTGGTGTGGCGAAAGTGCCGGGCTCCCGGGATAATCAGGCACTGGGGCGCCGCCTGGCAGTGGCCACGGGTCCTTACAGGGCTGGGCTTCCAAGCCCTTTACCCAAAGCCCCCAACATAACCAAGACGCAAGGGCACAAGCCCTCCTCCGGTCCTCCTGGGCGTCCCGGCCGGGGACCACAACAGGTTTGAGTCCAAAATAGCACTGATAGTATGGAGGTAAGATGGTGGCTTTAAAGGCTGGTAAAGGAAATGATGTGATCTGTGCCAGAACTGGATGTGACATAATGATGTCATCATTGGTACCAGAACCAGAAGTGACATTGTCTGAACTGGAAGTGACACCAAAGAGTAGGAGTGACACTCAGCATAGAGTAGGAGTGTCCAGGAAAAACAGCTGAGGGCATTCTATTTTGTTTTGTTTTACTTTTGTGCCTGTACTATTGAAAAAGGTACATTAACCCTGAAAGCCAGCTATCTTGTTCTGTTTAACTGGAAATAGTTTTCTGAGATATGGCTGTCCTCTCCTGAGAGACTGCTGTCCAGTATGGTTTAGGCACATGTCTTCCCCCAATGATAGCTATTTCTTCTGCCTGTAAAATTAACCAATCAACAAAGTGGTAGCTGTGTCTGTAAAAATTGAAACTCTCAGGAGACTAACTTCTATCTGTCTGTTTGGTCTCTTGCAGAAGAGACAGCCCTCCTATTTATGGTCAGCCAAACAACTCCCAAGAAGGCTGTGTTTTCGTTTTATCTCTACACCTCAAATTTGCTATGTAAATGGCAGTTGTATATTATTAGTCTTGCACTTTCAATATACTTAATTTCACTTTATCATCATTTTACTTTACAGAATAAGAAAAAGGTATTTACTATTAGCTCCATTGATACAGAAACATCAAAGGTGCAGAAATAATGCAGTAGTAACTAAACAAAAAGCTAAGGCATAACTATGCTGGAATTGCCTGTTCACCAACTTAGTAGCGGCTCATTGGTTAATTTAGAGTTTCCATTCTTCATATGTAAAGTGGACATCATCCTTAATTTAAATTATTTTTGACTGTTGTCTTTCCTGAAAATGGGTTCTTAAAAATAATGATTGTTTCTGAAAAATATGCTTGTTATAAAATCTGGTTATTTTTCTGGGACAATTTTGCCCAGTTCTTGAAATATAACATTAACATTAATATAACACCGATAATGCAGAAGATAAATATAGCAATATTTTCTTTAAAAAATACTCTGTAATTTTTTATTTATTGTATTATTTTTTTAGAGTGTTAAATTGTCCTCTTCATCCTAAAACAAGAAAAAAAAATTCACTTTAGGGGAGACTACATTTGTACAGCTGTAAAATTTAGTTTGAAGCGCTGAGTCTGTTAATGGTTACAATTTAGTAAAAATTAAGAAAAGGTTGCGATCAGCATCTCATGGAATCTTCCCAACAACACACTTAGTTGCACTTTAAAATGGATTCTATTATCAATAGGTTTAAATTTCATAATGTTATGGGAAGAACTTGGTGCTTGATTAGAATGCAGCTGCGCAGCTGCCCACCTGCAGTAGTGCCTACTGCTGTGCCTAATGCATTTAATCATATGTTTTAAACTATACTGAGTCAGATGTATGCAAATAATGATCCAGCTTTGTCACTTTATGTCTTTAATTATTTTCTCCATAATTTTACTATTATCATTTCTTTGCAATTGTGAATTATTATTTTTTAAGGAAACCACCATTTTGTGTATTATTAGTTTGGATGCCACCATTTTGGGATTTTGATTGTCATGTGTGCTACCATTTTGTATTTTCAGTTTGCTATGATGCTACATGGTGGCTAGGCAGTTGATACAGGTGTTCTATGACCCATAATCTCATGATGGCCATGTTATCCTAGATAGCTATATGTATTGTACACTATCTGAACTTTCTTGTGAATATAAATAAATTAGCAAGAAAACATTTTCTGGTTAAGACATTTTGCTTACATCTCTGTTCATCGCTTTCCCCTTAAATTTGATGAATGATTTACTGACGTTTAGTTCTTCAACCTTTGCTTTGACTGATTACCTCTCTGTAATATATGTTCTAGGATTTTTATTTTCTGGAATCATTTTTGATTCTGGTTCTTTATTTTGATGTTTACAATGTACCCCTGTCTTTGTTCAATGCCATTTTGCTTCTCTTCCTAGAAAAGCTATGTCAAGGTTAGCATGTTCCTCATTGTCATTGGAATCATTCCCACAATGATCCGGGGATAAGCAACAGTGGATAATCGGCATAGCCCCTTGAAAAGTAGAATCACACAGTCTCACATTTATCTGAGATTAGATTAATTCTTTGCGATCTACGGGGTTTGTTTTTGGATCTTTTTCAGATTGACTTTGACTCTGTACTTAGGTTTTGATTTTTGGTTTAGCACTTCTGGTTTTGCTATTCCTCTTGTTGATCTCTGATTTTTTCTCCCAATCTTTTCTCATACATTTTTTTTGTCATCTTACTGAAGTCACTACAAAAACAAATAGAACAATCTGCAAGAGCAGGTCTCAAAGTTCACCATTACGTTCAGCAATTATTTTTGAAATTGGTTGCAAATAATGTGCAAGCTCCTGATTCAGGCTCAAGATTGGGAAATCAGATACCTAAAGCAAAATGCTACACAACTTGTGGTCATATAATGCTTGCAACAATGTTTAATTCATAACTATTCTGGAAACTTAAAAGCACTTTATTTATCAATCCACAGTCTCAGAAGGTTGCATAGATGAGGTACTCACCTAAAAACAAAATGGTATTACAGCAGAATAAAAATACAGTAATCTCTCGCTATATCGCGCTTAGACTTTCGCGGCTTCACTCTATCGCAGATTTTAAATGTAAGCATATCTAAATATATATCACAAATTTTTCACTGGTTCGCGGATTTCTGCGAACAATGGGTCTTTTAATTTATGGTACTTGCTTCCTCAGTTTGTTTGCCCAGTTGATTTCATACAAGGGACGCTATTGGCGGATGGCTTAGAAGCTACCCAATCAGAGCATGTATTATATATTAACTAAACCTCATCAATGATCTAGGATATACTTCCCGAGCGGTGCTTTATTGTTTGCTTGTCTCTTCCTCTCTCTCACCCTCTCTGACATTCTCTGCGCCTGACGGAGGGGGTGTGAGCAGAGGTGCTGTTTGCACAGAAGCTGTTTGCCTAGTGGATACGGACGCACCTCTAAGAAATGCCCGCCACTTTATCGCGGTGCTTCCAAAAGCACACTTATTGATTTTTTGATGGTTTGCTTTAATCTCTCTCTCTCTCTGACGTTCTCTGCGCCTGACGGAGGAGATGTGAGCAGAGAGGCTGTTTGCACAGAGGCTGTTTGCTTAGAAGATACTGACGCTCCTCTAAAAAATGCCGCGGCAAACTTAAAAGCACACATATTGATTTTTTGATTGTTTGCTTTTCTTTGCGAGCGCTCTCTCTCTCTCTCTGAAATGCTCTGCTCCTGAAGAGAAGAAGATATATTTGCATTCTTTTAATTGTGAGAAAGAACTGTTTTCACTCAAAGGTGTTATTTCATGTCTAGAGGGCTCTAATAATGTTAACAGTGTGGGAGAGTTTATAAGGGCTTAAAATATATAAAAATAACTACACAAACATATGGTTTCTACTTCGTGGATTTTCATCTATCGCGGGGGGTTCTGGAACGCAACCCCCACGATCGAGGAGGGATTACTGTATAATCAAAATAATTACTAGCATTCTTCAGAAAATAATTGTTGAAGATATAGTGATATTCAAAGACAGTATAGGATTAATAACAGTAGAAAATACAATGTGACCTTAAAGAGAATATTTGTCTGAGGTAGAATAAAATTATAAAATCTTTCCTGTGCTGTAACAATAGGTGCTTTCTTAAACAATCTCTAATTTCTGAGTTACAACCAATCTCATCTGTGCCATTACTGTACCCTGAATATTAACTTTTGGATTGTGTCCATCATTTCTTATTAATTATTGTATATTTAAATTTGATTTTCTTGTGTTGTGACATAATTACATCACCTTGTTGGACCACAGCTTATTGAGTTTTTCATAACTTCTTTAACACACTACTTCTCCGCTGCGAAGCGCGGGTATTTTGCTAGTGGTGTATAATCCAAAACCCAGTAAGAATCTGAAACACTATTCAGGTAAGTTGTTGCCTGGAACACTTAAGTTCTGGTTGGTAACACTTCCAGTATCTACTGGAAATGAAATGTAAATCCAAGTATTAGTTGACTCAGATGAAACAGAAAATTTGATGGCTTCAGCACTGGTTTCCAAATACAAGTTAAACACCCATCCTAAGTTAAAACTTGAGTTAAAACTCACACTATTGACTACAAACTTTTGAATTAATTTAGGTGTCACAGAATTTTGTTACAAAATGTTTTCTCTGTTATTACTGAGTGGTGACCCATCAGATGTTTATTTACTCCAGGGACGTTGCTGACTGAACTTTGTGGTTTTATCAACTGGCCATAGTTTAACAATTACTTAATTGACAGCTTTTGCATAATAATATTTATTATGTAATTATTAATTGTAATTGTACATTTTGTATTTGCATTTTACCTGAGAACTTGTTGTAGCACTCTGTGCCTGCGCTCAGTACAGAGGACTACACAAAACTAAACTGAATTGAATGGAATTGAATTTTTCACAATTTTTTCACTCCAGCAGATAATGGCTGGTCTGGTTCATAAATATGTTTATATTCATTTTATTGCTTTATGAATGTTATGTTGTAAATTCTGTGATTAAACATGTTTTTATATCCCTACTTTCTGTATTATGTCATTCTTTTAGCAGCCTCCTTAGCATTATGTTTAACCCCAGGAAAATGAGCCAAAAATGCTGAATTTTTTTTTTCAAATAGAGAAAATGTTATTACGTATAACAGAAACATGTCAATACAAAATGTAATTATGAACACAGTAGGAAAAGTATGTCTAGTGTCCACTGCTGTACTAGTTAGTGCACTAGTTATGTGTTGAGTTAGTGCATATCCTTTGTGTTATATATTTTGAAATAGTCAGCATTGCACAGTCCAACATCACAATCAGGAGAGTAGAAGTGTTTCTTTGTTTACTTTTCTTATATTTTTTGTTACTTACACATGACAGGGAAAAATATCAGTGCCTGATTTGCATGATGAATATGTGTTATTATGTTTCCTCCCACAGTCCAAAGACATGCAGGTTAGGTGCATTGGCGATTTTAAATTGTCCCTAGTGTGTGTGTGTGTGTGTGCCCTGTGGTGGGCTGGTGCCCTGCCCTGGATTTGTTTCCTGCCTTACGCCCTGTGTTGGCTGGGATTGGCTCCAGCAGACCCCCTGTGACCCTGTAGTTAGGATATAGCGGGTTGGATAATGGATGGATGGATATGTGTTATTGTAGGCTACCACAGTACAAGGCTTAGTGACTTCCACATTTCCTCTGACACAAAGAGCACTCTGCTCCAACTTTACAGGACTGAAGTCACTACACATATCACAATAGTTCTGTCACACAGTGCCATATGCTTCAATTTCATTATCTGTGTCAACATCTGATGAACAATTTACATTGTCATCACTATCACTTAATTCAATCAATGGTTCAGTTTAATTTTGTTCTATACTGGCTTTATGTCTTTTTGTTTACACATTATTTGTGTATTTTGGTTGAAAGGTATAACCCAACCCTGAATAGTGATGAGTTACCATGGAGCAGCACAAGGCATAAAGATATTCATGATTTTTTTGTAATATTATGTTATTTTATCCACTAATTTATAACAGAACATTGTCACAAGCATTATTTTGGCTTAACACTTACACTGGATCGTAACAGCCTAACCCGAGAGACACTCAGGCTTACCTGTTTTTGCATAGAATTTTAAGCCCAAGAGATGCACCGGGTTAACATCAAAGAGGATAGTATTACCGTGTTTAACAAGAGTTTTACATTTTGTTTTACTTTTGTTATTTATTGTATATGTCTCTTGCTTTTATATGTTGAGTCTAAGCAGGTTGTGTCCCTTAATGTTGGAGTGGTGGAACTGCCTTAGGCCTATATAAGATTAGGAAAGCTTTAGGGCTAATATTGGCATTTGTGTCTACTAAAGGGCTAATGTTTGCTTGCCTCTATTTGGATTTTGGAATTGCATTTCACTTGGTTGAGTACATTTCTTAGGTTTTTTTTTCAACTCTGGAATTACAATTCTTCCATTTTGAACTTGATTTTGTGAATTTTCAGTTTAGTCTTTTTAGGCCCTCGCAAGATATAATATCTGCTTCTCAAGTCTGGGGCAATGCTGATTTGTTTCTGGCCTCATTAAGACTTTGAGACATAGTTTTTGGGTAAAGCCTATTTTTTAAGTACCACATTATAATAAATTAATTACAATCCTAGGGAAGTTTTTTTTTCCTGACTTCACTACAGTCTAAGCTACAAACCATCAAATAGTCCAGTTGGGGATGGTATTTTTTCTTTGTTGCAACTTGTCTTGATTACATAGCACTGAAAAAAATAACAGTTAAGTATACCTTCAATCTTCTCCAATCTTGTCTCTCCTCACCCAACTAAACAATTCCACAAGTTTTACTAAATTGGATTTTTGCAGTGTTTTCAATCTGGTTGTGGCATATGGGTTTGTCTGACAGCACTTTGGTAATGATTTTTATAGAGACGTTCTTGGAATAACTTGTACTGTGTTAAGATAAATGCATCTTTTTACCTGACTTAGAAACCTATGTATCACATGTTCACAAGGTCCTAGTTTTTTCTGGAAGAATCAGTTATACATTAAAGCTGGAAAAATGCAAGTTCAACCAGTAATCAGTGTTACTTCTTGGCTTTCAGCTAAAAAAAAATAAAATGTAGGAAATCAATTTCCTAATAATTATTTAATTACTGACTTAAAACCACATAATCTTTACTTTAATTTTGTAATATCTTACACTGCTGGAAATTAAAAACATCCAGTCAGATGCTCTGCCTCAAACCTAAAGACAATGTCCCAGGAACTGGAACCACAATGAATTGCTTCCTACATTACAGTGAAACAAGTGGATAGAGTATGTTAAATTGACTCTCATCATGTTAGAGTCAATCCAACTTTTCATTTCTGTTGTCTCTTTGAGTATTTATTCTAGGAGCATTTCTCCTCCATGAAACTGACAGAGACTTGGAATATAAAATTAAAAAGGTTCTAGATTGAAGACAATGAGGGTCTTATCTTGTCCATCGGTCTGGACTTTAATTCAGACTCTTGGCAATCACAGCACAAGCTGTTGTCTTAAACCCACACATTTTTATAATTTTTCTGTACAATATAATTATCTATTTTTGAGTTATTGGGAAACGTCATATACAGCTAGGCACAGCCTGAAATGACATGTATTCTGAACAGATGAGTTTATTAAAGCAGCAATAAGCAAGTAATATACCTAAGTAGAATGTACCAAGTACTGAATCATAAACACTAAACAAAACAACACTCTCTCAGTGGGCTCAGCTAAGTGGATTTTGCCCTGTTTGTCAGGTGGAATAATTTATTGCATATATAACTTTTACATACCACAACACACACTCCCTTTCAACTGCCACTTCTCTCCTTCTGACCCTTTGTTTCTGAATTATTCTCTCTTCCCTTTGGGATCATCTTGGACAATTAAACTAATTTTCTTTATCTTTAGGGTCATGTTCCTTTTGTTTAAAATCAGAGTTTTGAGTGGAAAACCTTCAACCTCAATCTCTGGAGTATGTACACAATACTTTATATTAAACCCATTTATCAGATCCATACAGGGTCATGGCAAATATACACATTCAAAACTTGTTTATATAGATAATCAGAGCATTTTAATAATTTAAGCATGTGTGTCACTATATCAACAGAAAAGTGATAAAATATGTGAAATACAATACTGACTGCTTTAGTCAGTTTAAACAGGAGTTTGATTCTTCAAATTAAAATGGTCCTAATAATTAGTCAATATGGCCAATTTCCATCTATGAGATCACCCTATCCCATGCCAAGCGGCTGGAGAGGCGGGTGAATGTGCAGGTGCGGAAGTTGCTTGGATTACCCAGATGCCACAGTAGCATAGGCCTATATGGCAACGGAGCACTCTCTCTTCCAGTATCAAACCTGGTAGAAGAATACAAATGCTACAAAGCAAAGCATGAAATGACCCTCACGGAATCCAGGGATCCCTTGGTCAGAGGCGCTGCTCCCACCTTGGTAACAGGGAGGAGGTGGAGGCCAGGAGCAGCAGTGGTACAGGCAAAGGCTGCCCTGAGACATCGGGACATAGTGGGACAAGTCCATACCAGCAGAGGGGGCCTAGATCTGTGTACAACACCCACATGGCAGAAGGCTAACCCGTTAGAACGGTGATAGAGGAGGTGCGCCACCAGGAGGAAGCGGGCATATGTGCTAGGGCTGTGTCCCAAGCCAAGCAAGGCCGCTGGATGAAGTGGGATGGTGTGGAGAGGAGAAAGATCACTCGAAGCAAGCTGTGGAACATGGGAGTCCAATATGCTGAGCTTTACCATCAGAGTCACATATGATGTCCTGTCCTCTTCAACAAACTTGTATCTTTGGTTTGGAGATGATCCGGCCTGTCTCCAGTGTGCTGCCCCAGCAACTCTTAAACACATCCTGATGGGTTGCAAGACGAGCCTTACCCAATGCAGATACACCTGGCGCCACAACCAAGTGTTGAGGAGCTTGGCAGCTGCACTGGAGATCAAGAGGGTAACCACCAACGCCATACTCTTGGAAGCTGAGACTGCCTCTCAGCAACGAACATCTTTTGTCCGTTTGGGGTAAAGCAGCCGGCCAAAAGAGCGTCTCCAGTCTCAAGTCCACTGAATGCAGCCTGAGACTGGGAAATGCAAGTGGATCTAAATCAAATCACTTTCCCACCTGAAAATGCAATAACAAACTTGCGGCCAGACCTGGTCCTTTGGTCTAAATCCTGTCAACTTGTGTTCATTGTGGAGCTGACAGTCCCATGGGAGGAAGCCATCGATGAGCCACTCGAAAGGAAAAAGCTACGATATACAAACTTGGCAGATGAGGCAGAGGACCGGGGCTGGACAGTGTCTGTGCATCCAGTGGAGGAGGGCTACAGGGGTTTCGTAGGTAGTTCCACCACGAGGCTACTGAAGGACGTAGGAGTCAGTGGGCAGGCTCAGCGGAAGACCATCAAGGAGCTGGCAGATACCGCCATAAGAAGCAGCCATTGGTTGTGGCTGAAGCGGAATGAGACCGTATGGGCTGCTCATGGAGCCTCTAGCGTGGCACACACCCAGGTCTGATCAGCCTGTGGTGGGCCGTCCTCAGGAGAGGGTGTATTGTGATAAAGACCAAAACACCCAATGACCCTGGGGTACACAACTGATGATGTGTCGTACTGTAGGCAGTAACACTGCCAGTTGAAAACCCATGAAGACACATCCAGTCCTACCTAAGAAATCAATGCTGTCCTGATTACAAAGGGATTAAAACACCTAGACCTAATAGACATACCAACTTTAATATTTCTCTGTATTATATCTCTGCCAAAAAGCTATCAGGCTTGTTCTGTACTCCCCTACTTTGGGCATCAGAAAGGCACTGTATAAATAAAATGTACTATTATAAACAAATTCTTAAGTTCAATTTTATTCATCATTTTGAAGATATACCTAGCCCTTTAGTCCCTACATTTCTTTAAAAAATCATCATATTAGAATGTTATAGGAGTTTAACACACTTTTGATTGGCATATACATTTAAAATTTCAAAATGTTCTTTTAATAATGCTGTACAAGCTAGAAAGAGATTTGGCACCCCCTCCTAAGCAGAACCTCACTTTTTCTTAGGACAGGCACATTAGTCTGGTAATACAAAATAATTATTCTTTAACTCTGAGGATAATACATTCTGTAATTTCTGTGTCTACCATATTGTATATAATAATAGAAGTGCATTGAGTACATTTCCATGGTGGAGTCTCCAAAAGCCTTGAAATCTTTTTTTTTTTTGGCTGTAAATGTCATTTTAATTTTATTTTTTTTTTAAATACATTTTTTCAGCTGAGTGCACTGTATTTGTTTAATGTCTGTCAAGATCAGCACCTGTATTGCAAAGGCAGGCTATTTTCTTTGGTGATCACTTCCTTGGATAACAAAACCATGAAAACTTTTTAAATGCATCATTATATTTCCATGCATCTTTTTGGAGAGCCAAATCCCCTACATTTCTGTATTATGGAGATTGATGCTTCTGTAGAAAAGGCTAAAATATGCAGTATAGCAAAACTGAATGCTCAAGGGAAATTCCATCTCTTTACAATCTGTGTGCATTCAGTTTTCATATTCACTTTTATCCTCTGGTTTGCACCACAGAGCACTTGATCATTGTTCTATCAATGCATATTAATCGTTTTTAATTAACCTCAGATATTATATTTAAATATTATAATGGAATATAACATTATTTGTTGCTCTTCTGTGCTGCATAAAAAGGGGAAAGGCAGAGCAGATCACATTTTTTTTAAATCTATCATTGAGGAAATTTTTTGACAATTGGCTAAATTGCTATATAACTAGCAGTCATCCTAATAGATATGCCTGTCTTGTATCATCTAGGACCTCCTTTTGCCATTAGTATGACATCTTTGAGGAAGCAGATTTTGTGCAATTTCTTCCCAGGCACACTTTCTTCCTGCAAACTTTCCAATTCAATCTCATCCAAAGGTGCCCTATATCATTAAGATCTTAGGACTGTGCAGATCACCAAAGTAAACTGAAGTCAGTCATATTCTTAGATACACCCTGAGATGATTTGTAATGTGACACATTATCTTGCTTGATGTATCCATTGAAAAAAGGAAGGCAGTGGTCATTAAATGATAAACATAGTCAGAAATAAAGCTTAGGCATGTTATCTCATTCAAATGACTCATCTGGTATTGACAAGCCTAATATGTGGCAAGAAACATCCCACACATACTTGCACTACAACTAACAGCCTATATGTGTGACAAAAGGCAATATGGATCAATTCATTCATAGTGTCATGGTGTCATTTCTCAGCCAGACCACGGATTGGAGCTGACATCTAATACTAATGAAAACCATACCTCCCAGTAGCACCACCTCTGGTCCACCCACTGATAATGTCACTTCTGACACCCTTTAATGACGTCCTATCCAGTCCAGAACCCACCTCTACAGACATCACTTCCTTTTCTGGCCTCCATGACTCTGCCTCTTCCTGCTTATGCAATATATAAACCACAGAAAATTCCTTGTTAGCCAGTTCCATTTTGAACTCCGTTTGTAAAGACGTGTTTTTTGTTTTATGGCCCGATATTCAGTATACAGGGTGGCTATCCCCAAACCTTTTTCTGCCTCTGGCTATTTTTCTATCACAAACTGAAAATTCTACTTTTCAGTCTTCAGCTTAGCATCCCATGTATGAACATCAGACTACACACTCGCTTATGTACCCAGAATGACACTATACATTCAAGTTAAGACTGGCAGCAGTGCTGAATGAGATTATCCAAGTACTGTATCATAATTCCATGTGACGTTGCTTGGCCAGAAGTTATTACACCAGGAAAAAATATGAACAATTTGATAAAGGCACATTATTAGTTAAACAGGAAAATATTACAATGGTTAGGGAATTTCCTCTGACCACATCTTCAAAAGTAAGGAATCCCCAGGTTATATAAAGGGTTAGAAATTTTATGTGTCCAACACAAAGAAAACAAAACTGTAGATGTAGTAATGAAGATACTCTGTCTGAGATGTTTTACAGTGATGTCAAATGAGTTATAATGTCACAACCCATCATGTTCTGAAGAGTTGGACAGTCCTTGGGGCTGAAAAATTAGAAGGTAGTTGGTGCAGAGTGCCTCATACAGCCTCCAAGTCCTACCAACATCCAGCTTTGTACCTGAGAAGGAACCAGCTCAAAGAAACACCAAGAAATCCCACTTCCCCGGGAACATATCAACAAGACTTCAGGATATACTTCATTTGTCTGTATACTGTTTGAAATATGAGAATGGAAATGGGCTAAACTAGCTAATCTAGGGAAGATATTAGGACTATACTCCATTACTACCAGATGCCAGGCCTTGTTAGAACTTTAAAAAAAACAACTATACAGAAAGCCCAAAGGTCCCATAACTGCCAATAGTCCACATTAGTTTCTTTAATTGAAAGAATACCTGTGGGCTCTGAGAAAATGTTATTTTGTGTTTGGCTTTGTCCATTCTCTCATGCAGAGAGTCATTATACATAAAATTAACTAAATGTGTTTGTTTACACTAATAAGTTTAGCTGCAATTAAGTGCTTTATTCTAACACTATTTTCAAGCTAAAAATGTAAAAAAAAAAAAGCTTTAAATGTATGCTACTGACTGTATCATTTTACATATTCTTTACCAAGCTCATTAGCAGGAAAGTTCAGCCTAACATATTTTAAGCATGGTAATGAACATGTCAGGGTAGCTGAAAAAGGTGCCTACTTCGACAGGTAATTAAACGACTCTTTGATATGATACACAACTGATCTTATTAATAATGCCACTGCTTATAAAGCATATCTTTTGGCTGCTAAAAGTACAATATTTGTGCTTGTTTATTAAAGTGAACTAGGCTCAGTTTGACTATAATAACTTATGCAATACTTGATTACGTGCACTGTTTCGTACATCTGATTTCATTAGCATACACTTATGAAATATTCAACCTCAAAGACTGTTTATTGCCAGGATACAGATAGTTACAATAAATCAAAGGTCTCAAATTCCACACCTGGACAACTAAATCACCATCTGTTTTTGATTCTGGCCAAGCTTGCTGGGATTTATTTAGTCTTATTTATATAAATAAATGTGGAAATAAATACCTGTACTTTAGAACCAAATATTTTATTGAATCTTTAATTCAGTATGACTTATAAAATACTAAATATGGCTAAATAAACAAATTACTCAGTTTGTTTAATTTAGTTAGAGGAAATAACAGGAATGATTTTGAGTTTCTTTCATAGCTAATAATGTGATCTATAAATGCACTTAATATTACAAACACTGCAGATATTTTTTCACTGCATGGGTACATCATTAGGTTATGGAGAGTAATGAGGTATCACTATGTTTGTCTCAGTAGGCTGAAAAGATTTCACTCCTTCAATATTTCCTCACAGCTGCTATCCTGCAGTCCTAGAATAAGTGTAAATTATCTGGCATTTTCTTTATGTGATCTAATAGTACAATCAGTATTCCCAGTATGCCCTCACACATAGTGGTCACAGTTGCCTCAAAAACTCCACCAGGGAGTAGGATAAAAGAAAAATTCCCATGCTACATGGATTCTCCAATTACAAAACCCAAGTTAGATTGCTAATTTAAACAAAAGTTGATTTTATTCCACAGAATAGAGAAATTAGAAATAATTGAATTAATTAACAAACAAAGAATAATGAACAAATAACCATTCAATTAAATCTAAAGTAACAAGAAATTTAAATACCAAACCAAAATTCAAAGAGATAAAATGCTAAAATAAATACATTTTACTCTTAATACAGAAATAACTTTAAAGTTATTAAAATAAATATGAATAGATCGAAATTACATTTCCAAAAATCAGAAATATTTCACACATATTTAAACTTAAAGACCCAAAACCTGAAGTTAGAAATCCAAAATGAATCAAACAACACAGCCTAATCTTAACATGGTAATTAAGGTCAGTTCAGTGGTCTCTGTTTTATCTGGTCTATTGAAGAGACTGGAGTCTAATTAATAGCAGAATCTGAGCAACAAGCAGTGATTGCAGGCCCACTCACTTAGGCCCCAGCTTCAGCAGACACACTTAAAAATAGGAAAATATAACTACAGAATAAAACGATAATAAAAATAAAACAAATCAAAAAGGCAGAGCCATTAGCACAGTTCTGGGGTTGTGGGGTATTCCATGAAGCAAGCCTGGCTAAGGTCTCTCTTAATTGAACAAACCAAACATATTTTAGACGGTTTCAGTTCCACCCAGGGAGATTAAGGCAAGTCAAGCTTGGTAACTGAGAGACAATTAACCATCACCTATTAGCAGGCTCCATATTAGGCTAAAGATGAAGCTTAGTGTAATGTTGAGTTTTTTTATTTCCAGATCTATAACAATCTCAACCTCAGAGAAAGTTTTTGACTATTTTTTAACATATCAGCTGTTTACTGTAAATTAATCTCATACAGTCATTACGAAATGACAAATGTTTAAAACTATACTGTCCATTGAAAATGACAACTAAATAAATTATTGTGTTATTAATCTGGGTTGTTCCTTATTGTTGAGAAGCTAAAGTAAAATATATCTCACTATTATATAAAAAAAATCCTGGGACGAGACGAGACTTTTTTCAAGTCCCACAAAACGAGACTTTGGCCATGAGATTTTTTCAAGTCAACCATATTCAACCACTCACATGGTACTCTCACCTCTCATTTGTGTGAATGCTTTTGACAGACACAGTTCCTGCTCTCTCAGCTTTTATAAATTTTAACGTTTTCATCACTTTAAGTTCCCAATTAAAGAAGACGTATTATGTCCAAATCTTATTGAAGAATTTCATCACAATAGGTTATCAACAGAAGAAATGAGTACAGGGCAATCCTAGCACTGAGAAACGATGAAGTCAAACAAATTAACACAAAAAATGTCAATCGGTTACAAAGCAAATTGGTTTATTCCATATCAATAGACTGCTGAAACAGTTGATGGTGATCGTGCAGAACATGAAAACATCAACTTACTATATTCCGAAGAACATCTGCAACCGTTAACACCGTCAGGTCTTCCATCTAACGAATTACTGTAGAAAGAAGGATGTATCCAAGAAAGGTAAGGTAGTAAATCGTCTGAGGATAACATTAGTCAACAAAGGAGATCTTGATATGCCATTCGTATTAAAACATTAACAGTTTTTCTTTAGAATAACTTTTGCAAAGACAATTAACAAATCTCAGACTTAAACATTCAAAAAAGTCTTTTTATTTAATAGAGAGAAAGAAACGAAATTCAGTCACGGGCAGTTATATGTTCCGTTGTCACGATGAAAGTCCAAACACAGAATCAAAATTCAATGCGATATTGACGAAAATGTAATTCAAAAAATTGTTTTTACTGAAGTTTTACAGTAAAAGTGTAAGTTTAAAAAGTATTTGCGTGTTAATTTCAAAGCCAAACAGAATGAAATCGTATTACGCAACAAATAACTCTAACGCAACATGGTACATAATTTACTTTCAAATTATTATTTTTTACTATTTTTTAATATGGTTAATTACTTGCTGTAATGTAAAATAGTTAGCTCTATTATGCATATGTAAGAATTCCCATGAAATTAAAAATCTATTTAAATTGTACATCCCTATACGCAAGCGGCAGAACCACAAAGTGGCTAGCACGTAGTGCAGGCCCAGGGGTTGGTGAGCGAAGTGAGCAGGGGGCAAAGCCCCTTAATAGTAAATTAAAAAAGTTAATAAAGGTATGTTCTGATGTGTTTTTTTCTTTCCTACTTTTTTGAGTTTGACTATACAGTAATCCCTCGCTATATTGCGCTTCGACTTTTTCGGCTTCACTCTATCGCAGATTTTATATGTAAGTATATTTAAATATATATTGTGGATTTTTCTCTGGTTCGCAGGTTTCTGTAGACAATGGGTCTTTTTACTTCTGGTACATGCTTCCTCAGTTGGTTTGCCCAGTTGATTTCATACAAGGGACGCTATTGGCGGATGGCTGAGAGCCTACCCAATCAGAGCATGCGGTTAAGTTCCTGGGTACTGATTGGCTCAGCGATGGAGTGCAGGATTCAATTCTGCTTTGCGTTCATCAGGAAATCTCGTCTCACTCATTCAGCATCAACATGTTTCACTGTTTAAAGAGTTAAGTTTCACCAATGAGCTGCTCGATGCCCACTCCGAGATGCTGAGCGACAAAGATTTGGCCGAGATGACCAAGTCAGTGAGCGAGGAAGATAAGGAACAAGAGGACCCAGCGCAGGAAGAAGACGCCGGCCTAACTCTCAAGCATCTCGTGACCATTCTACGAATGACAAAAGATCTCCAGATATCGGTTGAAGAATTGGACCCACAAATGATTTGTTTTTTGCAACTTAGAAATGCTCTTGACGACGCCATGGAAGTGTATAAAAACCTCCTTACACAAATGAAAAAGCAGCACCAGCAACGGCCAATCACGATATTTCTTACCTGCAAAACACCGCCTAGTATGCCTTCAGTGGAAGAAGAAACTCCAGATGACAACAGCGGTGCTACACAGTCGCCTGAAGAGGCTCCTTTAGAAGAGCTGTAACACTCTCCTTTGTTAAAATTAAACTCATCATTTTCGGACAAGTTGTCGTGTCATTGTTGGTAGTATCTATAACTAATTTTCTACGTACTTAGTACACGTACATATGTTTAGTGTAACTGTACACACATTTTACTGTGTACAATTTTTCTTGAATTGTACGTATTGTCGCAGATAAGGCTCTTGTCCACCTCTTCAACCCTCAGGTACCACTCCAGACACCGGATAAAAGTTCAAGACTTTTTATTAATTAACAATAACGTGCACAAAGCACCCTCCACACTACTCATAAACTAAATAAACAACAATGATACTCTATCCTCCTTGCCCAGACACTTCACCCCTCTACCTCCCAGCTTAGCTCAGTCTCAGGGCTTTCCCACAATCCTTTTATACACCCTGACCCGGAGGTGTTCCTGCCCAATCAATCCACAGTTCCTTATTCCTTCCGGGTCAGGGTAAACAGTCCTTTTCTTCAACCCGGGAGCACGTCGTTCCTTCCTGTCACGTGACCGTGACTACTCCCGGGTTATAGGGCACATAAGAGCCCAAGAGCCCCCCTATAGCGACTCCCGGTGGCCCCCAAGGTATCCAGCAGGGCTGTGTATAAACACTACATAGTCCATGAGGCCCTGCTGGAACTTGGGGCACGATCATGCTGTCGGGAGAGCTCCTCCTGGCAGCCTAGGGGTGAGGGCCGGAGTAAGAAGCCGAGCATCCTCCACAGTATTTAGTGCTGGTGGCCTGTCTATCATAATGGCTGTAACATATGTGATATCAGAGACACTCAATATCTTTAAAATAACCTTAAGGTTTTACTGTATATAAACAGTGTGTTTACATACATAATTTCAACGAACCTTACCTGATATCTAAGAGAATTTAAAGGGTTTATGCTGTATAACTGTGCTGGAAATGTTTATAAGAGTGTGGGAGAGTTTATAAGGGCTTAAAATATATAAAAATAACCATATAAACACATGGTTTTTACTTTGCGGATTTTCACCTTTCGCAGGGGGTTCTGGAACGCAACCCCCGCGATCGAGGAGGGATCACTGTAAAGTCATTTCTTTTAGAACAGGGGTGTCAAACGTACGGCCTGCGGGCCAAAACTTAACCGCTAGGGAGTTCAATCCGGCCCGCTGGATGAATTTTTAAAGTAAAAAAATTCATAACAGAAACAAACTTGAAATTCATAATAAAATGCAATTCCTAAATCATCCACTCGGGTGTTAGTTAGAGGAGAGGGGTGCAATGTGTTAGTCAAAGGGGAGGGGTGCATTGTTTTAATTAGAGTAAAAGAAGCGGCAACTCTGCCACTCAGTCTGAACAGCAGATGGTAGCAATGCACCCTCTGCTAATTATGGTGTAGGCTACCTTATTTTCTACTCACCTTGACACCCTCATTACCCAAAATGTCTTTGTCAAAAAGGAGAAAAGTGGATACCGAGTGTAGGGTTTTCCAAGAGAAATGGAGGCACTCATCATGGTAGAAAATATGACATCTTGCAAGGACGACTGAGGGGAGAGAAGATAAATGAATTGCTGGTGGTTCTGAGGAAACAGCAGTCAATTTTCACCCAGAACCGAGAGGTCAGTGAAGCAGCAGTAAAAGCCACCTACGTAATTGCTAATGAAATAGCATTAGCATCAAAGCCATATTCTGATGGTGAGTTTGTTAAAAGATGTATGATGAAGGCTGCAGAACTTGTGTGTCCTGAGAAGCGACAAGCATTTGCCAACATCAGTCTGATGAGAAATACTATGGCAGAGAGGATATTGGAACTATCGGCTGATTTAAACAGGCAGTTGAAACACAAGGTCAAGTCATTTCTTGCATTTTCTGTTGCAACTGATGAGAGCACTGACATTACAGACATTGCTCAACTGGCCATATTTATTCGTTGAGTTGATGAGACATTGACCATCACTGAGGAGTTCCTTGAGTTGGTGCCTATGAGTGACACCACAACAGCTGAGGACATTTTCGGCTCTGTGGTTGGTGTGCTGGACAGAGTCGAGTGGAATGGTCCCGCGCCGTCAGCCTGGCTACAGATAGCACGGCATTAATGATCGGAAGAAAAGCAGGTGTTGTGACAAAATTCAAAGAGAAAGTACAAGTCGCTAATAGAGGAGATGGTTTCTGGATATTTCACTATATTTTGCACCAGGAGGCATTGTGTTGCAAGTCGTTAAGTATGGATCACGTCATAGAGGTGGTTATCCGAACTGTTAATTTGATCTTCTCAGCGACAATCGCGTTACTAATACCCTGCCATACCACACTGAAGTAAGATGGTTAAGCAGAGGTGCTGTGTTGAGGTGTTTCTTTGATCTACTCAAGGAAATTGGACAATTCATAGAGAAAAAAGGAAATCCAGTGATGGAATTACAATGTCAGGAATGGCTGCAGGACCTTGCATTTCTGGTGGATATTACAGAGCACTTGAATATTCTGAACGAAATGTTGCAAGGCTGCAAAAAAGTTGTCACACAGTTTTATGACATCATACATGCATTCAAGTTGAAGCTGACTTTGTGGGAGACACAGCTGTCAAGTGGTGACCCTGCACATTTCCCTTGCCTAAGAGAGGTATGTGCAACAGGCATTAATGCTGACATGAAACAGTATAAAGACAAGACTGCAGGATTGCTGTGTGAGTTTGAGAAACGGTTTCAGATCATTGGTGAACTCGAGACAGAATTTGCAGTTTTTCACTCATCCTTCACAGTCAAAGCTTCTGATGTGCCTGTGTACATCCAACTAGAGATAACTGATTTACAATGATTCAGATTCGAAGGACAAGTTTGCCTCAGTGGGCTTGGACACATTTTATCAACATCTCTTGCCAGGGTACCCCAAATTAACAGCCCTGGCTATAAATAATTTGTGCATGTTTGGGAAAACATACCTTTGTGAACAAGTTTTCTCAGTAATGAACATCAATAAAACAAAATTGTGCTCAAGGCTCACACAAGCACTTAGATGACATTCTGAGATTGGCTGCTAGTCAGGACATGACACCTGATATTGAAGCACTTGTGCAGATCAAAAGAGGCCAAGTTTGAGGAGCAAAAACAAATTAGTCTAGACTTGACTAACTCCTTTAAAATGTTGCTTCAGACACTGATTGCACTTAAAGAATGCAGTTCTCTGAAAATGAATTCTTGCTGTAGAAATAGTTAAAAAATATTCAATTTAATGTAAGTCAACAGTTTCACTACAAAAGAGTTTGGTTTGGTGGAATCCTATTGTTCATGCAATGCCATAAGTTTTAAAGTGCAATACTATATTTTTCAGTTCCAAATACCTTTGAGTTAAAGTTTTGTTTGTATTTGTGCAAACACTCGTCTTAAGAAATCTGAGGTTGTTCCTATGTTTTGATATGTTGATATGTTTTGTAAAAGGATATTTAATTAAATATGAAGATTTTCTAATATACTTGTACTTCTTTGCATGAAAACAATGGGAAAAAACATGGACTTATTATTATTTATAGGTAATTATGTTATGATTGTACTGCTCCATCCCACTTGACATCTAATTAGGCTGTATGTGGCCCCTGGACCAAAATGAGTTTGACACCCCTGTTTTAGAAGTTTGAGTTAATTGTACACTTAATTGTTGCTTTTTTTCAAATAAAATGAATAAAAAAAAATACATAAAGTTGTGTTCCATGAAGCTAAAATTATTAATTATACAAACTATTAGTTCTAAGTTAGTAAACTTATAGCAATTTGACGCATAAGGGGGGAGGGGTTAAAAAAATGTAAGGTAAAAGAAAAAAATGTGACGTTTCAGCATCACTTGGGAACAACCATGCTGTGTTCTTTTCTTTGAAAAATTTTACTGAAGTGGTAGCTCAGTTACTACTAAATAGAATGATTAGGATGAAAGCACATTGTCATTTTTAAATATATTTGTCATATTTGTATGCACTGTATGTAAAATAATGAGTGAAAATCTATATTAAAAATATTCACACCTCAATAATTAATTGCTTTTAACCTCTTTATAATTCGTATAATTGTTCATATTGTTCACTTTTCAATAGTGAGATAAAAAAATAAAATAGTATTTTGTGCAATTGGGGATCAGCCAGTAAATTAGAAACACTAATTATGTAAATAGGCAAGTATGGCATAGCATTCACACTAATGAACTGCATATAGAGTAGAATCAATGCGTAAAAGTCAGGTGTGCTTTCAAAACCCTTTAGGATCATCTAGGCAGTCCTCATTCCTTGAAAATACAGAAGCACGAGGGAGGTCAGATTATCTGTCCCCTTGGCATTTTCTGATGACTACAGAATTGCAAAAAACACCATGCAATTAGATGAAGCCATTCACTGGCCAGTCAGTTAACAGTAGAAAACGTCTAACAATTAGGAAAATGGTTTCTGTCAACTTGTGTTTGTGTGCATCTGCAGGATTTCTGTATGTATTTCTTGGAACAGCATTAGTGTGTTTGATGGTTTGCAGAGTATACTTCTCCAAAAGACACCTAAGCAAGAGTGTCATTCAAACTAGGGGCTCCCACCACTGGCAGAAGCTCCTGCTTACTTTTTGGTTGATAAATGCAAAATATAAGTTTGCATATAAATGTATATTCTAGCAGCTCTAAGGTATGTTCTTTTGCTTACTTTCCACACATTACACAAGTCACATTGCTACTGAATATGTTGTCATTTTTTAAGGATTTGAAATATGACATTCACAGACTAGTACATTTACAATCAAATAAGGCAATTCAAAAGGGGCTTTTTTATTTGAGTAATGTCAATAACATTTAATTATTCAATGCACAGAACCATAAGGTACTTAGCCATTTTATTGATCAGCAGTTAAATTGCCTTGTGTGTTATATCTTCATTAGCTGCTGAAAAAAACAGTTGTTTCTGATATGTGTTTCTAGTTTGTAATATTTAAATAAAAGTATCCCATACTTGACTACTCATCTCATCATCTTCACAATCAAACCTGCAGATAGCAAACTGTAGATGTTGCATATGAGCCCTCAGAAGCAACATCCCTAAAGTTTAAGCAAAGAGGACCCCCCCAACGGCTGCTTGCATAAGATTAAGCAGTGGAAAATGGATCACTTCCTAGTGACGTCACCTAAGCTCAAGCTCTCTCCCACTCAGACCCTACAGTACTGAACAGCACCTCTTCTACATTCTGGTCATACTTGTACTTATATAGGCAGAGGGGAAGTAGTTTTTCTAAAAATATCACTATGTGTAAAAGACACCATAAGGGATAAAACATATTTTTTGTTAAAAAATGAGGCCTGGACTTATAGTTATAGTGCAGATGGTACCTCAGGTAAACAGTCCCATATTGTATCAGAACTTAATATGTAGGAGTTGAAAAAACATGAAAATTAAACAAATACTACAATTGTATAACCTATTATTCATAAGATGAAATTAAAATTATTCAGTTAGCTGAAGTGCTCAAGCAGACTTCACAGCATAATTAGTGTTACATTTATTTAAACTATTCCCCCACTGAGGTTTTGAATGTATTTTTCATCCATTACAGCTTTGTATATGTTTATTTGGCAGTGTATTTTATGTTGTACATTGTGGTATTTGTGGTCAAAGGTAGAAACTGTTTGGGCGAGAATGGCAGCTAGGGCTACACTGACAGTGAAGAATGCAATTGATGGAAGCTCATAAACACATTGTACAGCATAATCACCTGTGTAGTATGTGAAAATATTCTTTGACACTGTTATCAAGAGATAGAATGTACAGGAGATACTTTAAACAGTTGACTGTAGTCTGAAGTCTTGACAACATGATTAATTTCTAGCTATTCAGTGACCTCTTTCATGTTAGTCACTGGCATCTATATTTTTTAAAATCTTGTGAATGCACTCTTTTGCTGTACAGATTGACTAAATGAGTCTCAAGTTTGATTTTGCTGCCATACCTGAATGTTGCTTACTATCATATATATTCCCTAGAATAAAAATGTCTTAGGATACAAAGACGCTGACTACCTGTCAAGAGCTAAATTGCCATTTTGAGTAGACAGACTTGACTCCCAATGTTATTGAGAAGTTATTATTAGAAGTATCCCTTTTTCCATAGCTATGACAATTGCTGTCCATGTTGAAATTCTCCTTCTTCCTCTCTCTCATGCTAGCAACAGTATTAATACTAGAAATACACTGTATGCTGTATTTTCAATAGAAATTGCAGCCACTTTGTATGCTTTTGTGGAGCAAAGCACACATGCAAGTGTTAATTTATTTAAAAGCTCTTTTGGTAAATGGCTGGCCGTTCATCCTGGCCAATATCCCCAAGCTGCCAGATGAAGCCCTCCTTGCAGCATAGAGGTGACCTGAATGCCAGCAGGGAATTATGTACAGTGGACTTTTAATGCACAGCCCTGCTGGATACCATGGGGGCTGCCAGGAGTCGCTGCAGGGAGGCCCAGAGCCTATTTGCCTTATGCCCAGGAAGTACATCATAGTCACGTGGACAAAGGGAACGATGTGCTTCCTGGGTGAAGAAAAGAAGGATTTTTATCTGACCCAGAAGTGTTCCAGGTCACATGGACAGAGAGGGTGAAACGCTTCCAAGTCAAGGAGTATAAAGGACTGTGGGAGATCCCAGATGGACGAGCTGAGTTGGAAGGCAGGGTGGCTAAGCGTCTGGGAGTGGAGGATTGGTTTATTTGAGAATTGTATTGTTAATTGAGTATTGTGGAGTGGAGGGTGCTTTGTGCACATTATTATTATAATAAATAATAACTGGACTTTTTATCTGGTCTCTGACAAGTGGTCTGAGTGTACAAGGGTAGCGAGAAAAGCCCTAATCTCTCACACTGTTAGTCATCAAGCACATGGGCAAGCTGCTGTAAATGTTCTACCAGTCCATAGTAGCCAGTGTGGAGTTTTATGCTGCTGTCTTCTGGGGAAGCAACCTGAGCACAAGCAGAAGCACAATGCCTGAACAATCTTATCAGGAAAGCCCGCTCCATCAAAAGGTGAACTTTGGATACATGTGACGCTGTTATGGAAAAAAGGATGAAAAATCCCCTCCATCCTCTCCAGGAGGCGCTCTTTTGGAGCACTTTTAGCCACCGGCTCATTCCAGCACAGTGTGCTAAGAAGCGACTCTGAGATTCTTTCTACCCATTACTATCAGGTAATTCAATTCTTCTACCCGGTGTACTTGTTAAGTTTATTTTTTTTTATTAATTTATTTTGTATTAATTAATTGATTGATTGGTTGTATTTTATATTATGAGTCTCTATTATTGTTTATGTTTCTGCTGCTATTTGCATTTGAATTTCCCTAAGGGATTAATAAAGTGTATCTAATCTAATCAAATAATGTGAAAGCACTTGAACTTACAAGAAGTGATATATTTCATATCAAACTCAAGTTCAACACTATCCCCAATACATCTGGAGAAATATTAACTGAAATTAAATACCCTATTGGGTTATCACTCGAAGACATTAAAATATCTAAGGACCATTTCAATAAATTTCTGACACAACTTTATTCATGTTCAAGTTAGTAGTGTGTGATTTGAGAGCCTGTCAGTTGAGTAAAATGAGGCAACATGAGCATTGTAGTGAGAGAGATACAGCAACAGATTTTACACTATGCATTATATGGATTGGGTGTTATGCTGGTTGCAGTACTTTCTGCATGAAGACCTTTAAAAGACTGGTCCCTCTCTTCTCAGTATTGTTGGAGTGTGGGACAGTGACAAAAAATTTATAGAAGAGCAAGGCAGATGCCTGAGAGTATTCCTCACATTTAGAGACTTAGCCTAGGAATATTTTAGAAATTGAAAGAGGAGTGTGAGTTACAGCATACAATGCACAAATCGATCAATATTGTCAATGAGTTCCTTTCAGCCTGAAATTTCTATTGGAATCTTCCTTTACCAGTGTTGCCTTAAATCATCTAAGAAGGAATGTTTTTGACAAACAGTCCAGATATACTGCTTATGTCTTCATTATCACAAAATAATGGAGCTTCTGTCACTGATATTAAAGGCAGCTTAGGAAAACCTGGTAGGTGTCTTTTAGCAAAATTTGTGACTTGCACATAATAAAAGAAATGATTGGCTGGATGTTAAAACACTAGAATTACCAGAGCCAACGAAAAAATTCAGCCAACCTTAAATCCCTTTGCACCTCTCCGTCAGCATCTTTTGTCTTCTAAATGTGTCGATAAGCAGCAAGCAGCCTGCTATACCATCCCCACACTGCCTCAGAACAGGCAAGAAGTTCTCCCAGTTCCTGCTTTGATTGATTAACTGGGAGTTAGCTACCCAGAATTGTAAGGGGAAATAATTTGATGCATGTTTTGTGTCTACAACAATCTATGTAAACACATCGTTAAAACAGAAACGTTTTTTATGTTTTAGTAATAAATAACAAAATGTAGACATGAACTGTGTAATATGTGAAGGCTGATGGCCAAGTACCAAATAAACACTTTCACAAAAGGTGAAAGTATGATACGACAGCTTCCGTGGTGCTGTGGTTTGAGCTGCCGATTTATAATCCAGAGGTCGTGAGTTTAAAACCAGCTCCCGGGCAAATTTACAATTTAGAGTAGTGAGCTGCTCTTATTGTTAATATTATACAATAAAAAACATACATTTGATTTGTGTCTGTAACAGCCAGTGTAAATGTATAGTACTTGTAAAAATTAGTGTCTTTTTTTCACTTTTACTCTTTCAGTCACGATCATGATACAACACCCACCCCCTGCCCCAGATCTGACGCAGTTGCTTTTTATCTGAAACTGGGAATAACTGTAGATGTGAATGGTGTTTTGAAACAATGGAACTGGAAATTCTCTGATCTGGAGGGATAAAAGCTGACGCACAAATGCTGGTGAATCTGCCTTCTTCGTATCTCACCGTCACATGATTTTTTTTTTTATTTAGTTTTATTGAGTGTTCCTGCTCACACTGAATTAGTACGCGCCTTATAGTTCATGATGACAAAGCCGCACTGACAAAAAAACAGAAACATAGGTATATATTATATTTGGAACTAGCAAAATACCCACGCTTCGCAGCGGCGAAGTACTGCCTTAAAATTTTTATTAAGAAGAAAATTAAACCTTTTTAAACTGAGAAAAAATATACCAATAATTATTTGTTAAGGATCTCTTTGTATACCACATTGTGAGTTCGGCCCTCCGGTTGTAATATGACCAAGCTGTGCGCTGAGCTTACTTTTGAGCATGCAACGTACAGTTGGCCATGTGAACAGTAATCTTGTTTCAAATCTCACAGCTTGGATTGCTGCTGTCATAATCAGTTTGAGTTTCATGGTTTGTTTCAATTACAACAGTATTTGTAGGACTTGTGTTGAAGAAGACATTCGGCATCTGTCAAGCGTTGTAAGTATACAACCGGTTTCATCAATAACTTCACATCCAGCTTTTGAGAGTTTAAACATTCATCAACATCAAAGTGTCCACTACTGAAATCGTCACCTGTCAATCTAAGATGTTTAAGAGGCATTGGCGGTTGTCAAAAGGTGTAAAATATATGGCCATTTCGGTACACTTGAAAGCGACAACCGAACAATTCAGCGGCAGCCATCAACTCACATGCAGATGCATAGGTGAAGGGCTTAGGCATTTCACTCTTATAGTGCTCCTGTGTAGTATAATTATCTCCTGTACCATCATCAGTCCACACCTTGAACCTGTCCCAGTCATTCAATACATAAGACACAATGTTCCTCCGGATATCAAGAGTGAGCCTGATATGGCCGTGCAATATGTAACAAAGAGAATGGAAAAGGCAGGTGCCATCTCTGGGCATGGAAACCACTCGGTAAGTGACAGTTCTTTGATCGATGGTGATCACCTCGATAGACATGTTAATTGGGGTATGGTTGGAATGATAAAAGAAAAATGGGTACCTGAACAATGTAAAGTAAGTTTAAAATACCTAAACAATAACTATAATCGTAATAAATGAACAATAAAACAGCGGAGAAGCCATAGATTAAATAAAAAGGCTGTAGTTATCAGCAGGGAGACTTGAATCCCGTGGCGAAGCAAGGAAGGGAATGTAGAGACTGTAGCGACGGACGGCCTAATATAGGCAGGCAACCAACAACGTGGGAGGCGTTGGGATTGGGGACCCAACGCCGCCTCACACGGTGACCGAGCTGCAAGCTATGGACGTATATATGAACGTAAGTAGGATTCAGTTAGCGTTGGGAACCCGCATACCAAATTTCTTGAAGATGGGCCCATAAGTAACAAAAACAGTTGAAAAGTTCAATATGGCGCCCGACAGTGGCATCATACCACCGAAATAAGTACAAAATTTCAGCCTTCTACCTACACAGGAAGTTGGAGAATTAGTGACATTGGAAACTTCAATATGGCGGCCGATAGTGGCATCATACCACTGAAATAAGTACGTATATCGGTTTTGGTTAGCGCAGAGAAGCCACCTACCAAATTTCATGAAGATGGGGCCATAAATAAGAAAGTTCAACATGGCGGACGTTGTCAACCGTTTTGACCGTTACGCGTAGAATTTCAAAATGAAACCTGCTTAACTTTTGTAAGTATGCTGTAAGGAATGAGCCTGCCAAATTTCAGCCTTCTACCTACACGGGAAGTTGGAGAATTATTGACGTTGGAAAGTTCAATATGGCGGCTGACAGTGGCGTCATACCACCGAAATAAGTACGTACATTGGTTTTGTTTAGCGCAGGGAAGCCACCTACCAAATTTCGTGAAGATTGGGTCAGCCTTCTAACTACACGGGAAGTTGGAAAATTAGTGACGTTGGAAAATTCAATATGGCGTCCGACAGTGGCGTCATAACATCAAAATAAGTACGTACATCGGTTTCGGTTAGCGCAGGGAAGCCACCAACCAAATTTCGTGAAGATTGTGCCATAAATAAGAAAGTTCAACATGGCGGACGTTGTTGACCGTTATCGACCGTTACGTGTAGAATTTCGAAATGAAACCTGCTTAACTTTTGTAAGTAAGCTGTAAGGAATGAGCCTGCCAAATTTCAGCCTTCTACCTACACGGGAAGTTGGAGAATTAGTGATGAGTGAGTGAGTGAGTGAGTGAGGGCTTTGCCTTTTATTAGTATAGATAACTAATTTTATGACCTGCATAGTACATTTCGGAAAACATAGTGGCATGGATGCAACATTATACATATTATTCACATTCATTCGCATAACATCTTGAGCTTTTTTTTTTGATCTTGTCAATGTACACGTTTGGGCGCATGGCGTTGTTTCTTTTGTACTTCAGGACATGCAGAGGAAAGAACAGTACAGAGAGGTCAGTTCCGCGCTATAGGCAATCATCAGATTTAAATGTTAACAGTTCACACACAACCAAGGGCCGTCCTTTCTACGTTTACAACATGTATACCTGTTGCAATGTACACACTTCTCTCTGTGCTGTGGTTACTATTACAATTAAGGGGCTGGGGAAGCGGTGGTCTTGGAACAGAAGCTTGTCAATGTTGCATCCTCTTTTGCTTTATCCATAGCTTTTTCTTGTAAGAAGCGATGATGAAGCTCCTCTGCAAGGTGAGCAAAGAACACTCTTCTTTCCTCAGTGGCCCCCGTGCATGCCTTGTATAGTACATGTGCGTTGATCGCTGTCAAGTCAAGCGTGTTATAGCGCAAGCAACCGGCCACCTGCATGCTTCTGCTCGCACTGAATAAGCTCATGCCTTCTGGTGCATTATGTCAACGCAACACTGGGCAAAAAAGAAACAGACAAATATATATGACATTTTGAAGAAATCATTCTATGACCGGAATAGTACCAATCAGAAAACATCATTGCACTAATGCAATATTATTTGAAAACAAACAGCGTCAGATTAGCTGTAAATGTATGGCATTTCTAAAAGTTAGGTTTTTTTCAGTTTTATTCTCTCAGTCATGTTCACAGTCTCCCTCGCCCCCCTTCTGATCTTACTCTAACAGCGCCAGTATAAATTCACATCCAAAAATCAACATCAGTACAATTTAATTTCTGCCTGTTTCTCTGCAAAGTCTTAGAATACATGCTGTATATTCATAGCCCAGAGGTAGAATTTGAAGTTAGGTGATATATTGCCCCCTTTGCTTTAGATCTTTGTAATACAGATTTTAAACTGTTTTCAACCGGTCAGATAAAACTGATATATGAAAGTTTATGTGAAATAAAGTGCTTACATAAGTTAATCCTAAACCTGGAAATTCTATGAAATTCATCTAATATACAATATGAATCATCAATATATAGTACCATTTACATTTATTTATTTGGCTGACTTCTTTATCCAGGGTGACATACAACATTTATAATACAATTGGTTATATTTCTTTTTGGTTTTCAATAGGAACACAGGCAGGTGAAGTGACTTGTTTATGGTCACACAGTGTCAGCAGCAGGACTTGTACCCACAACCTCAGGGTTTGAGGTCCAAAGTCTTAACTGCTATACCACATTGTCTGTAAATATGTAAATGTAAATATATAGTACCATGCTTTTTAATAGAGATATTTTTTCTTCAACTCCCTCCCTTACAGTCAGTGATAAATAGAATGAATGACACGGAGTTTTACCCTCTTAAGCAAAACATTCAGAGTTTATATTATTTACAAAAACAATTGCTTCTGGTTTAGAATATAATGCTTTAATCCTTGAAAACAAATTAGGCCCAAACTCAAATGTACATAGTAAAGTAAATAAATATCCCCTTTCAACTACATCAAAAGCATTTTCTTCTTCTTAAAATCCTTGGAAAGCTCAATGCCTATAGATGAATATACTGTATTACATTGCACACTCATTAAAGTTCTCATAGTGTTAGCCTTCCTTTACAAACCCTGTTTGACCTTGCAAAATATTTTGTTCATTTTGCAATGGCCACTAGCCAGGATCATAACATTACTCTTCAGAAATGAAATTGGTTGCTAAGATATGCGTTGCAGTGACTATTTAATTTTTTTGGAAAGACTTTGATTGATGTCTGCTGTAATATGGCAGATAAAAAGATCAATTCTTTTGTTTATTCAGACATACCTAGAATCAACCAAATACACTTTTTTAAATATAAAAATATAATTAGTATCTTCCTGGGTCAGTGGCCTTCCAAATCCATAAAATGTGAGAGAATTTTGAACACTCAAACTCTAAAACACATCTAACTCCTTTATACAGAATGCATATACCTTTGAAGTCTTTGAAAAGAGCCTCACTTTCAATACCTCTGGATGTGTGTAAAATCTTACAGCTAGCCGAAATATATTACTCTTTTCTCTATTTCAGTGACTTTACTTCCATCTTCCTTATTCATTGGTCTAATTGGATTCCTTCCTTCCTATATACAATTATTTGCTGTGCCAAATTCATATGCTTATAATAATAGTGTTGTACATTTTGCAGAATTAGTTTCTATTATTAACAATTGATTGAATTCTGTTAGCATTTTTATAATGCTTAATGGTCAGAGATACTGTGTATTTATCATCTACTACAAAGATATAAGCAAGCCTTTCTGCCTTTGTAACCTTCCTCCAACAACCAGTTCCTCACACCAGTCAGCAACTCCTACCATGTCAACTGGAATGGTCACTGACAAGTCCACCTCTGACCATCAGTGTGAACTGTCCATAACTGAAGAGCAAGTAAGGAGACAACTGAGGAAGCTACACACAGGAAAAGCTGCAGGACCAAATGGAGTCTGTCCACGAGCTCTTAAAACCTGTGGTGACAAACTTTACGTTGTTTTCAGTCACCTGTTTCAAAAACTGCCACTGCTGTGGAAAACATCCGGTATTATTCTTGTTCCAAAGAAGGCAGGTATCTCTTCACCTAATGAATACAGACTAGTGGGACTTACGTCTCACATCATGAAGACCTTTAAGAGAATTGTCCTAGACTATAGAAAACTTCTTGTTCTGGTAGACCACCTGGATCCAATGCAGTTTGCTATTAGACAAAGATTGGAGTGTCTGCAACACAAGGTTTATTCTTAACTGGACAAAATTGGCAACATTGTGAGAATGTTTTTTGATTTATCCAGTGCTTTTAATACTATCCAGTCATCCCTGTTAAAGGATAAACTCAGAAATGCAGATGGATGAGCCTATGGTGTTCTAAATAATGGACGATCTGTCAGGCAGACTGGCTATAAATATAGCACCAGATCATGCCACTTGCAAAAAATCTCAAATGACTCTGCACTTATGGGGTGTATTGATAAAGGGGATGAGCCAGAGTATAGGAGTTAGGTGGAATAGTTTGTTTCTTGGTGCAAAAAGAATTGTCTGCATCAGCAAAACCAAGGAACTGGTTGTTGTCTTTCACTGCACCAAACACTATGACTCCAGTCGCTAGTCAAGGAGTGGATGTATAGATGTTCCATTCACACAAGTACTTGGGGATCCACTTTAATGACATAATGGACTGGCCACTGATCACAGAGGAAATATATAAGAAAAGACAGAGCAGACTTTATTTTCTTAGGAGACTGTGTTCCTTTAATGTGGGAAGTGACATCCTTCACATCTTCTATAACTCTGTGATGGCCAGTGTGATTTTCTATACTGTGGTATGCTGGGCTGGTAACATCACATCAAGAGAGGCCCACTGAATCAAAAAGCTCAGTTATAGGGCACACTCTGAACCCACTGGAGGTTGTAGCAAAGGAGAGAATTAAAACAAAACTGCATGCCATTATGAATGACACTGCACATCCTCTCTCTGACACACTAACACTGAGTACTTTCAGCCAATGAATTATTCAGAAAAAGTGTGTCAAGAAACGCTACTGGGGCTCATTTATACCAACAGGAATACATCTGCATAATGTCTCACTGGGACTGTGACAGTCAAGTCAGAACTTTTCTTTCTTTTGACCTTTCTTGCTTTATAGTCAGGTAAGTGTGTGCTCAGATCAAAATATGTGTTTATATTTATGTATTTACGTATTTAAAGAGCTTTTGTAACATGCCAGATTTCCCTCTGAGGACAAAAAAAATTCTATCTATCTATCTATGTACTTGGTAATGGTTTCTAATTAATGTAAGACACTAAAATCTTGAATAAATGCATTGGGTACAGTGCTTACTGAATTTGTGACTTACTCAAGGATCAAAAAAGACCAATATGCAGATATAAGTGACTGGTACTATACTGTATATTACATTGTGACTTAAAAAATAGCTATGCCAAAATTGATCAGTGCCATTGTTGAAATGTGCATCTACTCAGGGAGATGGTTATTCTGTACGCTTTCTAAAAGTCTAATTAAGATTTTTACACTTTTCTTTTTGAAAAAAGGCAAATGCTGTGTAATTAGCATTGCTCTTCCAATAAATCTCTAATTTTCTCTCTATATGTCACTCTAGTGAGGGTTTCATAACCGTGCCATGACTTCAAAATTAGATGAGGAATACTAACCTAAAGATTTCAGGATTTGATTGGCTTATAAAATATAAACTGAATGAGCTTTAGTCTAATTGTAATTAGACCAGTTTCTCCTTCTGAACTGGGGTAGCAATGCCATTTGTCAAATTTGATTAATTTTTACACTATACAGGCCGGCAGGCCTGAATATGCAACCAAGCCATGGAAGCTACCTACGGAAGAAGGGTTTCCAGAGGTAGGTACCGGACTCAGGGAGGGATTGCCATGGGGCGTGAGTCGAGTTTTTCCAGGTGCCTACCTCATAGGGGGAGACCATCCAAAGGCATTTGGCTGGCCAAATGACGCCGATCCCGGAGCTGACGGCGGGGTGAATTCTGCTGTTGCAGAAAAAATCACTTTTCGTAAGGAGCGCCTGCAGTTCCATCCTAGGGGGAGTGGCCTGAAGGAGCAAGGATGTCCTTCAGCTCATCCGATCATTTTTGCAGATTATCCGCATCCTACAAGAACCATCGAGAAGCTGGAAAAAAAGGCGGGCACGCCCCTGACACAGGTACAGGAGTGGCTGAGAGGGTGCAATGCTGGATTCTCCAGCCAGTGGGATGTGGCGGTACAGGTAAGTGGGACCTGTACCGTAAATGAAAGAGGAGTGCTGAGCAAAGGGGTGCAAAGGAGTGCCGGTATCGTATTGTTCCAGTCACTGAGTAGCCACGCCTCCTACAGTTGATGCAGTGCAGATGGCCAATCGTGCCGTGTGGGTGGATCCGGTGGAGGTACATGCGAGGAGCCGGCTAGTGAGTGCTGGTTGCCAAAGGCCGACAGCAACCTCGCTGAAGTCCACAGGAACGCAGATGGCATGGGGTCTATTTGTATCCCACAAGGAGACACAGACTGTCATTGCGCCCCAGAGTGAAAAGAGGAGGATCCGGAAACACTGACAAGGTGCAGTGTGGGCCTGTGTGCCCACCTGCAGTCGAGTGCCGCCCTTTGTGGGTGCAGAGGGAAACCCCAAACCTGGCGAGGAACAAGGCAAAGCAGACATACCCCATTTGTTTCCATTCCTCGGGGGCATGAGTGAGAGGAGTACATCGGTGTTATGAGTGCCACGTCTCCTTGCCTTCTTTCTGCTCTTTTATAGGAGAAACCTGTGGACTCCAATGCACCGACCCCCTCACAAGAAAGTAACCAGCCCTCATGGGATAGCCCGCTTCACCCTAAGGGCTTCAGCTGAGGAAGGGGCAGTGTGGCAGACGACCAGGTATCTCACCTGGAAGAAGGTCGGACCACAGGAGGGGCACTGTTTTTCCCTAGGTGTAGGAGGGCAGTCCCCTTGGATTCCATCAGGTCACGGGAGAAGGAGCTGAGGAGCTCAACCATGTCGGGGCCCGTGGCCACCACCAGGGGACGCCTAGATGTACTAGAGCCCTGGAGGACAGCACTTCCACCACACTAGGAAGTGCTGCCGGAAGATCATCACCGAGTACCTGGAACACATCCGGGAAATGATAAAAGGAGCCGCCTCACTCCCTATTGAGAGCTGGAGTCAGGTGAAAGAGGACAGAGCTTGCGAGAGAGGAGTGGAGGCGGCTGAAGGAATAAGAACTGAGTTAGTGTGGGGTTTTGTGCACTGTCATTGTGTTGTGTGCAAGATTTAAAGGTAAAATAAACCGTGTGTTGTGGACATCAGGTTTCATGACTGTCTGTGGCCGGCCTATCTTTTACAGTGGACAGAAATGGAAAAAGATACTCACTTCTCACATATTCCTTTTGTCAAGGTAAAAATCAAGGTGAACTCTGCTATCCTTGAATTGGTCCTTAATTGGTCATGTGTATTAAGATTTGATAACAAAACAAAAAAAATCTGAAAGAGGGGAATATACCTTATGACAAAAAGAAATATACTCAATACAGAATGTGTTCTTGTTGAGCTACTCTTTGGTTATTGGTCATCTTTACACATTTCAGTTGTATTGTGTCATTTCTTCTGGACTGCATTATTCTGTCCCTTTTTGACACATGATCTCTAGTGCCTTATTGTGAAAACAGAGTTCATTGTTCAGGATTTGATAAAGCTTTTAGGTCAAGATACACAAATATATTTCCACATGTTTGATCAGCCCCATTTACTCTTGCTACTTCTTTAACCACGAACTGTAGTTTAAGTTTATTCCTAGCCCTGTTGAAAAAACAAGCTTCAACTCTTTGCTTTGCATGTAGGCAATTAAGACTTTTTTTACTAGTTTATATGCCAACATGGAAAGACAATCATAGGATAAGCCATTGCTGTTTCAATTGATCTCAAGCCACCTTTTATACCTTAATGGAAATTAAGGAAAACCTACCAACAGAAATTGGCTCACAATAGATACAGTATATGAATATGGAACAGACCTTTATTTAAAATACATTTTTTATTTAATGGGTTTTCTTTAAAAATATTTTTGAAGGTCTTCTTATCTGTTTATGTTCATTCATTGGCACAATGCCCAGAAACCTTGTAGCAGTTGAGCTTACAAACATTAAACACACAGTTCAAAAAGCCACAGCACAAGCAGGAAAAAATTTAAGAGAAATGCAGAATGAGGTATAGCTCCTTGTGAAATGTTCTTCAACACTGATACATAGAACACTGGAAGACTAAGGCAACAAACATTTAAGTCTTTTACCTCAAGGAAATTGAAAGAGCACCTTTTAATGACATTGGATTTCCTATTTTTAAATAATTTCTGGAATGAAATATCAAACTTTTTTCTCTCTCAAGAATGTTTAAGATACTTTATGCTTATATTTTTTGGACTGTATTGTCAAAAGATATACTGTATTTATTTCAATCCTTATACACTGCTGCTGGGGTGCTTGCTTTGTTTTGGAAGTACTCTGTCTATGGTTATGTCAGAGGACTGGGCCTTTGAGAAGTGTGGTCTAGCCTCACATGTGGAGGAAAATGGGGGGAGTGAAAGAGAGCAAGTTATTTCTAATCTGTCCTTTTAATCATTATAATTATAAGTGCCAATGTAACAATAGGCTTCATGGCAATAACTCCTGGAAAAATGGGAAATTAAGGTCAAAGCTATCTTATGTAATAATGTACTATCTTAAATTTAAGACTACAATATGACAACAAAAGTTCAAAAGTAATGTCTCCATGAGCTAACAGTTAACTTTTTGAGCTGGAATGTTTAAGGGCTCAATCACGAATTAAAGAGAAAGTAATCTCTCACCTAACAGGTCTAAACGCTAAAATAGTATTTTTACAGGAGATCCACTTATTAAGGATTACTTTCAGCTGCACAGAAACTGGACTGGCCAAATATTCCTTTCCAGCTTTACAAAGAAAACTAGGGGTGTGGGAATTCAAATACATAGAACAATCTCATTTGTAGTATCAGATGTTGTATCTGATCCTGAAGGGAGATATGTGATCGTCATGGGTAATTTATTTAACTGTGAAGTGATTTTGACAAATATTTATGCACCCAATATGGATGATAGGGACTTCATCCAAAACATATTTGCATCTGCTCCCAATGTTAACACTCATAAAACTATAATGGCTGAAGAGTTTAATTGTGTTTTAAATTCAGACCTATTTAGGTCTCCTGCCACAGGGGCGATGACATCTAACACTGCAAAAAAAAAAAAATTACACAGTATGTAACTGATCACAACTTATCAGACCCCCGGAGATTTTTAAACCCAAACTCAAGAGAATATTCCTTATACTCACCAGTGCATTACTGTTACTCAGGAATTGATTATTTCCTTATAGATAACAATTTTTGCCTACAATTAAATCTTGTTTAATTTAAATCTACGACACCTATGTTATATCCGACCACGCCTGTTTGATCATGGAGCTAAAATCACTATGCCCCACATACTCATCTCATAGCTGGCGTCTTAACACACTTTTATTAGCAGTCGAATAAATTAAATCAATCTTTTTAGAGATAAATACATCCTCAGAGGTCTCTACAGGAGTACTCTGAAGACTTTCTTAAGAGGACATTTTTTCCTACAAAAATAAATTGAAAACTAAGAAGGTATCAGAGCTAATCAGTGAAATTAACAAAGTAGATCAAGAATATGCCAGGTGTCCAAATGAGATACTTAATAGGAAAAGCCAGGTTCTGCATACATAACTCATCCAATTGACCACTAAAGCAACATAACTCATTTTAAAATGTAGACATCATTACTATGAACACAGAGAGAAAGCTAATAAGATCTTAGTTCAACAAATCCACAAGCAGGAAGTTTGTGATACAATCCCAGCAATTACCAACACAGATGGAGACAACTTAAAAATATAATGTACATATTTACAGACTACCACAAGTTTTTATATTCTACTCAGTGTAAATAAGACAAAACACAACCTAATGTGTTTTTGGATGCATTACAGATACCACAACTAGATACTCTCAGTGCAGAGGAATTGGATAAACCTCTGGCACTATCAGAATTACTAGATGTTATAAACTTACATCAGAGCGGGAAAGCAGCAGGCCCTGATGGCTACCTTGCTACATTTTATAAAAAAAAAATTCTATTAAGTTAGCTCCCCTTTTATTAGCAACATTTACAGAAGCTAGAGACAATAAAATTCTACCTCAAATGTTTCGTCAAGCATTAATTACCATCTTTCCTAAGAAAAATAAGGACTTGCTACAATGTGCATCATACAGACCAATCTCACTTCTGAATAATGATGTTAAGGTACTCTCCAAAGTCCTAGCTGGAAGGACTGAGAAAGGGTTTCCTTCGGTAATATCGCAAGACCAAACTGGATTTATTAAAGGCAGACACATAGCTTCCAATCTTTGACACCTGTTTAATGTAATTTATTCACCTACAGTCTAACACCCCAGATATATTATTATTGTTGGATGAAGAAAAAGCATTTGATATGGTTGAATGGAACTACCTTTTCACTATATTGGAGAAATTTGGGTTTGGCCCAAATATTTGTACATGTACTGTATCAAACTACTGTATACTAGTCCAGAAGCGTCAGTTTGTATTAACAACATTATTTCAGACTACTAGAACATGGTAGTTAAATGTCGAAATGCTTATGAGATGAAGGGGGTTATCAGAGAAGAACTTGAACAGAAAATTTAAGCAAGACTTGCATAGATGATCTACCCTTTAGCTGGACGAATTAACACTGTCAAGATGAATACCCTTCCTAAGCTTTTCTTTCTATTTCAAAGCATTCCTACATACATCAATAAATCATTTTTTAATAAGTTAGATTCAATCATAACCTCATTTATTTGGAATTCAAAACATCCACATATCCAAAAGGCAACCCAATAAAGACCTAAGGCAGAAGAAGGTGGCATGGCTGTATGTAACTTTCAGTTTTATTACTGGGCAGCAAATGTACAAGCTATAAAAACCTGGACATTGACCCAAATAGATGAAAATACACAGGCTTGGTCTGCAATAGAAATAAAATCCTGTGGTATTTCTTTAAATTCCTTACTTTGTACCCCAATAAATACAAGTTATCGCCAATATACTAATAACTTAATTGTGCTTCATTCACTCAGAATATGGAACCAATGTAGGAAGTACTTCAAGATAGAGAAGCTTTTATCTGTAGCACCACTGCATGATAACCACCTTTTTCCACCCTCTCAAACGTAAAAGTCTGGCAAATACTCAGGATTAAATCACTTAGAGATTTGTACATAGTCAACTTCTTCACATCCGATGAACAATTACACTTCAAATTTAACTTTCCAACAACACATTTCTTTCACTACCTCCAAATTAGATACTTTGCTAAACAAAACCTACACAATGTTCCTCACCTCCCACCTAACTCTACTACGGAAAAAATATTGATCAGTCCTGAGGACTCAGATATATATTCTGTAATATATAAAAACAGTCCTTTCCTTTCAAAGATCCCAGAGTACAGTGGGAAAAGGATTTCTCACTCGACATTTCAGAAAAGAGTGAAAGATAGTAATGAACATAATTCACTCTAGCTCCATAGGCACAAAGCATATAATTATTCAACTTAAAATCATCTATCGAGCACATCTGTTTTGTTTAAAATTAGGATAAGGTCCAACCTGTGAATGTTGCAATCAAGTTCCAGCCTAATTGGGCCATATGTTTTGGATGTGCACCAAATTAACATAATTTTTGACCAAAATCATTAAATGTCTATCAGACAGTGATGGTGTCACAATTCCACCTAATCTATTAACAGCTGTGTTTGGTGTACTTCCAGATGAGCTTAAAGTGGAAAAGGACAAAAAACTGTAACTGCCTTTATTTCACTATTGGCACATAGACTTATCTTGTCAACTGGAAGAATCCTAACTCACCTCTTTTAAGTGGGTGGGTAACTGATGTTATATATTATTTGAAATTGGAAAAAATAAAATTCTCACATAGAAGATCTGTACAAAACTTTTTTTAAAACCTGGCAGGATCTAATCAATGACATTTTAGAATAAGCATTTACATTAAGGAAGCAGATTCTCTTCTATTTTTTATTCTGATTATTTATTTATTTATCCTACTATTACAGTTTTACTCTGTTGGCCTAGCTCTCTTTCTCATGGGTGGAGGTTGATTTTATTCAAACCTAGTTTTGTAAAGTTTGCTTGTATGGAATGTTATTTGATTTCAATAAAATGTAAATAAATAAATGTCAAGCTTCAAAAACCTTGCAGTGTCATTAATTAATTTGAAATATCTATCTATAGAATATTAAGCTCAGAACTCATTGGTGAATAAAAATAAATAAATACAATACTGGAAACTAAGAACAGCCTTGGGATTACCCAGTATTTTAAAATTTTTAAGACAACAAAGTGGAGGTAAATTTCACTTGCTAATTGTCATTCAAAAGACATTATTTTGGAATTATCTTTGAATGCTGTCAACATTTATCCACCAGATGCAGCTTAACAGTATAAAACAATACAATTTATAAAAACCTACCAAAAATTTTAATTAGATTTTGAGATTGCTCTTGATATTCAAAAGAGTTGTTTAGCATGACTAACCTGTTACTAACATGTAACTTTTGCTATCTGATGGGTATTGATTTATGCTAAGTCTCAAAGGGGTGTGACCACTGGGAGAAAGTGTTCTAATACAATATTTTGATTTTTTTCAGAGATGAATGACTACTGCAGACTGCACAACTGGTACAATTTGGACTATAAACCTTGCCTTGGTTTACACATTTAAATTGTGATCTGACAGCAGTAATTGTTTTTGGTGATCATTTTTTATTTAACTGTGTAGCTAATAATATTTGTTTGGATTCTTTTTGTTATTTTTTAAATATCACTGTGATGATATTTAGTTTAACATTGTTTTCATTTACAGATCCATTTTCCTTGTTTTTTTGATGTCATATTGTTTGGGGGTTGCTATAACTAAGTGCTGCCACATGATGGGACAGCTACACATAAAACATATTAAATATATATATGCAAATATTTTCATGCAATTTGAAATTAGTTTGGGAAATTATATTAGTTACATTGGGATATTTGCTCTCATTATTTACTTTTGGTAAATATTTTGTTTTTGACATGGTCTTTGATGCTTTTGTATAATCCCTAGGCTCTGTTTTTCAATAATAAACTGCAGTTATATCTTTGGGAAAATCTCTTGCTTTGTCAAAGGATAAATTCAGTGTTTTTATGTCAAAGTAACATTTATAGTAAACATTAATTTGCCACAGAAACTTGTATTGTTAAGTAAATAACTATTTATATATTTAAAAAGTAAAAATAAAAATGCCCCAGTGGCTTGCAATGGCAGTCCATAAGATGTCAGAGCTAATATAAAGCAAAAGCCTTAAGTTAACTTCAAAGCAACACATGGTTCTGATTTGGTATAACATGATTTTTAGGTTACTAAAGTATGTTAATAACAACAAAATAAAGTTAGAATTGATTAATTTTATCTCTAGTTCTTGGGACTATTTTTCCTGAAAGAAGAAAACATACATGTTCTCTTGTCTTTTCATGGTGACTTGGGTGAGAGAAGTTTTATGTAAACAGCAACTTTTGTAAATGAAGCCATGGCTCAGATAAGAAGTATGTTAGCAGAATATAACAAAGTAATGTATGTGATAATAGCTGCTTTGCATGACATTGTCTTCCCCAGTATCTTACAGTGGTGGTCCATAATCACTCCATAAATTCATGCACAATTTGTCAGGACTAAGCATTAAAAATAAATTTTTCTAGATCGGGGTTCTTAATCACAGTCCTGGAGGGCAGCAGTGGCTGCAGGTTTTTGTTCTAACCCGGTTGCCTAATTAGAAACCAATTCTTGCCAATAATTTAATTTCATAGCTTGTTTGTGCTTTAACTCCGCTATGTCAGCTCATTCTCATATCCTGGATTTTATTCCCCTTTTTAAGGATATCATCCAAGTGATTTGAAGGCTACAATGGATGAATAATTCACAGTCCTTTACTTTTTTCTCTTCACTTTCCTTCTAAGTATTTAATTAAATCCAATAGTGCATGATAAACATACACAGAGGAGTAAATGGTAACAAGCTAAATGGAGAAATGCTGGTGTCTTCTGTCATTTGCATCTTATTTCAAATTAGGAGCAATTAGCACCAAGAATACAGCTGTTTAAGACTAAAATAAGCAATAAGGGTTCAAAATCTTAATGAGCGAGACAACTAAAATGAAGCAGAAGTGTTACTTGAGCAATAAGTGCTTCTTATTAAGCAATTGGGTTGGAGTAAAAACCTGCAGCCACTGCGGCCCTCCAGGACCGTGATTGAGGAACCCTGGTCTAGATTAATAGTGTGACATATTGTATAATCCATGTTATAAAAAAAATTATTAAACGATTTTATTTAACTTGATTCCTCTGTCTGTTTGTCTGGGTCAAATATTGCAAATGATTTTAAAACAACTTTTGAATTTCTTCCAAATTTTGCACAAGTGTTCAGTATCGATGACAATACAATAATCCATCAAAACCAATGCAATTACGTAACACCATAATCAATGGTTATGCAATTTCAATTAACGCAACAATGACGGAGAGAGAATATAGTGTGATATAGGAGCATACAAGTGAAAGACTCATCGGAATGCCCCCACTTGCCTCTTCCAGTGAGTAGAGTAGGTAAATATGTGTGCCGACTTGTTTACTCTTGCGAAAAACTAGCCTTGATGATCACGGTGAGGAAGTATTGGCTTAAGGTTGCCGTTCAGCCGTCGATATTTTTTTTTTCAACGAGCGAGTGCTAATCCCATAAGGGCCTAAACAGAAAAATAGAGACCAAAATATAATTCTTTTTAATATACACACTTTAATGGGATTACCTTGTGCTCGATTGCTGTGTTTTTATACTTGTGATTTTTATAAATTAACAAAATGATTTTATTTAGCTTTAATCTTTTATCTGTCTGCTTGGCTCTCTGAAACTTTGCACTTGATTTTTAACCAACTTTTACCAAACTGATTTTCTTGAAATTTGGCATACTGTTTGCAAAGGCTGAATTCGAGTAATTTCATTTTGATTCACACGTGTAAATTTTGACCGTACCATTGCCAATATCCAAATGACATTCCAGGAGTATCAGTCGCGCCAGTATCAGGCCTCCAATTTTCAACAATTGATTCAATTTAGGGCCTGTAATTATTCAACTATGTTTGTGATGTGTTGGTGCTGCCAGTGCAATAAAAGCTGTTAAATTTCTAATATTTTGTCAAAAAATTAAAAGGCAAAACAATTTAATTTCAAACAATAAAATTCAGAAGGAAACTGCCATGCAACGAAAGAGACGTTTGGAAAAAGCAAAGCAAAAATATCAAAAGAATCATGCCAACGGAGATAAAGAAACAAAATGTAAACGACTTAAACAACGACATGATCACTTCCTTCATGAAATGCCAGAACAACGTGAAGTGAGATTAGAGCTAGATCATATTCGCCATTCACAACTATGGCCTAAGGCAGTGGTGGCGAACCTATGGCACGCATGCCAATGGGGGCACTCAGAGCCCTCTCAGTGGGCACCGTGCCATCGCCCGAGCATAGAGTTCATTACTATAAAGCCAGAGGAATGCGGGGTCGGGCTGCTCCCCTCACCGCTCCCCCTCTTCACGCGCGCCGGAGGACTTTTGTCACATCACCCGTCCCTCTGCCCAGCAGCCCAATGGGAGCTCTTCCTTCCTTTCCTGTCTGGGGTAAGGCGGGCGGCACACATGCTGCTTGAGGGTGCGGCATGGACTGCAGCCTTTTGAGTCTATGATTCCCGTGGTGGGGTTGGAGGGGATGTGGTATAGCGGGTCCACAGCTCAAAATTGAAATGGCCAGTTTTAACAGATAATTGCCGCACTCGTGGCTTAAAGGGGGTTATGGTAGAGTGGCCGGAACGGTTTCCGGGAGCTTTGTGATGCGGGCAGTCCTCGCTTAAGTGCACAGGTGAGGAGTCGTCCGCATCTGTAATTATTGCCGGGAGTTGCTAATCGCCACACCTGATCCACAACCCCGTAATATATAATGGAAGCTTTGGAGGCGGAGCTTAATAGAGAAGACCTGCGTGAAACACTTGAGAGGATCGAAGGGATGACAAAGGACAGCACAGCACAGTTAGTTATGAAAATGAAATCCTTAAAGTGTGGAATTCTCTGCCAAATAATCTTGTCAATGAAGGCACTTGAGATTGCTTTCCTTACTTTGTTTGGAACATCTTATGCTTGTGCGCAGCTGTTTTCAGCTTTGAATTAAATCAAATCTGACACCAGAAACAGACTAACAGATGACCTGAGTGCTGCATGTGTTGCTCTCAAGCTTACAAAGTATGAGCCAAGGTTAGACAGCATGCATACAACAGCAAAAAGCACATTAATTGTTCAAAAGCATACCGAATGCAAACTTTTACCTTTCAACAAAAAGTTGTTTGTATCATTGAAAGCTCTGTTATTATGTTTTTCTTTTAAGACAAAAGATGTTAATGTATGAGTTGCTTTTCTAAACTAAAAGCTCAGTAGATAGATAGACAGACAGAGCATCAGTATTGGCAGTTCAGTCCAATTTATCATCCAGCGTCACTCCCAGGTATTTATAGGTCTGTACCCTCTGCACACAGTCACCTCTGATGATCACGGGGTCCATGAGGGGCCTGGGCCTCCTAAAATCCACCACCAGCTCCTTGGTTATGCTGGTGTTCAGTTTTAGGTGGTATTCAGGTTAAATTGCCATGTTGGCACTTTGCGATAAATAAGTGGGTTTTGGATTGCAGTTTGGGCACTTGGTTTCTAAATGGTTCGCCATCACTGGCCTAAGGAATCGCCACAACAACACAAAGTTCTATTAATATTGGTTTGGCGTGTTATGACTCAAATTAGAGCCCAAGAAACATGAGAACAACACGAAACATGATTGGCATCGGGTCTGACAATGTATGACACAACTGAACAATGAAAATCTCGATTGGAACAAGATTGTATTTGGTGAACACAAATGTGAGCTGAATAACACCTCCCGAACAATGTGAAGCCTGGATGAAACAGGATTGCATATGTTATGTACAACATCAACAGATACTGAATGCTGATATGAATACATTTGAGAAAGCCATCAATGTATTTTGCAACCAAATTTGTGAAATCAGTACTAAACACTGCTATCTGAATCAGGTTTACAGTTCACTGCAATGCAGCGGCAACATCATATCTTCCACCGGAAGTAACAGCCAAACATACTTGTTACTGTTGTTACTGTGCTCTCACTTTCGAACACATGCCATCAACAATAAGACAAATGTACCACCCAAGGCATAATGGAACAACTTGGATCCTGGTCTAAAACCCATTTCATAAAGATCCTAACACAATCAGAACAGCACCTTCTGTAAAGATTTATTCCATTTGTGAAGATCATCAAGCTCGATGGACTTTTTGGACAGTGTGGCTTTCGCAGACAAGCAGTACTGTTCACCCAGAACATCTTTGAAGTTACTGAGAGATTACCGAATATGCTACCAAGATCATCCAATGAGGCGGTAATCGTTGTGGTCACCAAAGATCTTGAGAACCTTAATATCAATTGTAAGTTCTCTATACCCTGCAAATGTGTCTATGGTGCATTACAGTGGTTAATTACTAACAATCCACTCTAAAAAGATGTCACTGTCAACAAAGATAAATTTATTTTTTGCTTTTTAGTGAATTTATGACTAAATAAAATTGTACTTAATTTCTTATATATATATATATGTATGGTTTTTTTTTAAAAAACTGAAGACACAAATACAGGAGACAGTTTTAACCCTTTCTGCCCTGGATTTTCTGTTTTAATGGGAAATATTATTTTGAGAGATATTCTATCTTTGGGGTGTCTAGGCTAGAAAATGAAAAAAACAAATGTCACTATTAATATACAATAGCTATCAAATAGTTCAGTCTTCTTGAGGAAATAAAATTGAAAGTGGACCTACTTACTATGTGGTGAGCACAGTCCAGAAGAGTCCATTTTCATTTCCATGTTTCGTGGACTGTATGCCAGTCTGCCCTGATAGTAGCATGCCCGGTTCCAACGGATGCAAATGCACCTGTGTTTCACATAAATGGCTGCATATATACAGTATGTACCAGTAATAGGATGTCAGTGCCAAATGGGTATTTTTTTTTCTACTTTTTTCTAATAAGAAATATGACTATCTTGAAATATGTTCACTCTTATAATGTGTTTCAAGTTATTTTTACATTAAGTGTAAGCTCTTTAGAAATTTGACATGGCTTACAGAAGAACCATTCCAACCAAAATAAAAGTTTCTTAAAATTGGATTTAGTTCCTGTCTGCTGAAGGTTTTCCCCCCTATTTAGAGCTGTCAAAACTAACTTTCGGACAACTTCAGTTAGGTTCACATAAGTGGTTCATGTATATTCCATTTTGTTTCAACTATTTGTTTAACAAGTATAAAAAATTCAATAAGTTTTAGAATTGCTCTGTACTTTGGTTGAATGCTAGTCAAAGTGAAATGAAAGGTAGTTTAATTTGTGTAAAAAGCTTCCTGAGACTTACAAATGTCATCATTGTATTGTTGAGTCTTAAAAAAAATGTTTACCACAACTGAAAAAAATATAAATTTTAAAGATCATACCTTTAAATTAGCATAGTTATCTTCTAGATAAACATGTATAATAGGCACATTAGTTTGTGGGCACAATAACTGGTATGTAATCCTGACTATCCTAGAACAATCTTCTATTATGTGACACTCATTCAGAACTTAAACCTATGGATTATTAAGGTTAACTTTTTAAAGTTTCAAAACGCTTGGAAAATGTATCATTGTAATTATTACAAAAAATATTGGATGGTGTAGGAATGTCACAACTTGTATTTGTGTTTGCTCTCTGAATAATGTGTCAAAGAAAATCGGACAATACACTGTAATGTGTTGCCTCTCTCCAAGATATAATAAAGTAGTGAAAAAAAGAAAACAAAGTAACAGTATTAGCAAATTGTAGCTGTGTTTCAGGTAGATTTTATAGTTTTTCTGTGGGCTGATGTGGGTTTGGATCGGGCACTGAAAGAAGTGGGACTCCCAGACACCCACAGAGGTGTCGTCATTGCTCCTCATGGGACCCCTTCTCTACTTTAGAGCTGGAAGAAGAGCAGTTCGTACTTCTGCTATCTCACTGCATCATCTTGCTCTGAGCCCCCAATACACTCCCTTAGCATGCATAAGTGACACCTTTAACAAAAAATGAAGCCAATTGTTTTTGCATAGAGTGGGCAAGATATTGAATAAATTCAAAAATTATTTCTTCAGATAATCTGAGTCCATCATTAGATTGAAAACATGTTTCTTCAATATAGGACTCTGGCACATTTTCTTGATAATTACAAATATTCTCTTACTCATATGTTTAAGTCTGATATGATTTTGCGAAAATTTAACTCATAAAACCCATTGATGTCAAGCATTCATCCCCCATATCAAAGAAAATTCAATTACATATTATGAAAATGCTGCAAATATTTCTGAAGTTTTGCAAGAGTAAGATTTCTTATAGTTAAGCTAGTAAATTGAAAATATCTATTCTTTATCAATCATTTGCAAACATCACTGACATTCCAATGATGTGTCATATCTAAATTTTTAATGATGAAATAAAGGTTAAACTCCAACTTTATCATTAAACGTTAAGTTGACTTTTTATTTAAACCAACGCTTCTTTAAACACAAAACAATTTTACTTTGACTAAACAAGAGATGAACACAAACATGACAAATAACCTATTTTTGCAGTAGATATCACAAATTATGCTTGTCCATTTTCTGTGTTAGAAGAGAGTAAAATATTAAAAACAAAATCTAATTTTCAATAAAACTGCGCTATAATTAAACAATTAAAACAGAGGAGTTCATCTTTAACTCATACTCTATTCTCTCTCACCATCAGGTCTGAACTTAAGAGAAACATCAAGATAAATTGTTAATCACTGCCACACAATATCAAGTTCTCATTTCCATGACACAATGCTTTTGTTTCCCTTTAGGATATCTGATCATTAGCATTTTAATGGAATGCCAGAAAGGCCACCCACACCAACTAAGGTGGCTGGTTTCCATGTTTTTGTCAATGTTATCAAAAGCAGTTTGAGAAATTAAGGACTCATATGTTATTCACATCACAATTAAGGCATATGCCATTAAATCCTTTAATCAAAGCTCTCCCTGTATTATGATTAGTTCTAAAACCTGAATTATATATTTCAAGAATTGAATTTGTATTCAAATAGTCATTCAGCTGTTAAAAAAAACACTTTTTCTAGATTTTTCCTTAAAAATGTCAGGTTAACAATAGGTCTAAAATTATTCCAAAACAGACCAGGCAAAGGGATTTTTCAAGAGGGAAGGTCTGACACTTTACATAGGCACTTTGCATAGAATTTGGAAAAGTACCGGATGTAATTAAGTAATTAACTATTTTTAGAATGCTGATAATTAAACAGTAAGGCACTTTGTTGAAAAAGCCTGTTGGAACTGGATCAAGGATGCAGGTAGATAAAATGAGTAATTATTCTACAGAGCTCAAGAACCTTTATTTTACTGACGGAGTTCAATTTGACACATTGAATAGGAGGATTTTCAAATTCCTGTAAAAACTGATCCACAGTCTTCACACTTGTGCATTCGTCTACTCGAGAGTTGGGTTTAATAGATGATAAGTAGTTCAAGATGCATTTTCTGCATTATTATTAATAATATGTATTGAATTATAAGACTTCACAGGATTTCATAATTAGTTTACTTTAAAATTGCTCTTAATTAATTGTTAGTCACATTGGACTCTTTTTAGGCACTTCTGTAACACAGCTCACAAGTAAAGAAGGCCATTCATTTGATAATACACTCATCAACTTTAGAAGAAGCATCTTTCATTTTCTGAACCTGCTTATTTCAATACTTGATTGATGTGGCAGAGGCTTGTCTGAGCTTTGTTGGGAATAGATGAAGTCATTTTAAGAATGATGGCCCTTAAAGGACACTTTTGATAAATCACTGAAAAAAATCTTCCCACTAAATATTTTACTTAGACTGCACTGTAGAGACAGGATATGTTTACAGTTTAGAAAAAGAGTACATAATAAGAGGTGATTTGAATAATAATAATTTTAATTTCTCACTGCAATATAAATTTTGATATACTGTTGTGTAATCCCCCAAAAAATGACAAATATCTCACATGGTCCTGAAAGGTACCATTCTTGTCCTTTTCTCAGTTTGCATGATTTGTTGGCAATTATTTCTATAGCAAGTAACCATAAATAACGGTTTAAAATAGATACATACACTCACCTAAAGGATTATTAGGAACACCTGTTCAATTTCTCATTAATGCAATTATCTAATCAACCAATCACATGGCAGTTGCTTCAATGCATTTAGGGGTGTGGTCCTGGTCAAGACAATCTCCTGAACTCCAAACTGAATGTCAGAATGGGAAAGAAAGGTGATTTAAGCAATTTTGAGCATGGCATGGTTGTTGGTGCCAGACGGGCCGGTCTGAGTATTTCACAATCTGCTCAGTTACTGGGATTTTCACGCACAACCATTTCTAGGGTTTACAAAGAATGCTGTGAAAAGGGAAAAACATCCAGTATGCGGCAGTCCTGTGGGCGAAAATGCCTTGTTGATGCTAGAGGTCAGAGGAGAATGGGCCGACTGATTCAAGCTGATAGAAGAGCAACTTTGACTGAAATAACCACTTGTTACAACCGAGGTATGCAGCAAAGCATTTGTGAAGCCACAACACGCACAACCTTGAGGCGGATGGGCTACAACAGCAGAAGACCCCACCGGGTACCACTCATCTTCACTACAAATAGGAAAAAGAGGCTGCAATTTGCATGAGCTCACCAAAATTGGACAGTTGAAGACTGGAAAAATGTTGCCTGGTCTGATGAGTCTCGATTTCTGTTGAGACATTCAAATGGTAGAGTCAGAATTTGGCGTAAACAGAATGAGAACATGGATCCATCATGCCTTGTTACCACTGTGCAGGCTGGTGGTGGTGGTGTAATGGTGTGGGGGATGTTTTCTTGGCACACTTTAGGCCCCTTAGTGTCAATTGGGCATCGTTTAAATGCCACGGGCTACCTGAGCATTGTTTCTGACCATGTCCATCCCTTCATGACCACCATGTACCCATCCTCTGATGGCTACTTCCAGCAGGATAATGCACCATGTCACAAAGCTCGAATCATTTCAGTTGGTTTCTTGAACATGACAATGAGTTCACTGTACTAAAATGGCCCCCACAGTCACCAGATCTCAACCCAATAGAGCATCTTTTGGATGTGGTAGAATGGGAGCTTCGTGCCCTGGATGTGCATCCCACAAATCTCCATCAATTGCAAGATGCTATCCTATCAATATGGGCCAACATTTCTAAAGAATGCTTTCAGCACCTTGAATGCCATGTAGAATTAAGGCAGTTTTGAAGGCGAAAGGGGGTCAAACACCGTATTAGTATGGTGTTCCTAATAATCCTTTAGGTGAGTGTATATAGTAATGTATGTGCTGTTTATTAGTTCTTATACTGTATATTATTTCTTCTGTCCCTGTCAGAATAAAGGGTTAATTAAGAAATTAATTTGCTCTACCTATATGTGAGTGCTGGCTAAATTATTGTGCTGAAGGCAGCTAGAATATATTTAAAAGGTAAGCTAGAAAAGCTTTGAGGTAGCTGACAAGGAAGTTCATTAGGAAAATAATGCATCTTCAGTCATTCAAGGCCATTTTCTTTAAAAAAAAACCCAGTGAGTGCTACAATGGAAAATGCTGCAGTTTGATCCGGCATAACCTTCTTTTTGTATGTTCATTTGTTACGCATTCTTGGTCTTACAATTTAAGACATTTTTATAATAATCAAATTTATTGTTTATTTAAAGTTACTTAACCAGAAAATGATAACAGCTGTATTTCTGAAATGTACACATTCCAGTATATTATAAAATATTTGTAATCAGCCTTAAAGAAAATATACCGATACAGTAGATTTGGAAATATGTAAATGTTTAAAACTGTTAGATTCCAAATCATAATTAAATGATCCTTTTAAATGTAATGTCTGTAACTGGCTAATAACAACTAATAAAATTAACCTCCAATATTTCTGAGATTCTCTGTCTGTTATGAGCCATTTGAATTGCCTTAACTCCCCTTGCCTATTATGGCTTCCCTGGCTGTGGGTAATGAAAGATGTCAGTGAGACAGCGGGCCACACATTAATCAGAACAAAGATCTCAACACTAGAAAGTTTTCATAAGTTAGTAAAGAAATCAATGCAATTTGTCTAAAAAAATGATGTGATCTTCACACAAAGCAGTAGAAAGTTTGTTGTGTCTACACTTTAGCTTTTGTAAAATGGCATTCATGATAATACATAGGGGTTAGTGAGTGTGTTTGGGTTATGTCATTGATATTGAAATCCACTAAAGATCTCTAGTCAATTAAAAAACACTGGCTCTATAGTTAGTTTTTTTTTTTAAACTTTTTTTTTCTATACAAAACCCAACCAGACTGTCAGTATTTTTAGGAATTGCAGCAGGTTTTGTCCAGTATCTGTCACTGTGATTGCTTTGGCATTCACATCATCCTGGCACATCCAGGATAAACTGCTATGGTATTTCAGTTAATGAAAGCAAGAGGAAAGTTGGCACAAAAAAAAAAAATCATAGAGAAATTGAGCAAAAAATGGTCTCGATAGACATTAGGGGAGTCATTCTAAAAACTGGCCCTATGTAAATCTGGGTGTGCTAATCAGTAGCTCCTGCAATGTGCTGGTGTCCCACCCAGAACTTGTGGCTGCCTTGCGCCTGATGTAATCAGAATAGGCGCCAGCTACCTGCAACCAAATCAAGCATATTTATTTGATTTGGCTTTGTGAATCTTATGCTATTAATTCATTCAGTGTTGCCTTTTCTTCCTTAATGTTTGTTTTGGATCTTGCAGTAGTGATGATAATATAAACACAATGTATAATGAACTAGTGATGCAGGGTATAGTACATACAGCCTTACAGACCATGTAGCTTACACAGTTTACTTGCTGGATATTTCTTTAAGCAAGATAAAACTGTTTAATTTGGCACATAATGGTTTTCTAGTCTAACAACAGGATAGGAGCAGCACATTACAGCACTTCAGTTGTGTAAAAGGCATCGCCAGTGGTGTTCTTTAGCATGTTTTTCACCAGACCACTATGCATCTCTACAATTTTTTTCCAGTCTTGAACTGTTTATCATCTCTTTCAGTTTTACTTTTTACCCACCACTGCCATTTTGGTAAAGTAATACAGGGTGACACAGAAAAACGGGAACTTTTGAAAAACCCAATAAAAATGGAAGAAATCCGACAAAAAAATTTTGACAGCAATTGAACCACTACAACTTGCCTTTTAAGAGACAGTAATCCACATTATCAATGTCTGAAAATTACGTCCTGTAGATGGCGTCTTCTTGTACGTATGCATTGTTCCAATATGCTGTTGAGGTTCCCCATTGATCGCTGCAACATCTCAGGTGGGATACCACGAATTTCATCCTGAATTCTTTGTTTCAATTCATGCAGTGTCCTTGGCCAAGTCATGTAGACCCGACTCTTAAGATAGCCCCACAAGAAAAAATCACAAACGGACAAATCCGGTGATCTTGAGGGCCAGGGAATGTCACAGAATCTTGAGATGACACGGTTAACGAACAATTCTCCCACAGCTGCCATTGATTACCTTGCAGTGTGCAATGTTGCACCATCCTGTTGAAACCAGGTTTCATGAAGTTGTGGAAAATTGTTCAATGCAGGTGCAACAAAAGATTGCAACTTCTCAACATTTCAAAAGTTCCCATTTTTCTGTGTCACCCTGTATTTGCAGTTGCTGTTTATTGCTGTTAAGTGTTGTGGGAAAAAATACTTTTCTCTGTTTTCAAATAAATCATCATCTGAGACCAGATGAAACATAGATATGCACAAATGCCTCAGTCCATGGAGTAAGCAATCAATAAAATAATTCATCTGTTTTTATGCTTTTCTGTTACATTACCTCATCTAATACATCACATCATCTCACTGTTAATATGCAGAGTTTCATCCAATCAATAAGTGCCACCAGTGTTTTCTGATTCCTGTTGACTCTCCCATTAATCTAAATATTGTCTTGTAAATAGGGGTGATCTGCGGACTCCTATTGATTTTGACACTGCTTCATAGGAGGGGTGTTTGGGCTTTCCCATTAGTTTATTCCTGCTTTCTAGAGGGGTGTTTGTTACTCATCAGCTTCATTTTAACCTTAGCAACTATCTTAGTGACTCCTCTAAGATGAGGCAAATGCCTCATGTGCCCAGGCTTAAAACAACTTTTAGTTAACCCTTTAGTTACATTCAACTCTTATCCTTATGTTTAATAATTCACTGTTACAACCTCATATAACTATATAATTATATTAAATTGTAAAAGTATATCAAATAATGATTAAAATTCTATAGAAGTTTCTGTTATGTGAGGCTTAGCACTTAATCAGTACTAAAGACACTTTGGTAGTGGCATCTGACATTGTCTTGTAAGATGTGAGTTAAATGATTCCACTGAGTATTTTGTGCATTACTTTCATTTAAAAAATCATAGATAGTACTCTACAACAAATGGTGGATATAATGTGTTAGGTGTGCAAATGAAGAGTGCCATTATCTGTTTTTTCTAAGTTTAAACTGTGAACTCATTGACTGTGCCAAATGTTAACTTATAGTCATTTGTGCATCTGTTAAGCAATGCTACATATTCACCCTTCCTGTAAATATAACCTGTTTAGAAAACTTTAAACAGCAAGTGGTTCAAACAATAGTAAAGGTAAGAGAAATTCATAGACTCTTTAAAAACAATGATAAACCTGCAATAATCTTAAAAGAAAGGGAAAAGTTGGCAAAGGTTAAAAGAATTCTTACGGGATTTAAAGCAAACTTGAAGCTCTTCTTCAATGACCTTCCTTAAGAGTTTTAATAGAAGCAAAAAAACTTCCTCTGTTGAAAAGGAACTTGCCACTTGTTCCCATACCTCACATTATGCTAAACATTGAGAATTCACATTTTTTTACAGTTCAGTGATTGACAATGGTTAGCCTCTAGCTCAGACTACCACTTAGCCCTCACATGCTGCATCTTTTATACACTCCTGGAGGCAAAAGACTAACCAACACTAGGGATATTTCCATGTTGACAGGATTAGTTTATTTTGAAAAATGATATGTAAAATCTCAATAATTTCTGAGCTCACTGGCACAATTCCTGTTGAACATAACTTTTTTATTTCTTTCTCTGAGTCAAATCGGCTAATATAAATTCAGCCCAGTAATTAGCAGCAAGGGGCCTGTTTTGTTGCAATGAATTATAATAGGTACTTTAGGGTTGTCTAGTTCTTTAAATCTACAGTAGACCGAGGTTTCCAATTTCAGGGACTTCTGACCTTTTATGAGAATGATTCCAAGTATTTCATAGGGCACTACTGAACCAGAAATAGTTCAGGGGTTCAACCCAGGAGTTCCTGTGGGCTTCAAAACAGTATGGAAAGAGCTCAGCTGGCATGAGGCACAGAGGCCAAATGTGGTGAGAAAGGTGTTTGAAATGTATTCATCTCATTAGTGATTTGTTTTCTTGTTGTTTCTGCATATTTTTATTCAGATTTATAAAGCTTTTATGTTTGTTGTTTACATTTTTTTTATGATGAACACTTAACCATTTTCCCATTTTAGTAATTTTTCTTACAGGCACAATAATTTACTGTTGCTTTTGAATGACTGCATCCCGTTGTTGATTGTACAATGTTCCACTGGTTAACCATGTGACCATCAGTGATGTAATGTATGACAATATGTAATGTGTGAAAGTCTGATATTTCTAAAAACTCTTATGGTTATGCTGTTAAATGTTTTTGGTTAAATATCAAAAATCTGGTACTGACCTTTACTCTATCAACTTTTGTCTTCAAAGTAAGGAATTTCACTTTTTCTTTAGACTATTTCTTAGTCTCACGTGTTCACATTAGAAAACCTGGGCCAGAAACAATGAGTCAATCAAGTTAAAAGAAAGGTTTTCTTCAAAATAATATATTATAGCTGTGTAAAGAACTTTCTGCATATTATCAGCAACTGGACCTGGAGTTTCATACAGCACTGTTTAGATTTCTAATGTTGTTTATTCCAGCCTGAGTCTTGAGAAATCCAGATATAACTTTCTTTTCAAACATGAAGTTGATGACTCTAAGATGGGTGTAAGACCAATACTTTTGCAAAAATCTCCTGATATCAGTAAATTACAAACATGTACTTTTTATGAAAAGGGAGTTATTATCCGTTAACACTAGAATCCCTGAAGCCTATGAAAATGTTTGTAATGCCAGGCCACCTTAAATTCCCTCACATCTCCTCATCAGCATCTTTTGTTTTGAAAAATTGTCAATCAGCACAAGCAGCCTGCTATCCCACCCCCCTCCGAGGCAGCTGAAGTCTCTTTATCAGGGTTAGGTATCTGGAATTGTATAGGGTAAATAATATATTGTCATTTGGAATACATGCATAAAGTTAAATTTAGAATGTAATTGTTTGTAGGATGCAAAGACATTGTCAATGTACAGATCTCTAAGTAATTTAATCCCAAATGTTTTCCAGACATTTAAAACTGCATATGTTTGCGAGGGTTGAAAAAGGTGGTTCTCGTGCAGAGGTGCCACCGATAAAAGATTCTCTATCTTAAAATGCTTCCTACATTGGTTCCATATTCTGAGTGAGTGAAGCACAATTGGGTTGTTAGTATATTGGCGATAACTTGCATTTATTGGGGCACAAAGCAAGGAATGTAAAGAAGTACTGCAGGATTTTATTTCTATTGTGGACCAAGCCTGTATATTTTCATCTATTAGTGTCCATGTCCAAGTTTTTATAGTTTATATGTTTGCTGCCCAGTAGTAAAATTGGAAGTTAGGTAGAGCCATGCCACCTTTTGCCTTTGGCCTTTGTAAGGTCGCTCTTTGGATATGTGGAATTGGATTCCAAATAAATGTGGTTGTGGTTAAATCTAATTTCTTAAAAAATGATTTACTGATGTATATTGGAATGTTTTGAAATAAAAAGAGAAGCTTAGGGAGGGTATTCATCTTAACAATGTTAATTCTTCCAGCTAAAGTGAGATGAAGGGTTGACCATCTATGCAAGTCTTGCTTAATTTTTTCCATACAGATGGCGAAATTTTGTTGATAAAGAGCTTTATATTTACTTGTGATATTTACCCCTAGGTATTTAAACTGATCTGCAATGATAAAAGGGAAGGTGTCCAATCTAATATTGTGTGCTTGAGAATTTACTGGAAAGAGCACACTTTTATTCAAATTAATTCTGAGACCAGAAATCTTTTGAAATTCTGTTAATGCTGTTAGGACTGCAGGTCCGTTCAAGTTCTTCTCTGATAATCCCCTTTATCTCATAAGCATTTCAACAGTGAACTGCTAGTGGCTCAATGACGATTTTAAAAAGTAGTGGTGACAAGGGGCATCCTTGTCTGATTCCACATTCTAGTTTAAAGTAGTCGGAATTGATATTGTTAATACAAACTGGATTGGTATACAGTAGTTTGATCCATGCACAAATGTTCAGGCCAAACCCAAGTTTCTCCAATGTAGTGAAAAGGTAGTTCCATTCAATCATATCAAATGCTTTTTCTGCATTCAAGGATAATAATATCTCTGGGATGTTTGACTTTGCAGGTGAATGTATTACATTAAACAGGTGTCGAATATTGGACACTAAGTGTCGGCCTTTAATAAATCCAGTTTAATCTTGTGATATTACCGAAGGCAGCACTTTCTCCATCCTTCTATCTAGGACTTTGGAGAGTATCTTAACATCATTATTCAGAAGTGAAATTTGTCTGTATGATGCACATTGTACTACGTCCTTATTTTGTTTAGGAAAGACTGATTAATGCATGGCGAAAAGTTTGAGGTAGAATTTTATTGTCTCTAGCTTCTGTGAATGTTGCTAATAAAAGGGGAGCTAACTGAGTGGAGAACTTATAAAATTTGGCAGGGTAGCCATCGGGGCCTGCTGCTTTCCCACTCTGAAGTGACTTTATAACATCTTGTAATTCTGATAGTGCCAATGGTTTATCCTTGCTTAATAGTAAAAATACTATTTTAGCGTTTAGGCCTGTTAGGTGAGAGAATACTTTCTTTTTAATTCATGATTTAAGCCTTCAACATTCCAGCTCACAAAGTTAATTGTCCCATCTTGGAGACATTGAATCTAAATTTTTTTATGTCATTTTGTAGTCTTAACCAAAAGTGAGACAGCTTTGACCATGGTTTCCAATTTTCCCAGGGGTTATTGCCAAGCAGTCTATTGTTACGTTGGTAATAATAATTATAAGGATTAAAAGGATAGATTAGAGATAGCTTGCTCTCTTTCTCCACCACCCCCGTTTTGACTCCCCACATGAGGCTGGGCCCCACTTCACAAAGTTCCAGTCCTCTGACATACCTAGAGACAGAGCACATCCAGAAATAAAACAAGCCCCCCAGCAGCGGCGTATGAGGATTAAAATTGAGATATCTATTGCCAATACAGTCTAAATACCATAAGCATAAAATATCTTCAACAGTCTTTAAATATTAAGATAATAGACCTTGGAAATAGCGTTAAAAAGTGGACCTGAATAAGCATAGTAAAACCTAATACAATAATAACAAAAACAATAACTCAAGGGTTTGATGTTTAACAGTCTCCTTTAGAATAATAAAAGGAGAAAAAAAATTACTATTTTAATTTCTTCCACACATACATACATAAACATGTATAATTGTAATAAAAACATAAACAGAAAGTAACCGACAAGGGAAAAGGATGTATAATTACGGTACCAGTGTCATGAATAAAAGCACACTTGTTTTGTTATACTTGTATCTTTTGTGAAAGTGTTTATTTGAACTTGGACTTCAGACTTCACACAGTATACACTTAATGTCTACATTTTGTCAATTATTACTATTAGCTATGTGTTAAAATTTTCTTGCATTTCTCGCATTTCCTGTCATTCTACAATTACATAGACCATTGTAGACACGGAACACAAATGAAATAGCATCTGTTCCAAATGACGATAAATTATTTATCCTCTATAACTCCAGGCACTTCCTCCAAGATAAACATTGAGCACTGAGAACCTTCTTTGAGAATTAAGCTGCAGCGGTGTGTGGGGGAATTGGATAGCAGGCTGCTTGCTGAGTGTGGTGATCAACACATTTACAACACAAAAGACATTGACAGAGAGGTGTGAAGGGTTTTAAGGTGGGCCAGGATTACAAGTTTTTTCATTGGCTTCAATAATTCTAGCGTTAACTGAAGAACATAAAGAGTAAGTATTAATGCATGTTTTTCTGATGGTCTCAATACATCTATTGGGTCACCTTAAGGCTGTTACATATCTCCTCTTTCATTTATTTTATATACAAATAACTGCATGAGTTTACACAACAACATATATACCTGACATTTGTAGATGATTCCGTTATTGTGAGTCTTCTACAAGATAAGGAGGACAGCCATGTACCTGTTCTTGATGAGTTTGTTCAATAGTTTGATTGCACCTTTTAAGAGCTAAACTAGGACAAAGTATATTTTTAGATCTCACTACCATTACCTTTAAAGTTGAGACAGTAGAGACACTAGAGCGCTACAAATATCTAGGGACAATCATTGATAACAGACTAAACTTTGATCTTAATACACAACAATTTTATAAGATGGGGCAGACACAGCTTTTCTTTCTTTGGAAACTCAATAGTTTTAAAGTAGACAAAACCATAATGACACTTTCTTATAAGTCCTGTATTAAATCTTTTGCCACATTTCCTTTGTTGGTTTGGCATCCTCACCATTAAGAATATAAACAATCTGAACACTGTCAAAACTAGCAGTGAAATTATTTGTTTGCAGCAGACCTCAGTCACTGAACTATATTACAAGCAGGTTAGAATGAATGCTAGCTTGATTCTTTCAGACAGCAATCATCCTCTTTTCTCTAAGTTTCTGCTGTTGCTATCAGCCTGTAGATGTAGGTTTATGAGGGTAAACAGCAACAGATTTAAGAATTTTTTTATTCCTGGAGCTATAGACATTTTAAATCCTGTTACTTGTGGGGATGCTGCTAAATTCGAAATTTTGTGTACTATTAAAGGTAATTATTAATCTTTGTGCTAATCTTGATTGTATGTACTTACAATAAAAACAGTTCTCAGCTGTTTTGTCTTTGTTTACTTTATAGCATCTATATAACTATGCCTTATGTTTTTGTATTATCCTGCAGAAAACAAATTTTGTTCTGAAATAATAACATTTACCTCAGGGGTGCCCAACGCGTCGATCGCGATCAACTGGTAGATCGTAAAGGGAATGCAGGTAGATTGCGCTGCATTAAAAAATTTTTTTTTTTTAAATGTTAGTCTATAATATATCCTCCCTATGGCATTTGCCACTTGATTGACATACAGGACGGCCAGTCTGAGATCTCTTTTCTTCTCACACACTGGCCATCCCGGACGCACGATCAAACGCAAAACTCCGGCTATCTAAGTGATCTAGTTAGCCTTCCAATTTATATTGACTAAAGAAGGGATTTTAAAAAAAATGTTGTTTATGGGCTGGATGTGGAATTGGTTGAGGATTTTTTTTCTCTCACAATGTCACAATTAAAGTGTGTTTGTCTGACCTGCCAATCTATCTTTGCTATTCCAAAGAAGGAAAATGTGGAAAGGCACTTTCGAACTGTTCATAAAAACTACGAAACTGACTTCCTTCCGAAAGGCGATCTCAGAAAGAGAAAGGAGAGGAAACTAAAATCACAGTTGAGACGCAATGGGAGGCGTGTGCGCAACTTGACAGATTGCGCTACACAGAGCAGATTAAAAATTGTCTGTCAGACTTTATCTAATGGAAAAAAATAACGATTGGAGTGTTGCCCAATGTAGTGGAGTAAAAGTAGTGTTTCTTCTTCATAAATGTACTCAAGTAAAAGTAAAAAGTATGGTACAGTAAAACTACTCTTAGAAGTACAATTTTTTTAAAAAGTTACTCAAGTAAATGTAATGGAGTAAATGTAACTTGTTACTACCCACCTCTGATACTCAGTATACGTATATATACTTTGTATATATGTATATGTATACAGTATATATATAGCATTTTTAATGTAGGTAGATCATTTTGACCTGACCTGGCGCCTTAATGCATAAACGGTGCGTATGCACAGAAATGTTGCGTAAGAACGTTTCCACGTTCAAATCGCGATGTATAAAACTTACACTTGGCATAAAGCCATGCACTTTTCCACGTACCCTGTCGTACGCAAGTTCTCCGCTTGGTTTTGCAGACTGGCGGCACCCAGAGTCAAATCAGTGCTACTGTTCCTGTGTGGTTACCCTTTATTTCTTAGAGCCACATTAATGCTGCGGCTTTATAAATACACTGAAACTAACCGCATATTGTTTATTAGTGTAATGCATCTGATTGTAATTAACTAGTAACAATATAATGGTCCAGGGAATAGCCATAGTATTCCAAATACCATAACTGCTTTAGCGTTGTTACTCTCACTCCTTTTCTTTTTCATTACTTCTTTGACAGACTACTTCTCCGCTGTGAAGCATGGGTATTTTGCTAGTTATATTATATAGATAAAACTTTAACTTCATTTAAATAATCTGTATTGTTAATAATTAAACATGTGTGGACACGGTGTGCCGCAGTGCTAGTTAGTTCACGGATTGATCCTACCTTGTGCTGTATTCTTTCTGGGGCTGACGCGACACTGGAAGGATAGATGGATAGAATAATTAAAAATGTACTACAAAGATATTTCAATGTTCCTTAAAGGTTTCCAAGAATCGTTGTTGTAAGCTTACAGATGGCTTAACGTTTATTACGAGCTGATTGTGTGGCGATTGGGTATTTGGAGAAAGAAAAGTAAGCACAGGAAATGGAGGTTAGTAGGTTTAAAAGAGACAGTACTGCTACAATAATTTCATCGAAGGTCACGCACAATCACGCACCGTATTCCCCTGTTTAGTAACATGCTTTAACTCCTATCATCATGAAAAAAGATATCACATATACATCTCAGTATTTTAATTATTCAGAGAGCTGTAATATCACGAATGTAATGGATTCTGTGTTCTGTCGGAGAAAGAGAAAGTGGAAGCACGTAGTGATTCACACACACAGAGCACAAGATCAAATAAAAAACAAAGCATTTAACGTGCTAGTTTAATTACGATGTGATTTGAAAAACTGGTTAATTAAACGATTTTAAGATGAAGTTTATGATGTTCTACTTTAATGACAAAATACAATACGTAATTAAAGTGGAAATTTCAAGATTGCAGTTGACATTTCGTGCTTTTTTCCTATTATGTGCCTTTTTTTTCTCTATACCCTAATAAGATTTCATATGACACTCAGACGGTGGGCTACAACTCGCCTTTTCACAGCGACTTTGATTTGTGACAATTTCTTTTTTATTTTGGGCACTGTGCGACTATGTCAGGCGATCAGCTTCCTTTAGTTGTTTATACCACCGTTTAGTGGTACATTTTTTCTTTCCCTCCACTTGGTATTCGCTAACATTCTTCCATTTTCTCTCTTGCTTTTCCAATTGTCTTTTCACAGAAGGCTGAGCTTAAGGGCTATTTATATTGATTTGCATATCCAAAGAGGCAGTTGGAGTTGGGGGCGGGACAGAAGGTGCGTGCACAAGCGTTACTTTTCACACTGACCGGGATTTTTGGAGCAGAAGAACGTGGAAGTTGGAGTACGCAATGATTCCTGCATCTAGATTTTTCTGTATGTAAGCACATTTCGGCTTTTAAAGGTAGCTTGCAAGCCGAAAAAGTTTGGGCACCCCTGATCTCTACCTAATCTAACCTAATATTTTTAATTGTATACACCACCCACAATTCAGATTTACTTTGACAAAGTTTAATTTCATTCTCATTAAGATTTTTTTCATTTGTTTACACCACATAATAGTATGTGTCACATGACTATAATTATCATATAAATGACATTACAGGATGTGATAATATAAATTTGGCAGCAGTTGCTGTATGCATTATCCTTCAATGGATTCACATCTTGAAAACTAAAACCCTGTTAGTAGTCGTTTGCTTCTCTCCCAAGTAGTCCCTAATGTCAGTTTTTTTTTAAAACTACTTCTTGTCTTCAACTTTCGATTCTTGTTTTTGCCCTCTTGTTTAGTTTGTCTGTTCCATTGGTTCTCTTGACTTTGCCCTTTCATTTTTGGGTAATTTTTTGTCATCTCTTTTTTAGTTTCTACTCATCTTAGAATAATCATCAGAAACATTACAGTAAACAAAATGATTCAAAAGACAAAATACAGCAAAGCCACAGGTCCAAAAAAATATACTTAAAAACAAAAAGTCAAAATCCTAGAAAACATACAAATAGGGAATAAAAAAGGGAAGCCAAACAACATAAGCAGGAGCTAATGCTCCCACAAAAGTCTGATACATCCAAAGCCCCTATATATGTCACAGGCAGCCACTGCTGCAACACCAGTGGACCCTTGGGCTAATCTTATAAAGATAAAGGGCATTAATCACACACACAACAAGCTAAATTAACATACTGAACTTAAAAAAAATGCTTAACAAGGGTCAATGTATCAGATTAAAGCCTTTCACCAAAAAAAAAAAATTGCAAAAAAAAATATCAGAAGATTCAACCCCCGAAACAAAACATGCTAAAATAAAAAAAAACAAAGACCTGTGACAAAGCCTTTGTTAAACCATGACAGTACCTTTTTTGAATCAAAACTACCTGGCAGACATTATATAAAAAATGAAACTCTATCCATACAACTTTTGAACTGAAAGAATTCAAGTTTGAAGCACAATCTTCAGTATAGCACCAATGTTTTCATAAGAAATTGAAAGTGATTACTTGATCAATTGTTATCTTCAGTGGGCATCAAACACCCCCTAAAGCTGTTTTGCCAGATTTCTGTTTAGATTTTCTCAAGTCAGCTCGCAGAATGTTCAGTATACAATAAAATGAATAAGTAAAATGGGCCCTTATCACTTGTGTTGTTCCTCAAGGATCTGTTTTGAGACCTATTCTTTTTTCACTTTACATTTTGCCCTTGGGATCCATTTAAAAACAAAACACAATTACTCCTTCCATTGCTCCACAGATGATATATAGTTATATTTTCCAATGAAACAGATCAAAGCAAATTTTCTAAGAGACATTAAAACATGGATGTCAGTAATTCATTTTAGTCTAAATGACAAAAAAACAGAGATTGTGTGTTTTTTTTTAACCTTTTGATCTTACTTGTGCTTCAGAAATTAATCTTAGCCCCTTGCCAACCTACTATAAACCCTTCACAAAAATATTGCCATGATTTTTGATAATGTCCTCAAATTTGATAAACAAATTAACTCCATTGTTAAAACCTGTTTCTCTCTGCTCAGGGTATTGGCTAAGGTTAAGCCCTTTCTTTCTGTATATGATTTTGAAACACTAATTCATGTGTTTGTCTCTTATCTGCTTGACTATTGCAACTCATTATACATTGCAGTAGCTTTTGCAGTAGCTGCCTCTAAGCTTTGGAATAGTCTTCCTTTTTATATTAGGCCAGCACCAACTTTGGTCTATTTTTAAATTATGCCTGAAAGCGTGTCTTTTTGGCTTTCTAAACTTATATATATTTGTTTTTGGTGTGTTTATTTACTGTGTGTATATATAGATGTACTCTTTGTATTATTTGGCAGGTACAGTATCACATATATATATGCATATATATGCAGTCTTGGGAACTGCAGGTCTGACATTGTGTGCAGCAATACAGGGGCGCCGCAGGGGACTGTACTTTCTCCGGTCCTGTTCAATCTATATACATCAGACTTCCAATATGACTCGGAGTCCTGCCACGTGCAAAAGTTCGCTGATGACACTGCTATTGTGGGCTGCATCAGGAGTGGGCAGGAGGAGGAGTACAGAAAGTTAATCAAAGACTAAGACTATGTTAAATGGTGCGACTCAAACCACTTACACCTTAACACCAGCAAGACCAAGGAGCTGGTGATGGATTTTAGGAGGCCCAGGCCCCTCATGGATCATCAGAGGTGACTGTGTGCAGAGGGTGCAGACCTTTAAATATCTGGGAGTGCAGCTGGATGACAAATTGTACTGGACTGCCAATACTGATGCTCTATGTAAGAAAGGTCAGAGCAGACTATACTTTCTGAGAAGGTTGGCATCCTTCAACATCTGCAGTAAGATGCTGCAGATGTTCTACCAGACGGTTGTGGCGAGTGCCCTCTTCTACGCGGTGGTGTGCTGGGGAGGCAGCATAAAGAAGAGGGACGTCTCACACCTGGACAAACTTGTTAAGAAGGCAGGCTCTATTGTAGGATTAAAGTTGGACAGTTTAACATCTGTGGCAGAGCGTCGGGCATTAAGCAAACTCCTGTCAATCATGAATAATCCACTGCATCCACTTAACAGTGTCATTTCCAGGCAGAGGAGTAGCTTCAGTGACAGACTGAGGAGATCGTTCCTCCCCCACACTATGCGACTCTTCAATTCCACCCGGGGGAGTAAATGCTAACATTAATTTTATTTTAATTTTTTCATTTTATTACTATTTAATTTAATATTGTTTCTTTGTATCAGTATACTGCTGCTGGATTATGTGAATTTCCCCTTGGGATTAATAAAGTATCTATCTATCTATCTATCTATCTATCTATATATGTACTGTATGTATTTGCTGCATTTATGAAGCTGTACAGCCCGTTGCTCTACTTCTGTTGTTTTTAAATATCCTCTATAAATAAAATTTGACTTGACTTGAATTGACATTCACATTATTTGCAGTGAATGACAATAAGCTTATATTCTTGGTAATTTAATCAAATAATGCTACCAAAGAGACACATATTTATTTTTCTTGTGGACTCTGCAAAATGCAGTAAAATACCCTGACACATGATAGAATTTGTCAGTTGGAACTTCCATTTGTTACTTTATTGTAACAATGAAAAATAATAGAATTAAATTCAGCATATTTTTCAAGGTTGATGATAGTTCTGTATTAAAAGCAGCTAGTTTTCACATTCGGATAAAAAAATCATGCATATAAGTCAAAAATTGAGATTGCATTGGATAGTGTGGTGTCTCGTGGTTTCCACACTGCACATTGTGATGTAAGTATAATTAGGAATAATTAGGTTGCGGTGTTTAGTTAATAAGAGCTTACTGCAACAAACACGATGAACAGTATCATGGCAAAAAAGGATATCATTTTCATCAGCATAACTCAAATACACAAAATGTTACTGCAGAAAGTGCAGATTCAGGAAGAAATGATACAAGTGAAGAAGAAGTCTGCAAAAGTGCTAGTTACAAAAAAAGGCTTCAAAATTAGATTGAAAGAATGCAGTAGACTCAATTATATGAACATCACACTTATGTATGCTATTATGGACATATGTCTCTGAAATATAATCCCAGAATAAATGTGAAAGGTTGGCACAAATGGCCACAATAGATCTGTAAAAGTCAATCTGGACAGAGGCATTAAGTCCCTGTATACTAATCTGTCTATCTGTTCAGCTTGGTTGCTTCATTTGACCCAATGTGTCTAGTTTCAAATTAAAAATTATTGGAGTTGTTCACTTTTTCCACTTTCTACCCTTCATTTATTTTTGTAAATAATACATTTTATATGTTAATATTTATGAGTATATGGTATTGTACAATCAGTTGCTTTGTATTATGAAGTCTTCCATTATGTAATTCCCCACAGTACAACTGAAGTGTACTGTAATTTACATGGAAGTAATGCAATGACTATTCCATACAGATTTTTTTATTTGGTTACTAATAAGTGGAATAACTATAAGAACTTGATTGTATTTGTCTGAGGTACATGTTCTAAATGGCCATGTGTAAATGAGCTGGTGAATTCCCATTTCAAGTAGTTTGACAGCCTTTCCTGCTGATCAGAATAGGAATTCACTTTATTGGCCAGGTACACTAATGTGTACTAGGAATTTGTCTAGTTCTCATGCCACATACAATGACAACACAAAATATAAAAAGATAAAACAGGATGAAATATTTAAAAAGCCCAGGTACTCCAATGTGTTGGTATACATAGATAATGTTGTAAAGTCTTTCCTGCCTGCCTGTTTTTCTTCAAAGTTGGTGGTCCTTATTTTTATTTATAAAATCTTATTAGGGCCCTATGCTCTTTCTGATCATGATTATGGCTTTCCATCCATATGAATTACTGTAGCATTATGGTAGAAGATTGTTTCACTAAGACAGCTCAATTTATTTTGAAAATGTTGCCCTCTCCCAAAAACATTCTTGCCATTGTTATTAATCATCACTCAAGTTACAAGCTTCTATAGTTCTGTTAGAGCCTCTGTGTTTGTCTTTTGGCTTTAGAGGGCCTCTGGCTACATATTTGGAATCAAATTTAATCTGTCATCAAGCTGTCAGTCTCAGTGAAATGGTCAGACAGAGAGAGGTAATAAAGAAATGGATCAACTTTTACACTGCCTGTCATCTGGTTTCCAGCCAGAGAAGTCAAAGTATTATCCTGGTTAAATTCTACAGGGATGCATAGAGTAGGTGAGTGGTTGTAGGGCCTTTTTGCCAGTGTCCTCAAATGCCAGGGAGGTGCAGAGTACAATTTGTCAATAAACTTTCAAGAAATGCCTGGGCTAGACTAAGCAAAAAAATTGGAATAAGACTAATGCACTGTGTAATTGTCAGCCAGCATAGATGTGCCCATTATAAGTTAGTCAAAGTGTTAGGCCATCTTCTACAATGGAAATTGGTCCCAAAATGTATTGCTATATGGATGATGTCCTCCTTTTTAATATTGTAGTATATTTTTTTGTTGTTGCTTTTTGACGATACCTTGGCTGCCAATGACTGGTTAGTTTCACAGTCTGTGCAGCTTCTGCATAGATCAAAATAGCCAATCAAAATATTTCCATTTTTAAGTTAGTAGGGTGTTGTACCGTGTTAGCCATAATGATTGCAATGAGAAGTCAAGTAAAATGACACCTTTTATTGGCTAACTGAACAGATTACAATATGCAAACTTTCGAGGCATCTTAGGCCCCTTCTTCAGGCAACTTGTAACAAAAGTTTAAAATATTAACTAAAAATAGTTTGTGCTTGTTATATTTCAGTTGACTGAAATTATTCACCCTTAATGCAGCAGATCGCATGGTGATGAATTAAATCTACTACATAGTTGATAGGGGAAGTAAATGCACTTCTGACAAGAAAGCAAAAGTCTTATCAGCATGTTCTATTGATGGACATTTACAAAGTGGACCTACTTGATCCAAATGTGAACTGTCTTTAAATATAAAACTAAGGTACAAACTGAGTGGGTGTGCACTTATCTTACTACTACCTACAACGCTGTTATTGGCTGGAGCAGCTCTGCATTATCCAAGAAAGAAGTTGCTATGTGTGTTTGTGGGGGGCTGATATTTGGTTTTTTTACTTTTTTTTTTGAGCTTCTGTAAAATTTTAATTTCCTCTTAGTGACAAACCAAGCATTATCAAATCTAAACTAACACTGATGCACAATACTAAATTCAGGAAATGGTTAGAAGAGTTCAAAAACTACACCTAAATACAGTTTTTAAAACTCGTACGAAAAGGATGTAGTAGATACAATCCCATAATGACCCTCAATAACTTATAAATTTCTGGCCTTCCACCTTACATGAGGATTTAAGCCATGTCTTTAACCTCCTAATCTAGGTTGCCTGTCCAGTCTATTGCATTATCCCTGTTTGCAATCTTGAGCAAGTAACATAATCAACGTGTACTTTATTTGTCAAAAATCCATGTAAACAGTTGCACTATGCTTATGTTTTGATCAATCAACACAGTGTATAAGACTGCTTCTTGTGTAACCTAATAATTCATCTCATTGTTTGCAATTCTCTTAATAGAAAAATGATGTATTTTATCCACAACATGCTGTCAGAATAACTTTGTAGTAGTTGTATGTCAACATTTTTTTTGAAAACTGCACCAAATCTCTTATGTCTAACAGTGACCCTTTTTTTTGTTTTTTTTCTTTTTTGTGTGCAGTTGGAGTGCATTTTCTTTTCATATGGACTTTCTGGGGGCTCATATTCTATGTCAAGAACCTGTAGGGGTGTTTCACACATTCCACTGTGTAGTGCTGGTCAGTGAGTTACATGTAACTGTAGTTATTTTGAGACATTATTGAGTGCAAACATCAACATGAACACTGCAGAAGCACCTAGTTTTATAGAAATGGTAATAAAAAAAGATTCAAGAGATCAAAAACAAGTCATATTTCACTGACCAAGCTGTATTAAAGAACAGGTTTTCATGCTTTTCTCCTTGTGCATTCACGGTTGAAGATGATAGTAAAACATGAGATAGTTCCATGGGTGAGACCCCTTGGGAGTAACTGCTTCCACATTGTGTGAAAATATAACAGTGTGCAAGGCATCTATTTTTGGTATTATGCTTTTTTCTTAAAAAACAAAAAAGATAACTGGCAGCTGGAAAATGTGTGTATGGTTGCACAGTTGCATTGCTAAGAGGAAACAAAGCAGAAGGTGCTAGACTAGCACTGGGAATTATATACAAACTATTGTGATGATTTTCTGCATTTTAATATGATAAATATTAAAGATCTGTTAACTGTTGGTTTAGTGAATCTAATCACAGAGTACAAAAGTATGTTTGAAGAGCATATTTAATTTATTCTTGTATGGCAGTCTTCTCTGAACACAGGCTTAGAAAGCTTATACAAAATATACAAACAGAAAACAATAACAGAAAAATGTGAAATATTTACATACTGTATGTATGAACACTCATTTAAACAGAATGCAATAACAGCCTCGTACACCTTGCGTTCATTGCTCTCAAATGATCTGCTATTGTCAAGTGAGCCCACATCAGTCCCCAGCCAACCCACTGCCTTGACAGCCGACCCATAATTAGGAAGCATTCTTACTGCAGCTGTGTTCATTGATTGGCTCTGCTTTGGCCACAAGCCTATGAGTCAATAGCACACTCTCGAATTTCATGAAAACTATTGTAGTTTACTTTAAAAATGTTAAAACCAATCTGCTTGGAATTCTAGACATTTTGTCGAAAGGAAAAAAAAAATGTTTGTTGGGGATTAAAGTCACGATGGCTGTACATGGATATAGTGGTATTATAGTAGTATTTGCAAGGATACAGCTTAGAACATGACTAGTTTACTAAAGGTCATGACAAGACAATGTCTTTTTAGAAACCTATGCCTACAAGTAAAGATTTAACAATAAAACCTTTTTTATTGATTGGGTCTGCTGTTTTCAAACAACTTTAGATATAGAAATACAAAGTACAACTGTTTCCATCTGCCTGTCTTAGTACAAAAATAGAATTGTAATGGGGAGCAAGAGGTTGGAGGGCATGGCAAGGCAGTACACATCCAGGATAGAACATTATTACCTAGCTCTGATGCCATGTCTCAGCAGGGGGATGTTAAATCCCTGCATAACATTAAGGCCTTGTTGCACTACAGTACATGAGTTTTAGAAATTATCAGACGTAGATTTACTGTAAATTACATCAGCTGTGCTATCCATCTAAGATGGGTTGAAATCTAAATAATTAATGTAGGCCTCAGCGTGAAAATACGCAGTGTCCCATCTATTGGAAAGTATTTTATAATGCATGTAGTAATAAAATGCACTGCATTTTTCATTCCAACAGATGGTGCATCACAAACAAATGTAGTGAAAAAAAGCATGACTAGAAAAGTTTGTGATGGCCATCTGTTGGAATTACAGATACAATGCATAGGGATCTGTTATATGACAATTGATATGGGATTTGTAAAAGCAGTGTTAATGTTTGTGACATACTATCTGTTGGAATGACAAATACAATGCATTTTATTACTACAAATGTTTTGTGATGTGCCACCTGTTGGAATGTCAGAAACATAGCAATCAGACAAATACACACATACACAGATACTTAAGGTGGATAATCTTGGTGAGTTGAAGGCATTCACAGGGTGTTTCTGTGACTGACAGTCATGTAGTTTGGCATTCCCAACAGTCTTTGACTCAAACCCAACAAAAAGTTATATACTCAGGCTCTTTGTGTATGAGAGCTGACAACCAATGATTATTCATCTGTAAGTACAATGCATGCAACCTAACCACAAGGAAACAGGGGTAGTGTGTTTTATCCATCCATCCATTATCCAGCCTGCTATATCCTAATTACAGGGTCATGGGGGTCTGCTCGAGCCAATCCCAGCCAACACAGGGTGCAAGGCAGGAAACAAACCGCGGGCAGGGTGTATCCCACCACAGGGAGCACACACACGCACACACTAACACACACCAAGCAGACTCTAGGGACAATTTACAATCGCCAAAGCACCGAACCTGCATGTCTTTGGACTGTGGGAGGAAACCGGAGTACCCGGAAGAAACCCGCGCAGACACGGGGAGAACAGTGTATTTTATAGAACTCACAAATACAAAAAAAGCTCATCTCTTTGATGCCCCCATGTTTTACATATCATGACAAAATGAGATTATGGTTGAACAGTATGATCTGTCAGCAAGTTAATTGGCTCTCGGTAAAAGTGGCTAATTCATGATAATTTAGAAATGTGAAATTGACCTGAAAAATCATCATGGAGCTATGTAGTTTGTCACCCCCTGTAATATCTACATGTGTAATTTGACATCCTTGGGCAACAAGATCAGCAACTGCAGTCATCAAGTTAGACATCCCTTCTGACTAGAAGTTACAAAATATGATGTAGTGTTTACTGGGTGTACAGCAACATTGTTCTGCTGCAGTGGTCCAGATTTCCATAGTTTGATGAGAAGTGTAGTTTTTGTGGGAAACCCAGAGGTAATTCCTTGTTGGCTAAACTGACACCAGGAGAATGTTGGAAACTGGCTTTGTCAAATCCTCTACCCTCTCTATCAGAAGAGCTTGGTGCCGGGAGAGGAGTAGGGGTACAGAGTAGCCAGGGAGAGAGGAAGACCAAATTGTCCCATCTTGTCACCATATCTGTCTTTATGTCATTATCTGATTTAAATCCTTCTGGCAGTTATACTCATTTAGGCATGCTCTGCATTAATGACAGAGATGTTCCAGCTTTTGGAATGAATTTTGTAATTTATGTAATAATATAATGCATTGCCTTTTTCATTAGCACCGATGTTGAGATTCATTTACTAAATGCAGTAAAACTGAGGCAACAGACAAACAAGCAAACAATATAACTTAGTAAAGGAACATGTAGGTAACAGTTTAGTTTAGGTACTGCGAAAATTCATCTATTACTCATTTACTCTTATATAACAAGAACTTATCAAAGGCTTCTTTTGGTCTTCATAACACTTATAAAACATCAGTAGATAGTTTTGGTTTTTTTTTTGTAATTCTCATGTATCATTATGGGGCGTGTTGCTTGTTATAATATTTCTCTATCCCCCCAGGTTCTGTAAAAGATAATTCATCCATGGAACAAATACTATAAATCTAAAACATAATTTTTTTGGTTTTCTGCCTTGGAGAGAAAGCTTAGTCCTCACTGTACAGGATTTCTACCTAATACTGTACTGGGCATAGTAAAGGCAAAATTATCCCTGTCATTTTTGGCTATAGAAATACAGTAGATAGTAACACAGAAAGGAAAATCTTTGCATACTATATCTTTTTTATGTAGAAATACCAAAGCAAGAACCACAAGAGAGCAGGGTAGAGAAAATTATGTATGACAATACAGTCACATTGTGAAGACAGGGTTTTGGCTGGTTTGTGAGAAAGGGCCATTCAGAGAGCACTCATTACCAAACGTTTTCCAGAATGACGGGTCTTATATTCTTTCTTGAAAATAGTCAGCAAAATGCAGTATAGGTATGTGTATATTATGTAGCTTTTGAATGTAAGTGTAATTCTGGATTTTTTGTAAAGCAGAAATTGTCCTAATAATAGCGCAGGAATTATTTGTAAATTCATGGTAATCACATATGACTAGACTATTCCTCTCAATTGCTTCATTTCTTTCGTTAAATGGCACCCAAACAAAAATGAAATGTGACGTGAGTGAGCCAACAGAAGATCAACTAAGTCAGGGCTTCCAACTCCAACCAATTTCACTCCAACCAGCTGCTTAATGAGGTGCTGATTCTTGTCGTTAATTAAACCCGTTCTTTAATTTCGTGGCTTTGTTGCTGCTCTTGTGGTGCATTAGCAGACATTTCCGAAATTGCTGATTTTCTCTTTCTAAGATCCCTGTAAAAATGTTTTGGGGACCTTAGCAGATAGACATTCCTGAGACCTTTTTTTATTTTTAGATATTGTACGATGGACACCAGCTGTTTTGGCTAATTTTATATCTCATTATTGTTTGGCTGCTAATTGTGAAAAAAGAAACAATTAATGGGTCTGTGTCTTCAAGAACAAGTCAATTAAAATTAGTTCAAAGGAAGTTAATTTGCAGCAAAAACAGGTCACTCATTAAGAAAAGGGTTAGAATGAAAACCTGCAGCCACTATGGTCCTCCAGGACCAGAGTTGGCGACCCCTACTGTAGAATGAATGGAAGAGGCTGTGTGGTCTTTTGCCTTAATGATTCAGAAGGTTTGTCTTCTACTGCAGGGAGTCATCCGGACATTTTTTGCCATCAAATTACAGCATTTCTTTATTGGGCTGGGCACTTTTTTTTTTACAATTTCTACCATCTGAAACAACCTTTTATAAATAACTGTTCTTTAGTATTTTACATTTTACTTGAAACAGCCTTTAGCTAATATTATTGTAAAGCACCTTAAGCTACTTTGTTGTATTAAAATATATTATATTTTTAACCCACAGTCATTACCCATCTATAGGACAATTTTTAACTGAGCAGTATACATATTTTTTTTCTTAAAAGGTTATGTTAACATAAAAGACTGCTTTCATTAGTGTTTGTGTTTGTGTTTGTTTAGTGTCAGGAAGTTTCATTTGTTCCTCCCAAACCTCAAGCTGGCGAAGAATTTACTGGTAAAACAGTTTACATCTGTGATTATAAAAACTATCTGTAAAAATATCAGCTGCCCATTTGGCATTACTTATCTAGTTTTGTTTTGTTTTTTTTACATGTACAATTGCAATTTATTGCTTGAAAAATTTTATGTACAAAGCTGAAATTGTTTAAGATCCATTAAGAAGCAATTATTATGCTTTTTTATTTTGCTTTGTAACTCTCACTATAACTATGATTTGAATGGTAAGATATTTGGCAGGTTATCATGGATTATTCTTAATAATTGTTAAAATACAAAGTCAGTTTGTTAGTTATACTTAGTTATACTGATTTTACTAACTCACAGCTCCTGAACATAGAATTGGAATTCCTGTTTTAAGATTGTGTCTGTGAGTTTGCATATGATCTCCAGGGCTGTATGAGTTTTTCTCCAGGTATTCTCCTTTTCCATTCTTTACCTAAATGCGGCTAAATTGCTCCACTGTCATGTGAGCCACATAGAACATGACATAAACACACTGCTACCCTCTCCGGAGCTGATTTCATCTTTAGGGATGTTTTCTTTAGGGAACAGGATTACCTGAGCACTAACCTGGCCACGACCCTGCCTGATTGCTGTGTCTCTGTATAGGAGAGTGGCAGATCCTGCTACAATAGATAACCGTGCTGTTCCTGTTTCAAACTGAATAAAGTTGGCTTTGATAAAGTACTAAGACTTGACTCAGCCTCATGTTTTGGGGTGGAAGACAGGGACTCGCACGTCACAATGTGTTCTTATAAAGAAATGTATATTCTTAGGAAGATAAATCCAGACATGATCATGTTGCGCATTCTTTAGATTTTAATAATGATTCTAATAATGTTTTTAGTGCAGTTATAGAATCCATTAAATGAGACAGGGCTGTACAAGCTAATTAAATAATGTGGACGCGGCCCGGAAACACAGACAGGCAGACATGTTGTGCATCACCACCACACATTTATTTTACAAATAATATTTACAAATGAGTCAAGTGCACACAAACCCCAACACAGTCCTGGCCACACAATGCCTTCCTCTTCGGGCCGCCTCCACACTCTCTCCTGCCTTGTCCTGCTTCCACCCGACTCCAGCCTCGAATGAAGGGAGACGGCCCCTTTTATATCATCCCGGATGAGCTCCAGGTGTGTCCCGGCATTCCTCCCTGGACACGCCCCAGTGTGGCGGAAATTCCGGCTGTTCTCCCGGAAGCTCTCCGGGTGTCCCTTCTCTTCTTCCCCCGAGCACTTTCTGGTGTTGAGGTCCAGGGTCCCCAAGGCATTGCGGCGCCCCCTGGCGGTGACCACGGGTCACTACAGGGTTGGGCTTCCAAGCCCTCTACCCGTGGCCTTCAAAGGAACCAGGAAGGCAGCCCCCACGTGATCCAGGGTGGGCTTTGACCAACTTCCGGTCCCTCAAGGCGTCCCGGCTGGGTCGTTGCCCCTGGCATCCCTGACAATAAGTATACACTTAATTAGTCATTTTACATTCACTTTGTGTAAATATGTATTATGTCAATTTTCTTTTTCTGTTGTGTATGAGTTTACAGACTAATGAATATAAAAACAGTTTAGAAGCATAATGCTACTTGATCATAAAGGAAAATAAGTACAATGAGTACAGATGAAGCTTTGAGTTCATCCTCGTATTTAATTTATTGTGTTTGCTTTTTGCTTTGCAAGGTTGCAAGCTGAAGCCTTTTATGGATCTATGGCACCCGGATCACAATATCTTATCATTAAAAAAAAAAAAAATCATTAAGTTTGATTTATGATTGAGATCAAGGTTTCTGAAAATAATATGCTACAGTAGGTTAAGCATTTTGGAGTTTTTTAGTATGATCATTGTTATTATTATTTATGTGCCATTTGCACACGTTATAGCAACACAAAGCAGTTTACAAATATAAAAATGGCAAATACATTAACATATATACATATTTCTAAAATAGAAAACTAATAGTAAGAAAAAAGAATTAAAATTAATAAATATCTTACAGCAGGAAAATTGATTACAAGCCAAGTTACAAACATGTTTCAAGACCTTTTATCACATGTCCATTGAAATATGAGATTTACTGGAAAAGAGCTTGACTGACTACTGCCATATCAAGAAAAAACTGATTTCTCATACTTCACTCCAGCCTTGGGAATGTCCAGCAGACGATTCTTTAATGATTGAAGAGACATGCCTAGTAATCATATCACAAAGGAGGAACTAAACCATTAAGGTACTTAAAAATCATTAAACATATTTTAAAATCAATTCTGACAGCTACTGAAAGCCAATAAAGTAATTTGAAAGCAGGTGTAATATGCTGTTAAATTTCTGTCCAAGTTAATACTTTAGCTGCAGCACACATTGCAGGAGAGCAATAGAAAATTGTGAATTTTGGCTATGTTTCTAAAATGGTAATATGACAATTACAATTAAGATTACTATCAAAATTCATCCCAGATTTTTAACTCAGTCTTTTACTTTTTGAGTTCTAGACTAAGATAGCATGTTATTCCATTCCTCTGGTATTCATTACAAATGTGAAGAATATTTTTTTAATTGTTTAACTGAAGAAAGATCAGGCCCACACATCAGTTAATTTCTTCAATGCAGTTACATCGCAGATGTCACTGGATAAAAACAAATAAAGATGCTTCATCAGAATATTGACAGAAATGAACATTATATGTAATTAACTATACTACCAAAGTGGACCATGGAAAGGTTGAATAACAATTGCCCCATGGACTGAGCTTTGGGGAGCCCTACCAAAAAATATGAAGATTAGATTGTGTTATCGTCTATTTACCCGTTACACTTGTCAAGTTCGTTACTCGATTGGTCTACTCCCGCACCCTAAATAATAACACATACATACATAGATACACACACACTCAGACCCTAACCACAACAGTGCCCTACGAATGACACACACACAGTTGGCTAACTTTTAGCACTTTAAACCACACAAGTGCTATAAGAATTACACAACTTGTCACTCTTGCAGCACATCAAGAGACTTACTTATTATCAGCACGAACAACATACAATGTTTTAAATAGATCTCAGACCTAAATATTACTTTTGGTCTCCAAGAAAATATCAACACATACAGACTCAGCATCCTTGACTGTAGGCCATTTATCAGCCAAGAATATCTTCTTCACGTACTGTCCCCTACTATTGAGTGGAGCTCTCTCTCTCAGCCTTAAAACCTCGCAGCACAGAGGTAATGGCAAATCTCCACTACACCAGGGGCCTCATGTATAATACCGTGCGTAGAACTCGCACTATAAGATGGCGTAAGCACAAAAGCCGAAATGTGCTTACGCACAGAAAAATCCAGATGTAGGAATCTGTGCGTACTCCAACTTCCACGTTCTTCCGCTACATAAATCCCGATCAGCGTGAAAACTAACGCTTGTGCACGCGCATTATGTAACGCCCAAAATCCTCCCAGAATTACGCCTATTTGAATATGCAAATCAATATAAATCGCCCTTAAGCGCAGCCTTCTGTGAAAAGACAATGGGAAAAGCACGGGGGGAAACATAAGAATTTCAGCGAATACCAAGTGGAGGCAAAGGAAAAACATACTATTTGTTCAAATAAACCGTGGTATAATCAACAAAAGGAAGTTGATCGAGTGGCATAGCGTGTTGGAGAAACATGAAAGGTCACATACACAAAATCGCACAGTGCCGGAAATAAAAAAGAAGTCACATATCAAAGTCGCCGTGGAAAGCCGAATTGTAAGCCCACTGTCTGAGTGTCATATGAAAGCTTATTAGGGTACAGAGAAAAAAGCCACACGGTGGGGAAAAAGCACGAAATGTCCACTTCAATCTCGACATTTCCGCTTCAATCACGTAGTTTATTTTGTCATTAAAGTAGAACATCATAAAATTCATCTTAAAATTGTTTAATTAACCAGTTTCTAAAATCACATCGTAATTAAAGTAGCACGTTAAATGCTTTGTTTTGTATTTGATTTTCTATGTGCTCTATGTGTGTGAATCACTACTTGCTTCTTAAACCGGCTCTCTTCCTCCAACTGGACACAGAGTCCATTACATTCGTGATATTACAGCTCTCTGAATAACTAAAATACTGAGATGTATACGTGATGTCATTTTCATGATGATAGGAGTTAATGCACGTTATTAAACATGTTTCACTTCGATGAAATAATTTATTGCAGCAGTACTCGGGGCGGCTCTAAGCTTGTGGTGGCACTGGGCAGAGGAAGAATCGGTGGCTCCTTCGCCCGCCAATGTCATGCACGGTGGATGGCCACGTATGTTGCAGACACTAGCCGCCTCGTGCTCATGACACAAGCATTTAACTTTTGCCGCAATTTGTCGCTGCGTTTTTAGCTGTGTTGTTATTTTATCTTTCTGTGTTAGATTCAATATATATTGGCGTAGCCGTCACTGCAGTCAGTGCTTTTCTTTCCCCAAGTAACCAATCGCCATACAATCAGCTCTGTAATAGACGTTAAGCCATCTGTAAGCTTAGCGCCGATTCTTCAAAACGTTTAAAGAACATTGACATATCTTCGTAGTACATGTTTAATTATTCTATCCTTAAAGACACTCCCAGTGAAGAATATAGATTATTTAAATGAAGTTAAAGTTTTATCTGTATAATTTAACAAACATATTTTGTTGCATTTTACCTTAAAAATGATATCGTCATCATATGTAAATACGCGCTTTATAAAGTAGCTCAGGTTGTGCGATATTATAACTATAGTGCAAGTTTACAGTGGGGTGATTGTACTTATAAGTACAAACAGTTCTACAAGGAGCACTTGATTGGCTGCATTTAAAGTTCTTGGGATTAAACTGTTTTGAACCGCGAGGTCCGTACAGGAAAGGCTTTGAAACGTTTTGCCGTGGCAGAGACAGCGTGTGCTTAATGCCGTATACCGATAATTCTCTTTCCGATCAGCTGCTGCTGTGATTCACACTCAGATACAGTGATATAAATACTCCGAGTGGTGCAGTGAGAGAAATATGGAAAAAGATGATCCGCTGTGGCAACTCCTAACTGGAGGAGCTGAAAGAAGAAGAAGAAGAAGAAGGAGAAGTGAGAGTAACAACGCTAAAGCAGTTATGGCATTTGGAATGCTATGGCTGTTCCCTGGACCATTATATTGTTACGAGTCAATTACAATCAGATGCATTACACTAATAAACAATATGCGGTTAGGTTTTGTGTATTTATAAAGCCGCGTCATGAAAATAATGAGTAATCACACAAGAACAGTACCATTGCTTTGACGCTGGGTGCCGCCAGTTTGCAAAACCGAGCGGAGAACTTGCGTACAACAAGGCATGAGGTACCGTGGAAAAGTGCGTGGCTTTACGCCAAGTGTAGGTTTTATACATCACGATTTGAACGTGGAAAAGTTCTTACGCAACATTTCTGTGCGTACGCACCGTTTATATATGAGGCCCCAGGTGCTCAAAGAAATCTACTTTATTACTTCAATCACTCTAGACATTAAGACAACACATAGAAAGATGAAAACAAGTTACTATTTATTAAAGAACAATAATAAGCAATAGAAAATAAGACCGATAGTAAAGTCTGGATAAAATAGTCTTAAAAAAAGCTTACTGAAAGGAATCAGTGATGTGAAGGATGAAAGTCCCAGGACAGCATTTGACTTAGCAATCGATATTCATGAAAATGCTGTTAACTGACGATCAGATGAAAACTGGTCACGTGTCTTTGTTTTATTTTCTGACGTCGCTGTTCCGTCGTTGCAATTTCTCTTCTTCTGACATTGCTTTCAAATACAGCAACAACATTTATTTATATAGAACATTTTCATACAAATAATGTAACTCAAAGTGTTTTACATGATGAAGAAAGAGAAAAAAGACAAAGTAAGAATTAAAATCAGAGAACACTAATTAACATAGAATAAAAGTAAGGTCTGATGGCCAGGGAGGACAGAAAAAACAAAAAAAAACTCCAGACGGCTGGAGAAAAAATAAAATCTGCAAGGGTTCCAGGCCATGAGACCACCCAGCCCCCTCTAGGCATTCTACCTAACATAAATGATCAGTCCTTATTGTATTCAAATCTCAAGGAAAGACTTGATGATAACAGTCACATGGACTTCTGGCCTTTAATCCATCAATGTAGGCATATAAGGCATATTTATTATAAAGTTTCATGCCGTGGTTTCACAATACATGAATGTTCCATATACCTGATTGGCTGGCTGTGAATATTATGGATGAATTTTGGTCAAACTCTTTAATCTAACTTTTAACTGATAATAAAGGCAGATATTGCCTCATGTCCTCCTTTCCCAGGTTGTAAACCAAATTGCTGTCCCAGATGTCCATCCATAAAGTAATCAATAGCCTGAGGTATCAGCAAGTCTTCCTTTCCCAGGCTGTAATACCAATTAGCAATATGCTGTGAAGAACTGTTATAAAAGTGAGGTGTAAGGGAAGAGGATATGCCCTTTTTATTATAATGCCTCCTACATCTGAATTCATCTTGTTGGGATTGAGCAAAATATAATAATAAAAATACAGAGAATAATTTGTAGATTTTATACATCATAACAAGATAAAGGTTTGCAATTACAGTGTTTATAAAAAGAATTCACCCTCCTGGAAGTTTTCACATTTTGTTGTTGTTATACAGTATTAAATATCAGACAAAGTAATCTCCTTTTTTGACATTAATCAAAACAGATCTCTGAGAACTGGTCTAAATTAATTATAAATATAAAACAAAAAACAATTGATTGCATATTCATCCCCTTTAATTTGACAAACGTAAATCATCACGGGTTTGGCCAGTTGGGTTTAGAAGTCACATAATTAGTTAAATGGAGGTCACCAGTCAGTACCCAATAATTATAGTATACATTCACCTTATCTGGAAGGTCCAGCTTGTTTTGAACCAATATGGTAGTCTAACTTACACACTGAAGACAAAAATAACACTCAAAGCAACTCAGTGAAAAGGCAGTTTAAAAGAACATGTCAGAGATAGAGACACCAGTTACTGAATATCCCTTGGAGTAATTTATGGGAAAGCAGCAAAGAGAAAACCACATAGATTTTGCCAGAAGGCACATAGGAGACTCTGGAGTCAGCTAAAAGAAGGCTACAGTCTGATGAGACAAAAATTGAGCTTTTTGGCCACAAAGTTGAATGACATGTTTGACATAACTCAGTACATTATCAAAAGCATGCCATCCCCACTGTGAAGCATGGTGGTGGCAGCATCACACTGTTGAGATGCTTCTCTGCCTCGGGCCCTGGAAGGCTTGTGAGAGTAGAAGGTAAAATGAATACAGCAAAATACAGGGAAATCCTGAAGGAAAAAAACATGATGCAGTTAGCAAGAAACCGCCACCTTGGAAGATTTGCTTTCTAGAAAGACAACGATCCCCAGAAAAAAAGCAAAGCTACAAAAGAATAGCTTAAAACCACCACTGCTAATGTTGTGAAATGGCCAAGTTAAAATCCGGATCTCAGTCAAATTGAGAATTTGTGATTGGACTTAAAAAAAAAAAAAGGTCACTCATGATACCTATACAACCTGACAGAACGTTCAGAGTGGTGTACACAGGGCCAGAAAATTAAGATGACATTTCTTTAACAAAGGGCAGAAAAACACTGTTATATTACATTGTGGTAAAAATAATTGGCAGATAATGTAAGAAAAAGTTGTGTAAGAGTACTGGTGGGAATTTTGTAAAGAAGACAGCTATGAGAATTTAGTAAAAAAAAATATTTTTGTGACTTTAAATTGTCTAACTTCCAGGCTATTGATCTTGGTAAACTTAATAACTAAATTGTTAGCAGAACAGAGGAGCAAAGCACCAGAATTCATACAGACTACATTTTCTCTAGTGACAGAGATTTAATTATTAAAGTAAACTGCAATTTTTAGATGGGACAGTAAATGGTGAATTGATAAGTCTATCAATAGTTGTGACACTACAGGTCATTTCCACACTCCCAGTTGCTTTAACGAGCCTCTTGAACCCACTGTCACCAATAACTTACCTGAGGGATGATCCAGTGGATAAGGACACAACACAAAAAGCAAGGGGTAGTGCTCCAAAACCCAATAAATAAATAATCCATAAAAAACAGGGTGAAGGTGAAGGTAAAAATCCGATAAATATCCATTCAAATTGGATGTTAAAACCAGAGCCAGTCAATGGAAAAAAATGAGCTCCAATCCTTCTTCTCAAGTCTGGCGTCTCCTCCCCTTATCCTGCCCAGACCTCGCAGAAGTAGACGCCTGCTGACAGGTGCAGTCAACCTTCAAATCCTAGGTCAGATCCCCATTGCCCAGCCTTCGGCAATCTTGGGGCACCACAAAGAGCCACATACTCCTCCTGCTGCCAGTCCCTCTGTGACTGCGGGAACACCGCATATCGGGCTGCTCCTACTCCCAGGCAAACACTCAGTAGGAGCACCTCTTTCACAGCCTCTGGCTGCTACAGTCCCGAGACTCACACTTGACCACCTGCTCAACTCAGTTCACTCAAGCACTCTTCTCTATTTCCATCTCTTCCTCTTTTTTCCCTCCACTTCTTTCTTTAACCTCCTTCATGTCTCTCCTCCCTTCTATCTCGCTGACCAATATATCCTTCATCCTTTCATCTTTTTCGCTTTCTCTTGTGTCAGTTCTCCCTAATATGCTTCCTTGGGAACCACAGAAAGCAGATGAAGAATCTTATCCCAATTACCTCAACAACTTCCGCAGCTATGTGAGCATACGTGAGAGATGGAGCTGGCCATTCAATTAGTTATTTATTTAAAAACGGACCACTGCATTTATAAATCAAGCATGACAAAATAAAAGATTACCTGGAAATATTAATTTTGTTTTTTAAAAATTAAAAGTTGTTTTTTATTACCAGAAAAAGAGTACAGTTTATTTTGTTTTCTGACATCACTTCTCAGCTTTTCTACAGTCTTTCTAAAGCTTTCTACAGCTTTTCAAAAGTTATTTCTTCATAAACAATGTATATATGGAATGAAATTGATTGGTTGATTAATTGATTGAATATATAAAAAATAGTAATAATTGGCCTGCTCTTGTGTTTTATAATAGAGCTAATGGGTACTGGGTCCCAATGTCAATAAAAGCCTTAAGCTTAACAAACACATCCACTTTGATGCAGCAAAAGTTTCAGTTTAAGAAAATGTGCCTTATTCATTTCTGAGGCATACTTGTAACAATAAAGTTAAACTTGAAATAAAACATTTTTTTACAGATTCTTGGTAATATTTTTTCATGGTAAGGATATGATTCTTGCTTGCTTGTCTACTTGCAGCAGTTTTCATATGTGAAGTTATGACAAATCCTCCTTTGCCAAGCTATATTCTGTTTATTATCCTGATTTTGCTTCTACAATTCCGTTTCTTCAGTGGTTATGTTTTTGCAATGGCTTGTAAAAACGGACAGATGCATGCTCATAATTATTTTTTCCTACATGAAGCGTACTTTTCAATTATTACAGTCTGTGTTATTATTTTACACAGTCTATGGAGTGAGATTCATGCTGAGTGAAAGTGTTGTGGTGAAAAGTTCCATCGGCACAGGCGAGCATTTTATCTCAGAACCGGTTTGACCCTCTCCGCGTCCCCATTTCGCCTTCGGCACCTGGTGATGTATTAGTGGTAGGTGATTCTATCGTCAGAAACCTTAATGTCGCATGCCCTAATGCAAAATCGTTTGTTTCTTGTTTTCCCGGTGCTCGTGTCCGAGATGTAATGAAAAGTGCGCCAGCAGTCTACGAGAAACACAAGGAGAGGGCAGTTGGATCAATCGTCTTGCATGCCGGCGTAAACGATATAAGGCACCGACAATCAGAAATCCTGAAGGCTGACTTCGCAGCTTTGATTAAAGACACGAAGGAGAGGACCCCATCGGCAAAGATCTTCGTTTCGGGTCCACTACCTCTCGTCAGACGATCCAACGAGTACTACAGTCATCTGCTAGGGTTGAACAACTGGCTACAGGGTTTCTGCAAGAAGAAGGATGTCGGTTTCATCAACAATTGGAATCTCTTTTGGAAAAGCCGCGTCTCTTCAAGCGTGATGGCCTGCATCCGAACAGTTTCGGCGCCCGGGTCCTCTCCGAAAACATATCGAAGGTAATTCGTTTTTCTTGACTATCTATCTCTGCTCTTAACCCCTTCCGAAATAATACTGCTGTGCCAGGACATGATGAATGTTTAATAGAGTCTTCCGTTAAAGTGCACACCATTAATACTGTAATAAGCAATCTCAATGCACGTAGAAAACCTAGGAAATACGGCATAAACTCCAATAATCTAATTAAAATCACTATTTTAGAGGAACAATGTATTAAAACTATAAAACAGATCACAGATTAAACAAAAATACACACAGAGCGCTAATAATAATAATTTAGTTCCTATTCCAAATAACAATAACACACATAGTACTCATCTCTGCACCTCCGAAACATTAAATATGGCACTATTAAATGTTAGAGCTTTAACTAACAAAACGTTTTTTATCAACGATCTTATTAGTGATAAAAATAGATCTTATTGCACTAAATGAAACATGGTTGAATTCAGATGCGCGCAGTTTTAATCGAATCTGCCTCCGGATTACAGTTTTACTCATGCAAACCGCCAGGGAAAAGGGGCGGATTGGCTAACATTTACTCGAGCCGATTAAAATGTAAAGATGTCAGTTTTGGTAAGTTCAAGTCCTTTGAGTATCTCGCCGTTGTTATTCATGGAGATTCTCAAGTTCTAGTACTATCCGTGTATAGACCTCCTAAATATAACGCGTCATTTTTTGAGGAATTCTCTGACTTAATGTCAATTTTAATTACTAACTATGACACACTCCTAATAGTTGGCGACTTTAATTTTCATATAGATAATCAGTGTGATCTAAAAGTAAAAGAATTTATGAACCTCCTGGATTCTTTTGATTTGAGACAACTCATAAATCAGCCTACACATAAAGCAGGTCATACATTAGACTTAGTGATTACTAAAGGACTGAAAGTTGATATAAAACAGATCATTGATATTGGTCTATCAGACCATTTTCTTCTACTTTTAATATAGAAATAATGATAAAAACACTCATGAGAAGCATATTGTTAAAAACGCTTCTTTGATTCGCAGCAGCTTTAAAACTTACAAACATTTTAAGCAATCAGTCCGTTTATAGTGCCAGCTATAATAGCGAGGACAATGTAAATAGTAAGGTGGAAAGATTTAATTCTAAAGTGAGAGCTGCTGTTGACATAGTTGCACCTGAAAAGACAGTGAAAAAATCTTCTAGCATTGGTATACCATGGAAGACCCAAAGAGTGTCTGATTTAAAGAGAACATGCCGTAGAGCTGAGCGTCAATGGAGGAAGACTAAACTTACTATCCACCACGAAATATTAAAAGTCAAAATAACAGAATACAATAACACTGTCCGTCTTGAGAGACGCTGCTATTTCTCAAGATTATAAATAACAATGCTAGTAATCCTAGAGTCTTATTTTCAACAATTGATCGCCTACTAAACCCAGGTAGCTCAAAGGAATGCCTCCTAAGTGCTTCCAGTGAAACCTGTGAGGCTGTCGCTGTATTTTCAATCAAAAATTAATGATATTAGAAATAACATAGTATATCTCCCCAACACTAAGGATCCCCTAAACCCCAACATCCTGTTATAAACAAATTAAACTCTTTCACTAGGATAGATTTACCTGATTTACAAAAAATAATATCTCAATTAAAACCCTCCACCTCGTCCTTGACCCGATACCAACAAGGTTTTTCAAAGAAGTATCAGGCGTGCTAATTGATAATGTTCTGACATAGTAAATTCGTCACTAGATACTGGGGTCTTCCCAGACTGTCTTAAGACTGCTGTAGTTAAACCCCTACTTAAGAAACATAATCTTGACCCTCGCTCTTGAAAATTTTAGACCCATCTCTAACCTGCCCTTCTTAAGTAAAGTTCTAGAGAAGGCAGTCATTATGCAGTTAAATGACCACCTAAATAAACATGCTATTCTTGATAAATTTCAGTCAGGTTTTAGAACAAATCACAGCACAGAAACTGCACTCGTTAAAGTAGTAAATGACTTGCGGGTAAATGCAGACAGAGGCCATTTATCTGTTCTCATCCTCTTAGATCTGAGTGCTGCATTTGACACCATTGATCACAACATTCTTAGAAATCGCCTTAGTCAATGGGTGGGCCTCTCTGGCAGTGTCTTAAATTGGTTTGAATCCTACCTGACAGGGAGAAAATATTTTGTTAGTTGTGGGAATTACAACTCGAAGACACATGATATCCAATATGGTGTTCCACAAGGCTCTATCCTGGGTCCGCTGTTATTCTCAATCTACATGCTTCCGTTAGGTCAGATTATCTCAGGGCACAACGTGAGCTACCACAGCTATGCTGATGACACACAGCTGTACTTATCAATAGCACCTGATGACCCTGATTCTATTGATTCACTAACACAATGTCTGACTAGTATCTCAGAATGGATGAATAGTAATTTTCTCAAGTTAAATAAAGAGAAAACTGAAATTTTAGTGATCAGCAATAATGGATACAATGAGGCTATTAGAAATAAACTGGATACATTAGGATTAAAAGTCAAGACGGAGGTAAAAAGCTTAGGGGTGATTGTTGACTGTAATCTGAATTTTAAATCACATATTAATCAGATCATTAGGACAGCATTTTTCACTTAAGAAACATAAGTAAAGTTAGACCTCTTATATCACTGAAAGATGCTGAGAAATTAGTTCACGCGTTTGTTTTCAGTCGACTAGATTACTGTAATGCACTCCTCTCAGGACTACCCAAAAAGATATAAATCGTTTGCAACTAGTGCAGAATGCAGCTGCTAGAATCCTAACTAGGAAAAGAAAATCAGAACACATCACACCAGTTTTATGTCACTACACTGGTTACCTGTGTCATTCAGAATTGACTTTAAAATTCTGCTTATGGTTTATAAAGCCTTAAATAATCTCGCCCCATCTTATATATCGGAATGTCTGACACCTTATATTCCAAATCGTAACCTCAGATCCTCAAATGAGTGTCTCCTTAGAATTCCAAGAACAAAACTTAAAAGAAGTGGTGAGGCGGCCTTCTGCTGTTATGCACCTAAAATCTGGAATAGCCTGCCAATAGGAATTCGCCAGGCTGATACAGTAGAGCACTTTAAAACACTGCTGAAAACACATTACTTTAACATGGCCTTTTATAACTTCATTTTAATCTTAATTTAACTTAATCCTGATACTCTGTATGTTCAATTCATCATAATAACTATTCATGGTGGCTCTAAAATCGTACTGACCCCTACTCTCTTTTCTGTTTCTTTTTCCGGTTTCTTTGTGGTGGTGGCCTGCGCCACCTCCACCTACTCAAAGCTTCATGATGCTCCAACAATGATGGACGGATTAAAAGGAAGAAGTCTACGTGACCATCATCATCATCAAGCCCTTCCGTGAGAACCCTAAATCCAAAGAGGACTGTTTCATTTATGTTAGGTAGAATGCCCAGAGGGGACTGGGCGGTATCATGGTCTGGAATCCCTACAGATTTTATTTTTCTCCAGCCGTCTGGAGTTTTTTTGTTTTTTCTGTCCCCCCTGGCCATTGAACCTTACTCTTATTCGATGTTAATGTTGATTTATTTTGTTTTATAATTATGTCTTTCATTTTTCTATTCTTTAATATGTAAAGCACTTTGAGCTACTGTTTGTATGAAAATGTGCTATATAAATAAATGTTGTTGTTGTTATTTTGTACAAATAGCAATAAATATGCTGCATTATACTTTTAATAGAAACCTTAGAATTTTGGAAGACTCATGCTACCTGCGGTTTGATGCTAAGTTCCAATACCAATCATCACTTAGCATTGTACACTTTCTGTGGTGTGCTGTGTACACCTTTGATAAAAGTACTGAGAAAATGGAAAAGGCAGATTATGTGATTATGCCATACAATGATGAAACAGATCAGAGTGTGGCAAACCTATTATAGAACTGTTTTAATGCATGATGCATGAGGATATTATGTTATAGACGGGAAAATAAAAATGTTTTTGGGCATTTTGAGGCCAGCCCCGTCTATTATAACATTGAAATAGGGGAGAAAATAAAGCACGTTAACAACACAAAATTAGTCTTGTTAGACTGGGCAGGAAGAGGCGGGTCCAGGTGTACGGACTAAAGAAGTGATGTCTTTGGATGAAAGCCATCAGTGTCCTGCTCTGCACAGGGAGGAAAAGACAGAGCGTTATCACACAGTGCCACCCTCTGTCTTGGTGGAGAATTACCATCAACCGAACCCTTAAAGTGTTTACCCAGCACATGCGTGTGACAACGGTAATAAAAAAAAACTGAGGACGTTCTTGAGTGAGTAAACTCAATGGCACTTACTGATAATTATCAGTCTGTAAATACATGGAGAGAATGTGTAAACTCTATGAGGAACCTGATGCTGTGAGGTAAGAATAACAGCTGTATGGTACCAGTCCGCTTAAGCTAAAACATCTGTATTACATTAAGTTTACTAAACTTCAACTTGATTAAAAGTAAATGTATGCTTAGAACAAAAGTTCACATCCATTCAGTTCTAGTCACTTGATTGTATGCTACATACATACTCAGTTTTTCTCTCACTAGACCAGCAAAACACACAAGTTCATTCACTGGTGGCTCTAGGCAATATCTTTGCAAAATAATGAAACAAGCTTTTAAATAATGAAATACAGTTATTACTGTCTAGTTGTATACAGAATAGAGACAATTCATATCTAAGCATCAAAATTCAATAATGTCAATAACAGAACTTGCCGATGACTTTCCGAGGTGAATCCACGCCCCTGGTCCTGGAAGGTTCAGCATAGTAAGATAAGCAGTGAAGTGAAGCACATGGCTGATCTTTTTTGTGAGATTTACCTATTTTAAATGTTTGTTTTTTGATTTTTCCTTTCTTAAAACAAAATGGGTACATTGTGTTGTATTATGTGTGCAATTTCAAGCATTGGATCAATACTTCGGAACATTTTTGGCTTAAAAAAATGGATGTATTTTGTAAGCTTTAATGCTTAAAATAAGCTTTTATCATATTAGGACCCCCGGTACCATTGAGTTCCATTTTGAAAGGCAAGAATAGGCTAGTTATTTTTTTAAATTTATAACTTATTCATTTTAGAACACAATTTCCTGTGGCACATTAATATAAACTATGAATGTGAAGGAAACTTAAAAGAAAGTAAAAACATCATGTAAAGGAGAAAGGACATATTTCAAAAGAGGTTTAAACATACATGCTAGTTTCATCTGGACAGAGGAGGAAAAAGTCAATATAAGAAGTTAATCTGAAATTAGTGCTGCCATCTAAGCCCCAGAAAGAATCGTCAAAATCAGCAACTTGTGTGACCTTAATCTTTACACAGAGCATGGCAACTAAGTCTAATGTATGCTCATCTTTAGATGCAGCATAAGTTTATAGCCATTTAAAACATTATAAACATTTTTAGTAAGAATAATAATTCTTAATAATAAGAATGTTAAAATCACCCATATTTAAAACACAGTCAAAGTCTGTTAAATATTTAGACAGTAATTCACAAAACTCATCAAGGATGTTAGCATATAGCTTAGTTGGATGATAAACTACCAATTAAATGGCAGATTAAAAATACTCCCTGAGAACAGGAAGTATCTTGATTGTGTCAAGCAGTACCATTATCCTCCCCATTCAATCTAGAAGCACTGAAGTATTTACAATGTGGGGGAAAGATTTGATTAAGTACAGGCACACCATTGATGTCAAGCCATGTCCAAGTAAGAAAGGAAAAGTACAGTCCAAAATCTTCAGTAAGTTCCCGAATTACAAAGTTTTCTTGGACAATGAACGGAAATTTAATAAAGTGAGTTTATGAGATGTCTCTGGATATAATTTATCAGCCAAGATCCTAGTCCATTTTATAATAATCAAGTTGCTAGTGTTATGATGTGGAATCCCATGACTTGGCAAAGAATGCATGATGTTTCCAAAATAAGACCTAAAATGGCTTTTGATTTCAAAATTTAAAAAAATAATACAAATGTTCCAAAATATATGAAGAATAACTTACAAGGGAGTCAAAACTGATAAATGCTGGCTTGTAGAGACACATTTCTTCAAACATTTTTATAAAAGAAAAACACTTAAGAGATTAGGAAAACATATCAAAAAGGGTTTTAAAAAAAAAGTTTATATAATATAATAATAAGGCAGATTCAAGCAAAGAAGTCCCAATATATGACACAGCAGCAGAAATACAATAAGCAGAGCAAAAATAATTACAGGACCAGTAACTCTAAACGATAAACAATATGTACATACGACTCCACAGTGATCTCAATGCAGCACTGATGAGATCCTCTTCAGTGACTGAATATATAGCCAGAAGGAGGTGTCCGCAGCAGTGGCATCAGGTAGGCCTGGTTTTTCATAAATAACCAAAATAATAATAGAAAATCAAGTAAGTAAACGCCAGGGAAAAAATCCTGGCTCCAATATAACAATCTGAGTTTTTAATTTTTTCTGTGATGGCTATGCTATAAACTAACACTGATTACTGTTATATTAAGCTATATTATGACAACATTCTAAAAATGCTTATTACAGGTATCCACATCATACACAAGAATCAAGTTTGAAGAAGAACCTGATATGCATAAAATATTGAGTCTGGTAAGAGTAGATGGTTTTATGCCTTCCTGCGACTGTACTTATTTGTTCTGTGCATTAATCAGCTACAATATGGCAAGTAATGCTGTATAGAAGATTAGACTTAAGCATGCATACCCCCATGACGTTAAGATGGGTCCTATTGAAATTAAACAAAATAAAACTTGAGAAAACTAGCTTCATGGGCAATGCAAGTAGAAGCAAAACAAATCTGTAATCCCATCTCAGGAATCTGCCATCTATTTTCTCTATTGTAGTAGCAATCAGTCCCAAGTAATAAACTCAAATAGAAAATGCTTTGAGGAAATACATCAGGCACATGATCTCACATTTTAACCATTCGAATTGTTCCATTAATATATTTAACTTCACATGCTGTGAGACCTGGGTCCGAACACCACCAGACTGACACCAGCACTTTATCAAACACACGTTTATTAATAAAGTCCATACAACACACAGTGCTCCCACACCAATCACCCCTATCCACAGGCTTCTGTCTCAGTCTCTGTGGGCTGCCTTGCCTTTCCTATCCTCCTGGGAGCTTTGTCCTTCTCGCACTCCTGACTCTAGCTCCCTGATTGGAGTGAGGCTGCCCCTTTTATTTCCACCCGGATGTGCTCCAGGTACCTGATGACACTCATCCAGCAGCACTTCCTGGTGTGACGGAAGTGCTGCCCTTGCATCCGGAAGCACTCTGGGAATCCCTGGAATGTCCTGCCTGCATCCTCCCAGGTGTGGCAAAGGTGTCGATCTCCTGGGCTCCATGATGCTCGGGGCACCATTGGCGGTGGCCACAGGCCCCAGTGGGCTTGAGGCTCCTAGCTCCTTCCCCGTGGTCCCCTCAACATCCAGGGCGGTTGCCCCCTTGTGGCCCGGGGCACGTATAAGCCACCTCCTGGTCCTCCCAGGCATCCCGGTTGGGTCTGACCTCCAATGCTCTGTGACAGTGCATAATATTTTTTACCCTTTCGATAATCTTGAAGAACTTAAGGAATTTTTTGTAACAGGTTACAAACCAAAGCTTTGGGAAAACAATGCATATTCCTCACTTTACTAATCATTTAGTCACCAATAAATAGTACCTAAGGGATTGATAATTATGAGAATATTATGTGAGTGCATGTTGGGTTTGGAGCGGACAGTAGATTGATAAGAACAATGGTGCTACTTTAAAATCAGTCTGATGTTGTCGAGTGTTAAAAACTGTGGGCTGGAAATTGTCAGGGCAAAAGAAAATGCTGAAAAGTAACCTTTGCTCCAACTACAAAAATGACCACACTGGTTCAGCACAATGAGCTTCTCCACAGGTGAAGACCAAGGTTATTATAGTTAATGAAAACTAAAATCAAAACTGAATCTATTATTAAAAAAACATTTTCGTAAACTGAAACAAAATAATTAACAAAGCAAAATGAAAAACTAAACGAAACTATCAAAGTAGCTGGAAAGACTAACTGAAATAAAATAATAATTGTGTTTTTGCATTTATTCTAAATGTATTAATTTATCTTATTTTTTTAGTTTATATTAACAGATCAAAATACCCTCTATTGTGAAAATAATACAGTAGCGGAATTGTTTTAAAATATTTGTCCCTCTTTTTTCAATTTTTCTCTCTCTCTAGAAATAGATATTTGAAATATCATACTCTGTTTGTTCTTAACATAAGCCATATCATACATATTGCATACCAGGGATTTTTCCTGCCTTTCATCCAAAGCTGCTGGGATAGGCTTCAGGTTTTCTGCTATCCTGCTCTGGATAAACAGGTTTAGATTATATACTCAGCAAAAAAAGAAACGTTCTCTGACTTTCAACTGTTTTTACTTTCAGTAAACTTAATGTGTAAATATTTGTATGAACAGTAAAAGAGTCAACACCATAAGACATAAACTAAAAATGTTTCACAATGTGTCCCTGAATGAAGGGAGGCTCAAAATCAAAAGTACCAGTCAGTATCTGGTGTGGCCAGCAGCTGCTTGAAGTACTGCAGTGCATCTCCTCCTCATGGACTGGACCAGATTTGTCAGTTCTTGCTTTGAGATGTTACCCCACTCTTCCACTAAGGCACCTGCAAGTTCCTGGACATTTCTGGAGGGAATGGCCCTAGCCTTCACCCTGCAATTCAACAGGTCCCAGACGTGCTCAATTGGGATTGAGATCCGGGCTCTTCCACTGCGAGGATGATCAGCTGTCCTTCCTGTCTCCCTGTAGCGCTGTCTTAGGCGTCTCACAGTGCGGACATGGCAATTTATTGCCCTAGCCACATCAGCAGTCCTCATGCCTCCCTGCAGCATGCCTAATGCACGTTCACGCAGATGAGCAGGGACCCTGGGCATCTTTCTTTGGGTGTTTTTCACAGTCGGTAGACAAGTCTCTTTAGTGTCCTGCGTTTTTAGAACTGTGACCTTAAATGCCTACTTTCTGTAAGCTGTTAAGGTCTTAACAACCATTCCACAGGTGCATGTTAATTAATTGATTATGGTTAATTGAACATGCATGGAAAACATTGTTTAAACCCTTTACAATGAAGATCTGTAAAGTTATTTGGATTTTTAAAACATTATTATTGAAATACACAGTCCTGAAAAAGGGACGTTTCTTTTTTTCCCCAAGTATAGTCAGAAAAAAAATATATAACTAATAAAAAAAAGGCAAAACTATAATAACATTCACAAGTGGTTATTCCTGTATGTGACATAGTCGATTTTTTCCACTTGTTTTCCCTCAGACAGTCATTTGGGACTCAATTTTGCCTCCTCCAGGTGTAGATGCTTATGTCCGGCTCTAATGTATCCCAAGGTTCAAAGTTTTTTTTATTTAGTCCTGTTTACACAAGAGCACATTAAACTTGCCATCTCAGTTGCATCCAATAACTGAAAGAAAAAAATAAAACAATAGAGAAAAAAACGGTTAAAAACACAGAAATTCTCAAAACAGGTTACGCCATTTGAGAAAAAAAAAAAACTTTTTTCAAACCTACTTCTATTATAACAGACATCTGTGTTAGCACTTACAACATTACATAGGATGATGGTATCTGCATGGTGATCTACACATCAAGTTCAGCAGTTTTTTGTTGGCCTTTATTTGATGAAAAATAAAAATACTGCCCTCAAATTGGTCAGCTTCTCAAGCAATGAGAACACACTAATGAAAGAGAATGAATGGAGGGCATTGCTGGTAGCCATTATATCCATCAAGGATTTATCTAAGGGTGTTAGCTATCTATAAATTCATATCTTTTATATAGTGTTAGAGTTAAATGCCTTTTTAAAATTGTTTCTTTGCCTAGTACATACAGTAAAGGAAAGTAAAATACAATGAAAATAAGCAATAGTACAGAAATTATGTAATAGTAGAGAAATCTTAAAGCATAGGGGCACAGCTATGTATGTACAAGCAAATCAATTCCAAAAAATTACAGGCAATCACTTTTTAACTAACTCCAAAAATAAAAAAATACAATAAGCAAATTAATGATATTAATTAATAATATGATATGAATTAATAATATGCAAGACAGCAGTTATTGCGGTTTATTTGCAGACACAGGGTCTTGGATTAAAGTCCTGTTGTGGTCTGGTCATACATATCAAAGTAACAGAGAAACAGTATGCCGGAGTTTATGTGTGTGTGTGTGTCCTCTGGCATTCTGAGCAGGCCTGTTTCTTACATTACCACCTAATGTTGATACTGTAATGAACATAAAACATTTAGAAAATGGTTGCATAGATTAATTATTAATGAAAAAAATTAAATACTGACCTTCACTTTGTAAAGCTTCCCTAATAAAACAGTGGGGATTTTCTCAGGACTCAAGTAATCAGTTAACAGCCTCATTATTTATTTATTTATTAATTGATTTATTTATGTAACTTACCAAGCCTTTAAAAGAAAAACCTACTGCTGAAAATGCATTAACAACAGTAAAAACATGCTTACTACCAAGACAATGAAGTTTAATTCTTATTAAACAGTAAATGTTTACTTATCATTAAAAATCATAGGGATGGTTGCATTGTTGTCCCTAAACATTCTCTTACATTGGAAGTACTAAACTTGTAGTTTAAAAAAAAAAAAAAAGTTATTTAATATAATAGTGCAATTAGTTTATAAATATCAGTCAGAATTAAATGTATAAAGTTTGTGAAACGCTAGTTATTGTCTGGCAGTGTCTTATCTGTTTTTCTGTAAAGAGGAGCTCATAATAATAATAAACAATTATAGAAGTAATTGTAGGTATCAAAATGTGAAACTCCTAGTATATCATGATAGTTAAAGTACTTTCTATTGATTTTAAAACTGTACTCTTTGAAAAAGGATCTCTGAGCTTTCCTGCACTTTTTTGGGAAAAAATGGAATCCAATATGTTTGACAAGTCATAACCATAACAATGTAAACAATACAAAGTAATTTAAACACTATCATTTACAGGAAGAACACCAGCTAAGCATCCATAGGATTGTTTACTAAAGCCTACTTGTTAACATAAAATTAGTTATTTTCTTTGCAGCTGAGATATTAAAACTAGAAAGAGAGCCCATAAGAATTTAGAAATGACAGATAGAACTTTATGTGTCTAACAGGAAATTTAGCACTTTAGAGAAGCACAAAAATATAGAAATTATTATAACAACCAATCCCCTGAAACATACACAATAATTATAAAAAAAAAAAGAACTACTTCTGACTTAGTTAAGGATAAGAGACCAGTCACACTGAAGCATTTCAAAGGTGGTATGAAGGAGCCAACATTAGCATTTCTTGGCTTAAATTATTTAAAGATTGTGTGTCATAGAGAAGATATGCAGCATTTTTCATAATGGCCATCAGTTTTGTCTTTATTTTGTCCTTTGCTACTACTGTACCTCCAGCGGGTGAGAGTTGCATTGCAGTATCATCCGCTTGCAGAGCCACAGCGCCATACGTCACCGAAGATCTAGGCCATTAGTTTCAGGATAGAACTGATGTCACTGCTGTTCAATAACAGAGGTTCAGAAGATAACATTCGGTAGGTTTCAGCAGGTCTCATAAGGGTCTTGAAGTAATGTCATGTTATGGACCTATTAAAAAATTAAGTGATAAAAATGAGAAGTAAAAAAAATACATTAAACCAAACATTAGCAATCATTGTGAAGTTTGGAGGATTTCTTCCATCGTCATGTTGTGTCATAGATCAAACTAAACAATATGGATCATTTCTGTAAAATATACTACTAACCTTTACCTTGTATTCAGGTCTGTAGGAACCACTTAATATGTTGGCAAAATTAAAATCATTAACAAAATTTTTTTAACTGAAAATAATTTGTTTACATTCATTAACACAATAAACAATATAGTTATAATGTCTACATTACGTCACATTTAAGTAAAAAATTAATAAGAAATGTGAATAAATGGAAAAAATTACAATTCACATATACAGTGTTGTTCTAAATCTTTTAGCCAATCTAATATTTTTAAAGAAAACAACAATACACATTCTGCATTACACTATACTATACAGTGATCCCTTGCTCTATCGCGCTTCGACTTTCATAGCTTCATTCCATCGCGGATTTTAAATGGAAGCATATCTAAATATATATTATGGATTTCTCGCTGGTTCGCGGATTTCTGTGGACAATGGGTCTTTTAATTTATGGTAAATGCTTCCTCAGTTGGTTTGCCCAGGTGATTTCATACAAGGCACGGATGGCTGAGAAGCTACCCAATCAGAGCATGTATTACGTATTAAATAAAACTCCTCAATGATATACGATATGCTTCCCGCGCGGTGCTTCGCATACTTGAAAGCCCCAACAGCACGTATTGATTTTTGATTGTTTGCTTTTCTCTGTCTCTCTCACTCTCTCTGTCATTCTCTGCTCCTGACAAAATGGGTGTGAGCAGAGAGGCTGTTCGCACACTGGCCTAGAGGATATGGACGCTTATCTAAAAAAATGCTGAAAGATTACCTTCACATTGCTCCCTTCCCTTATTGATTTTTGATTGTTTGCTTTTCTCTCTCTCGCTCTCTCTCTCTGACATTATCTGCTCCTGACGCGCACTCCTTTGAAGAGGAAGATATGTTTGCATTCTTTTAATTGTGAAAGGGAACTGTCATCTCTGTCTTGTCATGGAGCACAATTTAAACTTTTGACTAAAGGGTGTTATTTCATGTCTAGAGGGCTCTAATAATGTTAAAAAAATGTATTTAGAAGGTCACAAACAGGTTTTCTATGCTCTAACTGCGAAAATATTTGATTTATAAATACAGAATCCTACTTCGCGGAAATTCATTTATCACGGTAGAGTCTGGAATGGATTAACCGCGATAAACAAGGGTTTACTGTATATTAATTGTCTTATATGGAATTTCTCTAGTTTTTGTCACTTATTATTATAATAAATGACAGGCCACCAAAAGTAAAAATTTAAAATACTAAAAATACCACAATTTATTTATATAGCACCTTTCCCATGCTCAAAGTTCTTCACAAAATTCATCAGAACAATCAATATATAACATTGAATTCAAATAATATCCACACTAAATAAAGATTGATACAGTATATAAAAAGCATTCAAATAGAATAAAAGACAATAATCAAAACTAAAATACAAAATATAACATTACAAAAAAAAAAATCTTGAACAAATAAAATATTTGGGATACAAAAACAAATCCTGAGCACCTGGACAGAGAAGGTAAACTGAAAGAATGGTCAGCATGTCATTTCTGTTGAATGCCTTTCCAAACAAATGAGTTAAAATTAAAAAAAAAAAAAAAAAAAGGAGTTGAGTCAGCTGATATCATTAATTTCAGGAGGTCATTCCAAAGTCTGGGTGCTATACAGCTAAAGGCCCCGTCACCCAAAGTGTGCAGGTTAGGGTAGGGCACTCAAAATGACTAGAATCAGAGAACCTTAGTGGACAAACAGGAGCACAACGATGGAGAAGTTCACTGATGCAGTCCGGTGCAATGCCATTTAAAGCTTTGTAAGTTATTGATAGAATTTTATATTCAATCCAGTAAGACGCCAGAAGCTGGTGAAGTTACTGTTGTGATACAAGATTAGAAAGGCCACCTACCAGTAAGGAGTTACAGTCCTCAATATAAGACATGAAAAAAGTATAAGTTCCTCAGCATTAGAAAAGAAGAGGAATGAGAACATGGGAAATGTTACACAGGTGAAAGTATGAAAGTTCCTTAAAGTAGTTTATATGGGAGTAAGAAAGAGAGGAATGACACAAAGATTCTTTGCTGTAAAAGATCTGATCAGATCATCACCAAGAGTGATTGAAGAGGAGCTCATTTTCTTAAAATGAGCTTTTGTTGCCAATTAACAGAACTTTGGTTTTGTTGCAATTTAATTTATAAAGTTATATTACATCCAGGTTTTAAATTTCACTGAGGCAATTTGTGAGTTGAGAAAGATCTGATGAACTTTCACTTTTAACACTGAAACAGATCTGAGCATCATCTGCATAAAAATGTTAATCAAGACCAAAGCTACAACAACACGGCCAAGTGGAAGCATGTAGATCTGGGGTCTCCAACTTTTTTTCACCTGAGAGCTACTCTTACAGAATGGAAACGGATGAAAGTTACTCATGTTTTCTAACGTTTATTCTCATAGCTTATTTCAACCTAAAAAAACTGAATAAGCGTGTTTTGCCTGAACATTTACAAAATGTTGGTGTCCACAACTTACATTTTGCATTAAAACATCACACAAAATATTTAGTTCACCTGAAAGTGCATTTTTATGTCTGTATGCATTTTCTAGTGCATCTCACAAAATTGAATTAAAACATGAATGCTATCAAAACAAAATAATGCAATTGCAAATACAGTCAAACCTCGGTTTGTGAGCATAATTCGTTCCGGAAACATGCTTGTAATCCAAAGCACTGGTATATCAAAGCGAATTTCCCCATAAGAAATAATGGAAACGTAGATATTTGTTTCACAACCCACAAATGTTTATATAAAATGATTAATACAAAATATAAAGTAAAAATAAATAAAACAAATTAACCTGTACTTGCCCGATTGCTGTGTCTCTGTATAGGAGAGTGGTAAATCCTGCTACAATAAATAACCGTGCTGTTCCTGTTTTATACTAAATAAAGCTGGTTTTGCTAAAGTACTGAGACTCAGCCTCGTGTTTTGGGGTGCATGACAGGGACTAGCACGTTACAGCAAACACACACGTGGTCACAATGCTATAGTAAACAGTATACGCTCATACAGATGTTGAGTATATGAGTGAGACACGGTGACTGAGAACGTGCATGGGAGACGATTACTCACAATCTCCACATGATGCTCGAAGGATAAAACATATACGTACTACTCGTATTGCAAGACCTTGCTCGTTTATCAAGTTAAAATCTATTAAAAATTTTAGCTCATCTTGCAAAACACTCGTAGACCAAGTTACTTGCAATCCAAGGTTTTACTGTACACAGATATTCCTTATTTGTTTGTCATTTTTTTACACGTCACGGTTTCACTTCACAAGAGTATTCACATATCCAGTTGCATGTGTGATATGTTTTTAGTTAATCAGATGACTGGCACTGCATGGAGTCAACAAGAGAGGTTTATGGTGGAGTGTAGCCACTTAGGTTCACTCTTATGGAGTCATTTAAATGTTCATCTGTCAGTCTTGTTCTGAAATTTGATTTCATGACATTCATGTCAGAAAAGGCAGACTCACAGAGGTATGTAGACCCAAACAAAGCAGACGTTTTCAGAGTTGCGTGGTGAAGATTCTTATAGTTATCTGTCTCTACTAAGCTCCAGAAATGCTGAGAATGCTGTTGAGACTTTTAACTGCACATTATTTTGAAGGTTTACTAATATAGAATATATAAAATCCAATGTCTGTCTGTATGTCTGCTTTTCACGAGAGAACTACTTCTCGCGAATTATAGAAAAAAAAAAAAGATCGAAATCCGTGAATATTCCGGTTGATTTTGCGACTTTTCTAATTTCGCTATGTATCATAGTTCGCTTGTAGTACAGATTTTTTTGTTTGCATGAATCCAAGAGAGATGCAGCAGGCCAAAGGGAGGGGCCTTCCTCACTCACTCAACCAGTTTCAGGTCGTGTTCCTTAATTCCGCTTAGCTACTAAACGAGAGAACAATCAAATTTAACTTTGTTTGATATTTAAAGTAAAGAGTATGCCATATTGAAAAGATAGATTTCAATTCAGATTGTGGAAATTATATGATTTTTTGGAAAGATTGCCCACCCCTAATTTGACTAATCAAGTTATCAAATTTCTGTAGGATTCATTAACCCTTTGGTAAGCTACTTGGAAAGGGGTTGCGAGCGATGTGTTGGAGACCCCTGATGTAGATACTGAAGAGGAGACGATGCCCTTTCATTAACAATGGGAAGGGTTAACCTGTACATGCACATGAGCTGTACGGCCACAATACCATGTGCGCCAACTTTTAATTTCACACAAACTGAGACAGTAGCTCCTCAAGAGGAAGGTAATAATGCTTGGCACTATAAGGAAAAATAAGCCAAACCAGAGCTCCCATCTCAAATGCTGGCCACATGGAATAGGCCAGTGAAGACATTAAAATTTGTCTACACATCTGACATGTCCTTGTCAATGTAATTTTGAGGTGTACGCTGCACAAAGATAGGAGAATGCATGGCCAGAAATGATAATGGACTACAATGAAACAAAAGGAGTGGAGAATTTGGACAAGCTGTTGACTTGCTACATTATACTGGATGCTGGCCACAGACAATTTTTTCAACGCATTGAACATCTCATAAAATAAAACCCAGACTGGAATAGGGAGAAGTGTCATAGGAGAGAGATCTTTCTGGAGGAGCAGGATAAACCATTGGCGAGACCTCACATACATCTGTAGCCACTGTGAACATTCAATAGGAAGATCCATAGAGGAACCAATGACAGAACCAATAGTATGTATGCATGGTGAATGTGTTTGTGCGTTTCTACTGGTCTTATTTTAAATGAAAATATTCTGTTCTGCTTGATAAACAAACAGAATATGAACGGAGGGTAAAGAGCGAACAGGTTATTTACATTGCTTGTTGTTAAAATAAAGTGACCATATGTTAAGTCCTTTAGTACATATGTATCAAAATTGCATCATAGGTTGAGGGTCAAGACCATCATGCTTCACAAAAAAAAATTAAAATACAATGTTTGTACACTACTGCTTTGTGAAAGTCAGAAGTGTGAGGCTATCCAAAACTATCTCTGGATATATTTGACTAATGTGTGTAGTGACTTATAAAACCACAATATTACATTAAAATATACTGCATCGTACAGCCTCCAACACCTCAAATCTTTCAATACTGTACCAAAATAAACATTGAATTGTTTCCAAAAGGAGTCATTTCTAATTTACTTATGCTTATTCTGTTATTAAATATTTTAAAAAATCTTTTAAAAGAGCCTTTAGATAGCACTAAGTGAGCTTTAAAAATAGTAACACAAATAAAAGAATTAATACCAATATTTCAAAATGTGAGGCAGTCACAAAAAGAGACTTACAGTTAAATTTTTATATTTTTAAAAAATACCCACCATCAAAAGAAAACAGAAAATCAAAAGTATTCTAAACTGAAAATCAACAGAACATTAATGCACATTAAAATACAGCAAGTAACTAATATAGCAACAGACTTCTCTAAATTGATCTCTTGAACACCCAACAAAAATTATACAGATTAATTAAATGTGAAGTTTTATCTGAACATTCCTGAGAAAAAAAGTTCCATATCATCCCTAAACTAAAAAATGAACAAAAAGGCTATTTTGCCTAAACTGCATCTTCAATATCTAGTGCATGAAAAGTGTCAAATATTGACCATCTCCCAATCCATACGGATTGGCTGAATCAAGAAAGTACATTTGCCTGTCTTTAGGCTTCATGACCTGTGAAACAGTTTGAATATTTTTTGAATTGAGAAATAGCCACTTCAGAGGGGAATAAATATTGATTTCCACAAACTTAATTACACATTACATGAAGAAGTTAATACATACACATAACATCCAGTGACCTGGTTTCCAAGCAGGAAAAAGAATAGGATCCTTGAGCACAATATTACTCTGCAAGTCAATTAAAACATGAAATTATTGATCCTGACAGGTTATTTGCTCATGCCTTTTTGTTAGTTGATGCAGAAATGATAAAAAGAATCTTGATTTAGTGGACGTAGCCATATAACCACAACACATCAACTGGCAGTACACCCTTCCCCTACAAAATACCACACAATTCAGAGTTCATAAAAACAATACTGTGAGTGTGTGTAATTGATTGTTAACTTACCTGTACATCAGCCACCAAAGCGATTGCTTGTAGACAGCTATTTGCAATCTATGATAGTTTTAAAAGTAACATATTGGTGCTACACATACATACACACACACACACATTTCCATAAACTTTGTTTATAGTGTAGATTTACTGCTGCCTCTAGCTCTTCATTGTGACCCAAGATCGAGAAGTCCTTTCACAGAAGAGTAGAGTAATGTTCCCAACTTCAGCCACTTTCTCTTCTGGACCATTTTTGCTCAAAATCTAATCAAACTTATAACTCAAAAATAAGTAAATGCGCAAAAAAGGATTGAGTATAAATGCATAAAACAAAGTATTGAATTAATTATTTATGTAATAGAACATACTATTTTGTTTGTTCATTGCTTTGTTGACAATCCCAGCAGGTTCTACTGGCAGATATGTCTTGAATCTAATACACAGTTGGGATTTTCCATTGTGATAGGCAATAGGACAATCTATTTAATACAAAATAACTATTTTTTAAAGATGCATTACATTTTGTACAAAGGTTTCCTTTACTTGGTCTTAACGTTTATGAGGGCAGGGTCCTCCTCTGATTTGGTTCCAGTAATCAAAATACAAAAACAAACACATACACACGAAACAATATATTACAATATGAATCAGGAGATAAACTTACGTTTTGTAATAAGCAGCAAAGACACACAACCTGTACTGTTGCAATATTATCAAGGGAAGAGTTCTCAATCATATCATATTTCTTGTTTCCGTACATACATTTCAATGAAAGTACGAACATATACATGTTGACAAAGATGTCAGAAACAATCAAGATTACCCAACATGGTTTGTCCATGCACATTCATAACCATTTCAGACCCAAACATGTTCTGCATCTTATTGTTCCTGTTATGATTATAGTGATGAATTATGTTCCTCATTTGAAAGAGATGGGTTGATGGTATTGTCATGCTCAATGCAAACCATTGTTCTGCAGCCTCACTAGTCACGTTCCCAGCTAGCTGGGGTACCAAGGCGAGTTTTCTCAGGATATTCCTACAGTGTTTGGTATTGCTCTTATGAAATCGATCACACAGCGCATAATGATCAGAAGAACCTATTCTGTGGTGACCATCTGGATCGGATATTAATGTTTTAGTGTCCAGCCATGGTAGGGACACTTTCAGCTTTCCATGGCCAGTGCTATGTTACTTTCAGTAGGTTCAGCTAAATGTCCTTCAAATGGAAAGAAGGATAGCTTCTCTGGTAATGCGAGATTAGTGTGTGTGGCAAGACCCCTGGCAAAGACACACCTTACTACATTTGGCATGTGTTTCCATGATAGCAGCAAATCCACAAAGTCCTGAAGGCTCTCAGCTTGAAGATTACATTTAAGGCTATAAATAATCCCACTTGGACACATGATTACTGCCCCTCAACCAAACAAAGAGAACTCATTCAAGTATTTTCATTTTCAAATAATATTCAGTAATAAAATATGCTAAATTCTACATTAACATAGCAAAACTTAAGAAATATATAAAAGACACTCGATTTAATACTTACCAGAGACAGCAGAGACTTTCTGAAATTTTTTGTCATACATTTGCATAGACTTCATTTCATTGGATAGTCTAAGTAGCAGGTCATTATGTGATCCAGTGGAATCCAATCCACACTCTTTACATAAATTTTCTTATCACTTCAGGCTATCAAAAACAGTTTTGTTCATCTATAAGCCTATCTTCTGAAACTGTAATTTCAGCAACCCCTGACAAAGACTTTGGAGTATGAAACTTTTCAGATTCAGTGTTCAGCACAATATTTCAATGCCAAGTCCTCCTGCCAATCCAAGGGCACCCAAAATGTAAAACATGGTGGTATTACAAAGGGATTACATCTTCTACCTAAAACAAAAGTATTACAGATATTCAATAGGCAAGATAGCAAACAGGTGCCAAGTTAAGTGTAGTATTTGTTATGAAATGGCCTGGACAACATACTTACTTGCAACAAATTCATGACCAATCATCTACTTGGACAATGCCTCCCAAAAAGTTTCCAAAATGACTTGTCCTCTGAAATTCTCTGTTGGTTTTCTGATATCATTTACTAAAAACAAAGGATTTATGTTTAAGTCAATAATTGCTTAGGTGTAAAAATTTGATTATGCTGTGAATTAACATTTGAACCTTAGTAACTGATAACTTGAAAACACTCTTACTGTACAAATCCTTATTACCACTGGGAGGGTGATCACCACAAGTAACACACAAGTACTTATGTTCTGTAAGGGCCTCAAAATGTAAATAGGCATACAGCACTGTGTCCAATGGTGGAAACTACAAAACCGCCATAAATTGTAAATATTCAACAGCTCTGCTCAGTGCAGCATGCACCTAAATTAGGAGATTAAATTGACCCCTTACTGTATAATTGATTTATCTGCTTCATACATATTTTTCATTGTATACATGTCATTATATGTAGAGACAATAGTATCATGAATTACACATGACAAAGAATGTCACATATGTTCAAAGTGAAAACCAGTTAAAGAATGAAAGCAGATATATAAACTGGTACCAAGGTTTTGGTTATTTTACAACATTCAGAACTACTAAAAGGCTAGCACACCTGGAGAAGGTTTCTCAAGGTCAAGCATAAGGCTACATCAAGAATAATGCAATACCATTGAATTTGTGGAGGTGGTCTTTCCACTCTTGGTAATGATAGGACATTACACACTGAGGGCCACATCTGAATTAATAAACATTATAACATAAACCATTATTTTTAGCATAGATGCAATAGTTTGCAAAAAAGGAAGTTAAACAGGGATTGGGACTTATTACTTGCCTTCAGTAATGCACCAGTTATTCTGTATTTTTACCTTTTGTGTAATCAGCATAGGGTCACTAAGTGGGACAGTGCTGGGGCATCTCTGGCACATTATCTCATCAGAAAATGGTTCCTTGACTAGTGCCTGTCCGCGGTTGATACACAGAAATTCTTTGGCAAGGCAGCAGGTATCTTCTTGTTCCTCAGAATATTAGTCACTATACTCTTTAGTCCAACACCTTTTATAGGATACACGGAATGGTCATCTTTCAAATTCGTTTCTTCAGTAGAACAGAGTCACTAATTTGTTTGTAGTGTTTGTGCTTCCCCTGTAGTAACGGCAGTCCTGAAAGGTTTGTAGTGGGTTTCAAACAAGTTCCATTATGACCGTATATATTTGTGAATGCAAGATCATCTTATTCTGGAGCATGGAAAGTGCCAGGTATTTAACATCTAAAGTGGCTGTTGTAGGACACAAATATATGGTTCATAGACTGAAATAAACTTTTTTTTTGTGGGATTCCAGTTGTTGTGAGGACTGAGAAGTGTAACACTGTTGATGTTCGCAAGCTGTTGTCAACCAAGGCAGGAATTCTTTTCCTCACTAAATCACTTTGCACTTACCATCTCTGACAATACCTTCTCCAACAGTGAAACTGCTTTGGCCGTGTAAGCACAGCCGCTAAATCGCCTGATGTGTTTACAGTGATAAGGTACAGGACCACAACTCTGTGTTAGTTCCACGTTGATCTGGCATTCACTTGACTCGCATAGCACACTGTGAATTTCCCCCCATGTTTTACACTGGTATGGTATGCCCTTTGAATGTCTTCCAAACAGCAGAAATGCCATTCTTCTTATCAATGAATTGGCTGCTAAGGTGGTATCAAGCATTGAGGTCTTCTGCTTTTTGCTCTGTGTTTGCAGTCTATGTGGGTTTTTCAAGTTCCATTTATTCATTTGAACATAACACGTAGGGCAACAAATTCTGACCATTGTATGCAAACAACAAATCTTTCCTATGTAGACAGTGGGGGTAGGTGGGCAGTCATTGTGGCACTTGCAAGGGTTGGTGGAAGAGTCTTTGTGGCACTGGTAATTGGTCTGGTGTCCAGGTTTGAGGATGGGGCTTTTGGGGCTAAAACAGAATTCTGTTTGTTTACACAAACAAACAAATGATTTTTCAAAGTCACTTCTCCTGAATAATGTAGTCTGGTGGTAGAAGCAGTGATAATGCAGTGATGGCATGCAGTCAAAACCACATGTGTGGATGGTGAAACCTAAAATGTGTAAAATATTATGTTAAATGTATATGTCCAAGTACTAAACATATATTATAATTAGCTCTCAAATTAACGTACCTTAGGTGTCCAGTCTAGAGGGCTTAAAAACATTACAGCTACAGAACGTACAACGAACAAGGTGCAACATCTTTTGCACTGAGTCAACGGTGGTACTTTTGAATTGTTATGTGTTTCTAGAACAACAGCAAAAAAGCAAGACAGCTTTAGGAACTTTAAATCGAATACTCATTAACAACTGTTTTAATGAAGCAATCACATTTTATTTAATGCATTTTACAATGAGTATTGTCACAAAGCTGCTTTAAATATTTCCAGGTCTGAAATCCTGAGGAAAAAAAAAAAAAAATCTTGGTGTCAGCACCAGATCATTACTAAACAAAATAAACAATTGTCTATTTTGTTATACACAAATAAATAAGAATAAAATGTCAACTTTTAATAAAAAAATGGACAAATAAGAACGTAGATTCATTGTTAATTTTACTTATAGGTCTGACTAAACAAATATTTTTAGCCTAAATCTAAAGGCTGACAGACTGTCGAGATCTCGTACCTCTACAAGAGGGTAATTTCATAAATATGGTGATTTATAAGATACTGCTTTGCTTCCAGCTGTAGCTTTTTTATTCTAGGAGACAAAAAGATATCCCACTCCCAATGAGAGTGATTGTAAGGTACTAAAAGGTCACTCAAACACTGAGGTCCTAAACCATACAAACCAATTTAGGTGAGCACAAGTACCTAATAATCAATACAAAATTTGCGGAAAGCCAATGTAAAGAAAATAGGGATGATATATACTGTAGCAACTAAGGACGGCAAGACACAATACAAGTGCTGGAAAACGTGGTGCTCCAAAAATGCGGAGTTTATTAAACAAGAACTGGGCAGAACAGCCATGAAAACTTCCCCCAAAAAACACACCTCCCCCACACCCCCTTCCTTCCTGTCTCCTTCCTCCCCCTGCGCACGCACCTTCTTTCTTTCTATGTAGTTAATAAAATGCGGAGCCTTCCCTAAACAGAAAACATTAAATTACAGTACGTCACAATACAGATTTCTCAGCTCTTGCAAGCACTTTAGCTACTGCATTTTGAACTAACTTAAGTTTGTTATCAGCCACAAAGCAAAGCATTATGGTATTCCACCTAGAAGTAATAAATGCATGTAGAAGTTATTTAGCATCGTGGAATACTAACATACATGCAAGTTTTGCAATATTTCTTATGTAAAATTAAGGTTACTATTGATACATTTTGAATATCTGTATCAAATGAAAGATCATAATCTATAGATACACCCAAGTTTATGATTATTGTACTGGGATTGAATGGGATGCCATCAACAGACATGTTACATTCAGGTTGCTTTTATAGCAGCTTTAGAAACAACAACCAGCACTTCTGTTTTGTTAGAATTCAACAAAAGAAAAATTCAAGCAATCTAATGTGTACTAGGCAAGCTTCTATTTTAGAAAACCGATGAGCTGAATATCATCCACATAGCAGCAGAAACTAATATCATACTTGCAAATTATATGACCAGGGGGCAACATATATAAAGAAAAATGCAAAACACCAAGCACTGGACCCACCCAGAGGGACTCCCTCCATATATTGCTCTGGTTATCTCAGAATATTCAATGTTTATATGTACAAACTGATAGAGGTCACCTAGATAAGATCTAAATCTGCTGAGTGCCTGACAAATTATACCAGAAAGTTTTCCCAGTCCGCTCAAAAGAATATATCATAGTCTGCAGTATCAAATGTAGCACTTAGATTTAATACTTCAGTCGTGGTCAGTGGAGTCAAGAGGAGTGGAGAGCAAATCACTGAATACTTTGACTAAAGCAGTCTCTGTACTATGGTGTGGTCTAAAACCCAACTGAAAACAGACATTTTTTTTGTACATTTTCTCTTTCTTTAAAATTTTAGAAATAAAAGAAAGAATAGAAATTGATCCCAGTAAAATATCAAATTATGGACCAAGTTTTTTCTCTTAAGAAGAGGTTATTAGCTATTGTGAAAAGTTTAGGTACATATCCAAGATTCAACAGATTTATAATACTTAAATGTGGTTTACCAAAGAGAAGGTAAAAGATTTTAAACAAATGTAGCAAGAATATGCAGTCATGTAGAGGATTTAGACCCAATTAACTAATGCACCAAGATCTGAATATTCAGTTTGAGCAAAGGTTTTTAATTGTTCTGGTTTCTTAAAAGCAACCTCATATGACATTACCTCACTGGCTGAAAAAGAAGACATCATTTATTATATTGTACAGTGACATAGAAATGTCAGCCTTATCCTTAGATTACCTTCTCATTAAAGAACTTCATAAAATCCGGCACTTCTAAACCAAATATGTGGATTAATTGTTTCATGAAAAAAGAAAAAGCACCCCACCCTCCCACCTTAAAAAAAGAAGATTTAAAAGTTAAATAAAAACTATGTTAATGTTTGTTAGGAAATGAACTGATAAATCCAATTAATAAAATATAACAATAGATAAAACAGAACGTATGTTAGAATATTGTTTTAAAGTACTGGAAATTTTCCATTCAACAGGAAAATAGACTGAAGTTTGCGAAAAATTTCCTTTTATCACAGTTTGCTGATAATACAAAATTAGCTGTGGCAAACTGAACAGCACCATAACTAGTGTTACAGTCATTAACAATTAGCTCGCTAGGCAAACAAACATAATATACACTTACACAGAACATTACAATCAAACGGTTTTGAAAAACGTTTTGCAAACTGTACACATTTTAGAATTATAATAATTACAGTAGTAACTATAATAACAACAATACTATGCTGCTTTCTGCCATCTTTGGATTCGCTTTGTGCTTGAGAATGTTGTGCTGCCTTAGACATGAGGTGATGTATGGTGCTGTGACTCTGCAAGTGGACCTTACTCCATCACCGACCTTGCCTTTTTAATTAGCGTGTTAATTTGGTGTGACTCTCTTGAAGTGGTATTAGTGTGCCACCACATCAAAATGTAGAAAATTGCACTGGCTACTGCAGAGTTATAGATCATGTGAAGGATTCCACTACCTACATTAAAGGAATACAGTCTACAAAGAAAAAAAAAAAAAGTCCACTCTGTTCTTTCTTGCATAGTTCCTCTGTGTTACTAGACCTGTGTACCTCTTCATTGATTTGGACTACAAGGTACTTATAGCAGTGGACAGTTTCCACATCACCTCCTGAATGGTGATCAGGCATAGGGGCTCTTTGGTGTAGTGAAAGTCAATAACAAGTTTCCTGGTATGGCTGATGTTGAATTGCAGATGATTCTTTTAAACACCACAAAGTAATGTTCTCCACAAGAGTCCATTCTCTGTCTAATGTCCCTTGCCAATACACCCCATTAGCCCAGAGTCATTACAGAATTTTTACATTTGACATGGCCTAGTGTTATATTTACAGTCTGAGGTATACAGGGTGAACTGAGAAGGTGACTGGACTATTCTTTTTGGTATTCCAGTATTGCTCACATCAGTGACACAGTCTTTGAACCTCATAAGCAGTGGTCTGCTTTAAAGATAGTTCATTATCCAGATCACCATAGGCTCATCCATTCGAATATATTTGAGACTGCACCTTAACAGGGATGGCTAAATGATATTGAAGGCACTGGAAAAATAAAAAAAATAAATAATCCTCACAGTGCTGCCAGCATTGTTTAAATGGGAATAAGCCTAATTAAAGCAGATAGATAATTGCATATTGAACTCTAATCTTTGTCCAATAGGCAAACAGCAGTGGGTCTAAGTGATCTTGCATAAGAGGACTTAAGACAGTCTAGAACCAGTCTCTCGAAGGGCTTCATGATATGCAGTATAATATAAGGTCCTCTGGTCTATACTCATCAGGTGAATTCTATGGAATTATAACAACACAGAAAGTTTTTCTTAGCGCAGCACCAACAGGAGTCTTAGTGACAGACTGAACAGATAACACAAGTTACCAGAAAGTTGGTTGGAACACCTTAACTACTTGAGGACTAACTGCATTTGGTCCTTTAGATTTTCCTTTGTTTAGTCTCCTCAGTTGTTTCCTCACTTGGTCATCAGTTATGGGTTGTAATGATTCCTCTTTAAAATATTGGTAACTGAGGGAATCATTTAACTTTCTCAGGTCTCATATATGGAGCCAATATTTCAATGTGTGGATTACAAATTTAAATTTTAATTGTAACATACTTCCTTTTACATCCATCCATCCATTTTCCAACCCGCTGAATCCAAACACAGGGTCACGGGGGTCTGCTGGAGCCAATCCCAGCCAACACAGGAACCAATCCTGGGCAGGGTGCCAACCCACCGCAGGACACACACAAACACACCAACACACCAACACACTAGGGAATGCACCAATCCACCTAACCAGCATGTCTTTGGACTGTGGGAGGAAACCGGCGCGCCTGGAGGAAACCCACGCAGACACGGGAGAACATGCAAACTCCACGCAGGGAGGACCCGGGAAGTGAACCTGGGTCTCCTAACTGCGAGGCAGCAGTGCTACCACTGTGCCGCCCTACTTCCTTTTACACAATTCCCAATTTACATAGACAACCAATACCTTTGCTTTGTTTACTTACCCTGTACCACGTCTGCTTAAATCACATGAAATCTGCCCAGCATTAAAATAGTGTCATTAGGTTTAAGCCAGTTTTCATTAATACACAAAATACCACAGTATTATAAGAGCTGATATTTCATCCATCTTATCTTATATTGGATGACAGGCCAATTCTGATCTTTTTTTATCTTGCTTTTATTCTTGCTCCAGCTCTTTGTTCTCTCCATGTACTGTCTAAAAATTAACTCTGTAAATATTTTATGAGAAAGGACCAGGGCATATGATATAATGAATAACATGTCAATGTCATAATTAAAAAAAAAAAAATCAAAAATCTGCAACCAAATACAGTAACACTAGGCCAAACATTATCTGCCAAAAGTTTCTACTACAAATATTCACCGAATAAATTGCAAGTAAACTGTTCTAAGTATGCAAATCTTGGCTGATCCAGGTTTGCATATGGTGAAATACTCTGGTGATGTCACACATTATGCATTCCTGTGATTCCCTGGATACACTGCTATGGCTGCAGACCACACAAACATTTTTAAAATGGCAGACCCCAAGAACCAAAAAAATTAGGAACATTTAAAAGAGGCCTTCTATCAAGAAACAAATATCAAGATGTATATGAAAATGAAAGGAAAACACTCCATCTTTAAATGAACAGCTCTTACTATCTAGTGAAATGGAGCTGCTTAGGCACTTGGGATCAGAATACTAGCAGCTAATTATGGGAACATTAAATATACCCTATTTTTAGTTTGTCAGATTCTCTTACTTTTGTTGACATAAGGTAGCCTTTCAGATCCTCCTGTAAGTTCTCCCAAGTTCACAGCTTATCCAAAAGGCAATTGAGCTGGTTCTTGGGTTTGTGGTATCATCAGCAGATCATTAATAAATTTAAATTCAATTAATACAATTTATAGTTGCTACTTTAAGTGACAACCCACATCACATTTTGCCCTAAATTAATCAAAACTAATAACTAGTGAAGTAAATTTAAAATTGTAAACAAAAACAGAGAGAATGTAGAGCTTCTGTACATGGCTACTGCCGGGAAGGGATAGAAACAGGTGACTGAGAGATGACTAGAAGTTTCTGAAAGCACTGGATATTATGTGAATACTACAACATATTTTTACATGGAAGAAAAGGCAGTACTGGGATGGGGATTATTGAACAGGAAACATCAAAATGTGTTCTAGTAACTGACAGATTATCTTAAACTTAGCAGAAGAAAACCAGTTAGATAAACTTTATACCTAGGATAAATAAGGTTGATTCTGTCCTGGCAACAAATCTCAAGCTTTACAGACCAGGATAAAGTTTATGTCCATATACCCCTTTGTGTCTTGTGGAAAGTACTACAACAATATGGAATCCCATATTGTTCAGAAGCATCCAGTTTCAGAGTGAGAGTTGCCATTAAATCGAGTCAGTTCTTTGTGGGCACTGGACTACAAAAACGGTGCATCTTGTCTTTTCTCCTGTTAATAATTTTCATGGACAGGATATTAAAGCATGGTTAAGGTTTGAAGATTAACCAGTTTGGCAACAGAAGTGTGGAATCTCTGCTGTTTGCAGATGACTTATTCTTATTGGCCTCATCAAATTTCACAATTACTGCATCATTTCTACTTTCAACTGTACTCTAGAAATATTTATAAGAAATTAGTTTTTTTTTTCCTTGCAATAACTATAAATTCAAAGAAATTCTGAAATATTTTTGCTGTTTCTTTAACTGCTATAAATACTCCTTGCCATTTACTATTTAATTCACTGTCATTTTGCTCCCTTAATTTTAGCCAAATACTAACTACAAGGTTGTCAAAGTGAAGCCATAAGTTTTATGTCATTTTCAATGTTTTGAAACGTTTCCTAGACAAAATGGTAGTGAAGTAATTGCTCTTCTTTATTCATCAGCATTCGGAAATACTTCCAGGTCAGCTCAAAGATCATTAGATTCTTTGGAATTTCTTCCTCTCAATATTTTTCTTTCTGGCAAGTGTGCCTACTGAACTACAAGTACCATACCACATAATAAGAGTCTGGAACATAGCTACATTACTGTGCCTCTGCTTGAGGTTTGGAAATTGCCTTAAGCCAGATCACCTACCTTCCTTTTTTATGGCATCATATCCAGGCAGTGTTCAGGACCAATTCCAAGACAAGATGTCCAAGATATTGCAATACTCTGCACAAGCCTTCTGTCATCTACAACAGTGGTTCTCAGCATTCAGTGGTGGGTCCCTTGTGGCTGCAGGTTTTTGTCCCAATCCATTTCTTATTCTAATTGGACTCCTACCTCAATTAAGCAAGCCGTTATTTCACAGGTTCTATGTTTTTAACAACCATTCAGAATTTACAAATTGGTTATGCTAAATTTTTACTGAATGAAGTAGGAATGTATATGTGTTACATATCTCTAAATATTCTAGTTATTTAGACAGTTGTTTCTTAATAAGCTCAGAATTGGGTAACACAAAAGTAGCTGCTTCTTTCAGAGTCATTTGTGCTGGTGCTTGTTCTGCTCATCATTAATTGTCTGTATTCAGATACAATTATGAAACCAAAGTCCACAAAAAATAAATAAAAAAAATAGCAAAACAAAGAAAACATTTAAAGATACTGAAAGATACTTCCTATAAATGTAAGTCTGACACTACAGTGCTTTTCTAAATGCAAAATAAAAGAAAAAATGCGTCAGCTAATTAAACAATGAGTTAAATTAAATGTGACTGATTGAGGAACTAGTTAAAACAAAAACTGCAGCCACAGGGGGCCATGAGGAGTGAACAACTGGTCTACAGAACTTAATGCTGTTAGTGCAATGGGAACTGTTGTGAACATCATCAGGTATTTTCCCACAGCAGGATTTTTGATTTCAGGAACCAATTAGTTTCTGTACCATGTAGGCCTTGTGCCACTTGTTGTTCCAGGCCACTTTTGTGTGTTGTATATCCACCACAAACTCCAAACGGATTTGTAAGATGGCACCAGAGATTGTGGTGAACCAATCGTTACAATTCATCACCTGAGCCCCATCTATTATAGCTCCTGGTTAAATAAAAAAAAAGCAAAACTCAGAATAGGAGATAAAAAATATTACCAGGATCTACCTACAAGGAAACACAAATGGTATGAGTTCCTGAGTTTCTAAAACATCCCTGGTTCCTGAAAAAAGTGAGAAAGTGTCTGTTGAGAAGTAAAAGCTATTAATGCCCAAGTTTGCAGATATTTCAGAATGCAGACATTGTCATTTAATAGCTTCTAATTAAGAAATTGCTTGGAATAAAATGCAGCAATGCAAATATTTCACAAATCACACTTCCAATGTTGGCCTAGTCATTGGCTTGAATGATACTGTTAAAAATGTTATTTGAATTACATCTGTTTCTGTTTCTTGTCTTTACTGTTAAAAATCTGTATATTTTTTAATTGGACAGCCTTCATTAAAAATGTAGGTAACCATGATTACATACACCACGGTTGGGCAGATTCAGTCCTGGAGGGCAGCAGTGGTTGCAGGTTTTTGTTCCAACCCAGTTGCTTAATTAAAAACCAATCCTTGTCAATTATTTAATTTCATGGCTTGCCAGTACTTTAACTCTGCCATGTCAAGTCATTCTCATATCCTAGATTTTTTTCCTTTCTAAAGTTATCATCCAAATGATTTGAAGTCTAAAACAGGCAAGTTATTCTCAGTGCTATACTATTTTCTCTTCACTTTCCTTCCAACTATTTAATTAAACACAATTAGTGCATGATAAATCCACAGAGGTGTAAGTGGAAACAAGCTAAATGGAGAAATGGTGGTCTCTTTTGTCATGTGTATGTTATTGCTAATAAGGAGCTTTTAAAAACCAGGACTACAGCTGTTTAAGACTAAAATAAGCAATAAGGGTTCAAAATCTTAACGAGTGAGACAACTAAATTGAAGCAGAAGTGTCACTTGAGCAATAAGTGCTTTGTATTAAGCAATTGAGTTGGAACAAAAACCTGCAGCCACTTCGGCCCTCCAGGAATGAATATGCCCACCCCGACATACATCAATCCCATGATTACCTTTTATGCTATACACTACACCAGGATTCCCCAACTCCAGTCCCGGGGTGCCACAGCAGCTGCAGGTTTTCATTCTAACCTTTTTCTTAATTAGTGACCTGTTTGTGCTGCTAATTAACTTCTATTGAATTAATTTTATTTGACTTGCTCTTGAAGACCCATACCCCTTAATTGTTTCTTCTTTCATAATTAGCAGCCAGATAATAATGAGATACAAAATGAGCCATAACATGGCCAGCAAACTGTGTGCATCATACAATATCTGAAAATAAAGAAAGGTGAAGGTCTCAGGAATGCTGATCTGCTCAGGTTCCCACAACATTTAACCAGTGCTCTTAGAAAAGAGAAAATCAACAAGCCATAGAATTAAAGAACGGTTTAATTAACAACAAGACTCGGTGTCTAATTAAGCAACTAATTGAAGTGAAATTGGTATGAGTTTGAGGCGCTGACTTAGGTGGTCTTCTCTTAGCTCACTCACTTCACATTTCATTTCTGTTTGGGTGCTATTTTAGGAAAGAAGTGAAGCAATTTATGGAAACAAGTAATTCAGGGGAGCAAATCTTAAAAAAACAAGTCAATTGAAATTAATTTAAAAGAAGGTAATTAGCAGAATAAACAGGTTACTACTTAAGAAAAGGGGTAGAATGAAAGCCTGCATCTACTGTGGCCCTCCAGGACTGCAGTTGGGGACCCCTGCACTACATAGTGTATTAAGAAGCAGAAAGTGAATAAACTGTATGGGGGTGGGGGTCACAATGGCAGCAGTCTTTAAATACAGAGGTCAACGTGGTTGACTGGAGAATCTTATCCTAGTTTAGCTTGAGAAGGATCACAAACAGGTATTAGGCTTTGTGTTTTTAAAGGTTGTTGTTGAAGAACGTCAAAAGGAAACCAAGGTTTTGGATGGCAAGAAAGCTAACTGAAATTACCCAATTTGATAAAGGTTTTCAGCAATACGCATATTTGAACAAAAATGCATATATTTAGTTTTGGGCTCTGGCCCCCAATCAGATTAAGCAATATTATTATGCTCTATTTCAATCTCTCCCTTTAGTCTTCGCTTGCATATTTTGTTATTCTAACTTAAAGGTTACTTACTCTGTGATGCAATGCCTTGAAGAGTCTGTCCAAATTAAAGCCATCAGTGATTAGTTATGTAACTGGCCCTTGATGGTAACCCTAATCACATACAACAAGAGAATGTTAAAAAAAAGAATAAGTTGCTACATTTTAAGGCAATGCACAGTAATGCAGATGCGTTATTTATGAATAATGATTAAATTCCTAAAACATGCAGAAATTGAAATAGAAAAAAATTAAACTTGTAAGCCATACGTTACATTGGACCCCTAAAGGGTATATATTGAGTAATTACTTATGATCTGTAACTACAACTCTACACTACTGCTGTGTACTTAAATTGTTAAAGAAATTCTGAAAGTAATATTGTAATTTATTTTCTTATATGTAGGGAACTACACATAAAAACATAACCCTACATTTATATTATTGAATTTTAGTATATGATTCTCAGGAGCAAACAAAGACATACAACAATGACATAAGCAATCAGGTCATTGCACAAATTGCAATAACTTTTTTTTCTGCTAAACTGCTCATTTTGCAATCCATTTTTTTCTCCTACTGCACTCATTTCAGCATATTTTGAGCTGTAAGTGCTTTGTCATGCAGGGAGCCTGCCATTAATATGGGCGACAACTTGCCCATCATATTTAGAAAAAGAACTAAAAAGCCCTCTTAGTAGAGAATGCTATATTGAAAAAGCATGAATAGGTTGAAATCATGGTGAGTAGAGTTTAATGTGACTGCAAAGTAAAAAGAGCATTTTTCTTTTGTTAGATATTCTTTACGTCTATTTTCAATTTTAACACATGCAGTAAAGCTTTCAATTTTATCATCTCAATAGTCTACAAAACAATTATTTTACTCATTAGATACTGTTTTTGTTGCTGAACAGATAATTACTATTTCTTATTTTAAAAGCAATAGACAGTGAAAATATATGTTAAATATGATATTGTCTTATTTTGTCTTTGGTTTATCATAAAATCAATCCAAATCAAATGCTAAAATAAATAATATAGTGAGTGTTACATTTTTATATTCCTAACGTGGTCAGTTTTTATTTATCACATGTAGAATGACCAATGCTTAAAAGCTTATTCTGTAATTACCAATAAAAGAAAAATAAACATTAAATGTAATTTCCTGAGATAAGAAAAATTAAAATGCCACTAGTTAAAGCATTCCTTCAACCAAACCAGGCACACCTGATTAGCAAATCATCACAGAGTAGTTTTACATAAAGATGAAAAATTAGTGCCTATTTGGCTTGTAACCATATGTATCCAAGTGTCTTTTGTGTCTTGTGTCGTTGGAGAATGTCCCTAAAATCATCCTTCTTTATGTATATAATTTATAATGTTCCTTACCTTGTTGTTGTGGGTTGTTAGTTAGTTAGTTAGTTAGCATTGCATCCCAGAAATGCACAACTATTCTCGCCTTCTATGAAGGCACCAGAAACAGTGTGACTGTGTAAGATATAGTTATCAAGCGCCCTCTCTCTTAAGCCTTCATATTTTTGATTTAACTGGAGAATTTTCTTTTTTTTTACAAATGAAATGACATTTAATATCTGTTGTAGGTTAGGCGCATTGGCGATCCTAAATTGTCCCTAGTGTGTGCTTGGTGTTGTGGGTGTGTGTGTGTGCACGCCCTGAGGTAGGCTGCCGTCCTGCCTGGGGTTTGTTTCCTGCCTTGCGCCCTGTGTTGGCTGGGATTGGCTCCAGCAGACCCCCGTGACCCTGTGGTTAGGATATAGCAGGTTGGATAATGGATGTATTTTGTTTTTAATTCTGTGTAGTTATTTCACATTATAAAATATTATTTATTTAAGGTTGCCACATATGGATGTTACTCTATGGCGTTGTGTTGTCTGTTACACATGGTAATGGCATAAACTTACTGTAGTTTTCACCTTGGTTTTCAATTTTTTAATATTATTTTTTTTCTGTATGCCATATTTACATTGGATTTTTTTTATTTTAGTAGAAATTTGAAAGGAGTCTGGTTACTTGTGTTTTGCCCCAATTTATTTTTATTTTTTATACAGTGGAGTAAAGAATCAGACCCAGTACTGTTCTATTTCTGCACCAACAGAGAGTGCAGTGGTTCATGCATCTTAAGCTAAAGTCACAGACAGAAAACTTTAACATACAAAAAATAACCAAAAATGTATTTCTCTCAGCCTCCTAGATGCTCACTCTTTCATTCCTCTGGTGCTCTCACATGCTAGCACCCAGGATGCAGCACACTTAAAAACATTTGATCGTCTTTACAGACCAATCACAGATGAATATTTGCCTTTTGGTTTCTGTTCTCAAATATCACAGCTCCTCCCCTGTAAACACAAAGCTAGTGCTAAATAGTGAACTAGAGACCATGGTCTATCTAACTTATGTTTCAGCACTACAAATACCAATTCAGATATATATATATATATATATATATATTTATAGCTTGAAATCCACAAAGGGAGGAATTGAATCACATATCTTAAAAAAGTCTTTTATTCCTGAGCTTTCAACACCTACTAAGTGTCATCATTACAGGAAAATGTTTAGACATTGTGAACACTGGCCCTGGCACAGACAGACAGACATCATATTGTCACCACACACCATTTATTATGTACACTATTTACAAAGTTTTCTCACGTGCACCCCCAGTGCCTTCTTGCACCGATCTCCCCAAGTCCAGGCCACACAGTCCTTTTGCCTTCCTGGCCGCCTCCCGTCCTCTCTCTCCAGTTCAGTTTACTTCCTCCCGACTTCCACCTCCGACTGGAGGGAGGCGGCCCCTTAAATAACGCTCCCGGATGAGCCCCAGTTGTTCCAGGCATTCCCTCCTTAGCCGGCGGAAGTGTTGGCTGTCTTCCTGGCAGCTCTCCGGGCGCCATATAAAGTCTTCCCCCCGGCACTTCCAGGTGTGGCAGAAGTGCCGGGCTCCCGGGATAATTAGGCACTGGGCGCGCCTGGCGGTGGCCATGGGTCCCTACAGGGCTGGGCTTCCAAGCCCTGTACCCGAGGCCCCCTGCATAACCAGGACAGACGCCCCCACTCGGTCTGGAGGAGGCACACGCCCTCCTCTGGTCCTCCAAGGCGTCCCGGCCGTGCTCCAGCCCCACCGCGAGGACCGTACGGGATAAACCGGCATCGGGGTGCCGCCTGGCGGTGACCACGGGCCCCTGCAGGGTAGGGCTTCCATGCCCTCGACCCGTGGCTCCCAACAGAACCAGGACGGACGCCCCCTCGCGGTCTGGAGGAGGCACAAGCAACATACAGAAATCAAAGGCAATATATAGCTAATGAGGAAGTGGTGGGAGGATAGGTGGGTGTAAGAGGGCTAGGTTAGTAAGGTGGAATTCAGAGGGTGTTGGTGTTCTTTTTAGACAGAACAGAAAAGGAGGTTGGCTTGCTTTTTTATTTTAAACAGAATTTAAATGCAAGTCCTCTTTAGTTGGACTATGAGCCCCATCTTAGTGTGGACATGTGGCTTTGTCTGGACAGCATTAGGGAAAGAGGTCTTATTTTAGGAGTATGTTATAGACCACCCAATTGCTGACAATAATTTCAATGCACATCTTCTTAGTAATATTGAAAAGGCAAGTTTACAGGGGGATATTATAAATATATAATATAGATTTTATATATATTTAACATGAACACAGAAACAATTTTCACAAATCCAACCTTGGTGAAATCCATTTGTTCCGAACCAGGCATACTTGTGAATCAATATCTGGTGGAGGTTCTGGTGGAGGCAGATATATAGTGTCTGGTTCCTTGATTGCACTTTCAGTGTAGATCTAGGTGTCATCAATATCTAGAAATCCTCCAGTATGGACTGGTTCAACTTCATCCCCGCCTATATAAGTTCTGTTTTGGCTTTGCATTTCTCAGTTGATTTAAATATTTTTTTATACAGTTTCTTCAACCTGAATCATGTAAGTACTTAACCATTTTTCCAACCATTTTCCCTCCTCTGTAATTTCTTAATAACGCATCTTGTCCCACAATGAAAGATCTAAATTTCTGGGATTTTGAAAACATTTCCTTTACTCATATTTTATAACCATGTTAAGAACCTGCTTTGTTTTTTGTTTGCTTTTTTTAAAATTTTGGGATCAAAAATAAGTCACAGGCAAATATGGGGTGTGTGAAGCAACAACCACATTGATTTTGGTTATATCTCTTTGACTGACAAGGTGCTGTAGGCAGATGGATTGTCATGGTGCAAAATGCCCCACTGCTTCGGACATTTTTATCCTGATGCTTTCTCACAGATGCATCCCCAGTTCAATGTAATGTAATGTCACTGATCAACAGTCTGTTCACGTTATACCAACTCTTTGTGAATAAGTCTATCAATGACAAAAATGTAATCATCATTGTCTCTTGAAAATCTGCTGTGGCAGCTTAGAGGAAAAAAACCTGCGTGACTGTAGAATAAATGCTAGAAATATGCATTGGATTAGCTCAGCAAAGTGCCACTTGGAAAACTGATACTTTACACTGTAGACATATGACACCTAGCAGCATTGTCAATAACCACACCCTGCTCCCATGGTTTCTTGGAATGTATGGGTCCTCCTTCATGTATGCTATGTACTGTTTATTCAGTATTGTATTTTTATCAACTGTTCTGAGGTGATGTGAAAGTTAAGAATTTTATTGTACAGTACTATGTACACATGACTTTAAACTTGGCTTGATTTGTAATATTAGGTTTGACTTTTAATTGCCACTATATGAGAGTGAAGCTGAATTTTAACTTCCTAAATGATATCTTTAAAAGATGACATATAAAGTGAAAATAATGGTCCTACCACTGAGCCCTTAGGGATACCATATCTATCTTTACAAAGTTATGATAGTATATTATCATTATGTTTCTTTACATACTCAAAATTATTTAACAGGTTACCACAAAAGAAATACATTTGACAACCCAAAAGTTTTATCCATTTGTAACAGAATTGTTTAGTCAGCAATGTCAAAAGCATTTAGAGTTAATATAATAAAGGCAGAATTTATTTTATTAGTATAAAATAGAATGTCGTAGACAGCAGAAGGTAAGCTGTTTCTTCTCTGTGATTGGTGTGTACTTCACACTAATCTTTTTAAGCATTTTTTTCTCATTTAAGTTGAGATTGAAGTTGTCAGCCCATTATTGTTTTAAACAAATTTAGGTAGATAGCGTATGTTTGTTTTGTAATTGGTCCTAATCATTGAAAATATTTTGAGTCCAATTATAAACACTATAAGTTTCTATCATAAACATTATCTTTATTTGTTAAAATGCAGTATGTTCAATAATAAAACCTTGTCCTTGCAAAGTTAATAATGCTATTTAAAAAAGACAAAATACACCATATACAATAAATGGAAACTCTGGTAAAAAATAAAAAGAAAGGCATGAGCATAGAAGACTTATTTTAAAATAACATTAACAAATTACAATAACAAAATTAAAATATTAGACCTCACTTTCTCAATGAGTTATTTAGTGTGCATTAGGACTTCTTGCAGTTAAGCAAAATCGATGTGCTAAAAATGTAGGGTAGGAAGTCACTGTCAGTTTATCCAGGCATAATCTAGTCTGATACAATGTCTTACTGATCAGTGCCATTAAAGGAAAAATTTTTTCCAGTGTCATGGAGAAATAGCTCTTAATGAAGAGAATATCAGTACTAAAACAAGTGAAGCTACAGGTGGAAGATTACTGAGTTTAGGCAGAGAGAAAAGTTTCTGATGTGTAAAAAGAAAACAAAATATGGGTTGAATAAATTCCATAATGAAGACATAGCTTATCAAAGGATGTAAACACATTGTTTATATTAAGATCTCTAAAGGTCAAGATATCTTATGATACCTTATAACACCAACAAATTAAATACTGGAACATAAAATTATTGTGCAAGGGGCTACTGAAAACAGGACCACTGCCTTATAAAGTTTATTTCATTAGTTTGAGCAAGTGGTGCACAACCAAATTGCTAGAGGCAACAGCCATATTTAATGTATCTAAAACCTGTGTTGTGAATAAGGATCTAATAAAAACCTTTAGATTTGTTATAAAGAATATGGTAATCATGTTTTTCACCAAGTTGGTTGGGTCAGAGTCTAAGAGGTAGCATTTTCTCTGCTTTTATTGAAATGAAATTACTAAAACAGGGGGCACAAGGAATAATGCAGTTTGATCTTGTTTGACATTATTACATTTAGGAGCTGATTTTTATCAGTCTGTAGTCTTGTGCTGTCTTGGTTTTCCTTAAAAAGTAATAATGTTACTAGTATTGGCAGGCATTTACATGGCAGTTCAAATTTCCTATTTTGATGTAGTATTATAAGCTAGATGTCATGCTATTCTGGTTTTAAGATGTAGATTTTTCAGCATACCGGAACTGAGGATATGCAACTAACTTGCTGTTACAAAATCCTATCATTCAGACAGTAATAATTACATGTTGAAAATTTTAGATTTAAATGTGATTACAAGAGTGTATTAGATGTTTATGCAAAGTTAATGTGGTACAGAAGATATTTATTAAAGGTCTCCTTTCAAACCAATATACGTAGATATTTGCATTACCTACCAAGGTTGCTTTATCATATTTTACAGCTAATATAAAGAAAAACAGGTATATTATCCAGGAAGTCTGTAAATTACTATTATAATTCTAGTTTTATTTATAATTAGGATTGATCTGGCCTCTGGTATATCAGTGATAGTAGCCCCAAAAATAGAATAAATGGATTTTAAATGAATTTTAAGTTTTCTTACGAACTGCAAAGCTTGCAAGCACAGGTTCTGGCTTGTCATGACCACACTTCAAACAGGCTGCAAACTTGGATGGAGTGGTGAATAGGACCCAAAGGCTGCCTTATGTCTGCAACACATGAAACAGTAAGAGACACTGAGAAAATTAAAGTGGGGTGTATTAAGTACTACCATAATCAGCTATTTGTAATACCTAAGCAGCTCAGTTACACTTTATCGCAGGAGCTGTTTGTCCACAGACAGATAGAGTGATGTGCCGGAATGAGAATAAAAGCAAGGTACAAATATTTTAGAACTGGTCTACCACCAACTGTAATGGGAAATGTCTGAACACTGTCAAATAAGATGAATGAATTGTCTGTGCTTATAGCGAGGTCAAGGAGCATACAAGTACAACAACATTTTGTGCTTTTTGGAGAGGTGGCTTAAACCTGATATACCTGATACCATTTTAATGCCTGACAGATTTAATTTTTTTGAGCAGACAGGGACCCAGCATGGTGTGGAAAAAAGACAGATGGGGAAGTGGTCATCTATGTGAATGACAAATGGTGTTAAAAGGAGAATATTACAGTTAAAACTAGAGTTTATAATTCAGACAGTGAAATTCAGGGTGATGGAATTCATCCATGTTATTTGCTGAGGGAGATAAATTACATCATCGTTATTAATGTTTAGTGTATATTCCTCCCTCAACCAATGGGGACCCAGCAACGAAAACGATTCATTCTGTCACTAACACTTTAATGATGACTCACTCCGACCATGCAGTCATAATACATGGTGACTTTAACCATGTGTCTTTAGAAGGAATGATGACAAATTTCTATCAGTTTGTGACCAGTTCCACTCGATGAACTAACAAGCTGGACTGACTATATTCAAATGTTGACGATGTTCTTAAATGTATTCTACTGGCTCATTTAGGAAAATCCGACCATAACTTGATTCATCTTATTCTGCAAGCTTGTTACCACTCAGAACAGTGAGAAAGTGGAGGCTGAATGTTTAAAGAAAGAGTCTGAATGACTACTTCCAAATGACAGACTTGGAAATGATGTGCAAGTCAAACGGAGATGATATTGAGGGGCTGCTTTCCAAACAACAAACTCTGGATTATTAAGGAGACAAAAGGTCTCCTGAATCAGAAAAAGAGAGCATTTACATCTGGTGACAAGGAGGCTGTGAAAGATGTACAGCTGAATGAAGGAAAAAGAGCTTATAAAGCTAAAATGGAAAACAAACACATTCAGAATAACACAAAAGATGTCTGGAATGAACTGGTCATAATTACTGGACTCATATAACTCAGGGCTCATGTGTTAGAAATGAATGTGGGCAAAGCTAATGTCTTGAACCAATTTTTTAATAGATTTTCCCTCCCACTGTCATCTTCTTCCAATGGCTAGTCTCCCCATATCATCACTATATCAACAACCTTCTACGTTGACCTACTATGTCAACTCGAATGACCAGTGGCAAGTCCACCACTGGCCATCAGTGTGGACTGTCCATAACTGAAAACTAAGTAAGAAGACAATTGAAGAAGCCACACACAGGAAAAGCTGTGGGAACAGATAGAGTCAGTCCTCAAAGTTCTTAGAACCTGTGCTAACCAACTGTGGTATCCTCTTTCACCTGTTCAGTCTTTTCCTAAGGCTTCAAAAAGTGCCACCGCTGTGGAAAACATCCTGCACCATTCATGTTACAAAGACGACTGGTGCCTGTTCACCTAATGACTACAGACCAGTGGCACATACATCTCACATCATGAATACCTTTAAAAGACTGGTCCTGGACTCTAAGAGTCCTCTTGTGGTATACCACCTGGACCCACGGCAGTTTGCTTTTTGGACAAACATTGGAGTGGAGGATGCAATTATCTATCTGTTCCACAAGGCTAGTTCTAACCTGGATAAAGCTGGCAGCACCGTGAAGGTTTCTGTTTTTGATTTCTCCAGCACCTTCAATTCCATCCAACCATTCCTATTAAAGGGTAAGCACAGAGATATGCAGGTGGATGAGCTTATGGTGCCCTGGTTAATGGACTATCGGTTGGGTAGACTGCAGTTTGTGAGGCTCAAGGACTATGTTCGTGATACAGATGTGAGCAACACTGTAGCACCACAAGGAACAGTCCTGTCTTCTTTTCCATTCACCCTCTACACCTCCAACTACAAATATAACACCAGGCCATGTCACTTGCAGAGGTTCTTAGATAATTCTGCACTTACAGGGTGTATTGATAAAAAGGATCAGTCTGCGTATTGGAGTCAGGAGGGGAAGTTTGTGTCTCGGTGCAGAGAGAATTGTCTGCATTGTAAACCTCATACCCGGACACAGACAGATGCAGAGGTCAAAAGTCCCAGAACACACACGTTTATTACACAACACACAATGACACAGCAAACAGTGCACAATTCACCAACCGAGTTCTCTTTCCCTCGTTTCTTCTTCTGCCTCCACTCCTCCCTTGCAAGCTCTGTCCTCTTCCACCAGACTCCGGCTCCCCAGGTGGAGTGAGGCAGCCTCTTTTGTACAGCACCCGGATGTGGTGGAAGTGCTGCAAGTGAGTTCAGCTCCTCTTCTGGTAGCACTTCTAGGTGTGCCGGAAGCACTGCATACCCAAGTTCCGGGGCTGTCCAGGCGCCCCCTGGTGGTGGCCATTTCACTCCACAGAGTTGGACTCCCGTGGGGCCTCATGTATAAACAGTGCATACGCACAGAAATGTTGCGTAAGAACTTTTCCACGTTCAAATCGCGATGTATAAAACCTACACTTGGCGTAAAGCTACGCACTTTTCCACGGTACCTCATGCCTTGTCATACGTAAGTTCTCCGCTCGGTTTTGCAGACTGGCGGCACCCAGCGTCAAAGCAACGCTACTGTTCCCGTGTGGTTACTCATTATTTTCCTGACGTGGCTTTATAAATACACTGAAACTAACTGCATATTGTTTATTAGTGTAACGCATCTGATTGTAATTAACTTGTAACAATATAATGGTCCAGGAAACAGCCATAGTATTCCAAATACCATAACTGCTTTAGTGTTGTTACTCTCACTTTTTCTTCTTCTTCTTCTTCTTCTTTCAGCTCCTCCCGTTAGGATTTGCCACAGCAGATCATCTTTTTCCATATTACTCTCACTGCACGACTTGGAGTATTTATATCACTGTATCTGACTTCACTGAGTGTGAATCACAGCAGCAGCTGATCAGAAAGAGAATTATCGGTATATAGCTTCAAGGACATACTGTCTCAGCCACTGCAAAACGTTTTAAAGCCTTTCCTGTACAGACCTCGCGGTTCAGAAACAGTTTCATCCCAAGAACTTTAAATGCACTCAATCAATTGCACCTTGTAGAACTGTTTGTACTTATAAGTACAATCACCCCACTGTAAACTTGCACTACAGTTATAATATCGCACAACCTGAGCCACTTTATAAAGCGTATTTACATATGATGACAATATCATTTTTAAGGTGAAATGCAGCAAAATATGTTTATTAAATTATAAAGATAAAACTTTAACTTCATTTAAATAATCTATATTCTTCACTGGGAGTGTTGTTAAGGACAGAATAATTAAACATGTACTACGAAGATATTTCAATGTTCCTTAAACGTTTTGAAGAAACGGCGCTAAGCTTACAGATGGCTTAACTTCTATTACAGAGCTGATTGTGTGGCGATCGGTTACTTGGGGAAAGAAAATCACTGACTGCAGTGACGGCTATGCCAATATATATTGAATATAACACAGAAAGAGAAAATAACAACACAGCTAAAAACGCAGCGACAAATTTCAGCAAAAGTTAAATGCTTGTGTCATGAGCACGAGGCGGCTATGCAGTGTCTGCAACGGACAAGGCCATCCACCGTGCATAAGCTACTTTACTGACATTGACGGACGAAGGAGCCACCGATTCTTCCTCTGCCCAGTGCCACCACAAGCCTAGAGCCGCCGCTGAGTACTGCTGCAATAAATTATTTCATCAAGTGAAAACATGTTTAATAACGTGCTTTAACTCCTATCATCATGAAAATTATATCACGTATACATCTCAGTATTTTAGTTATTCAGAGAGCTGTAATATCACGAATGTAATGGATTCTGTGTCCAGTTGGAGGAAGAGAGCCGGTTTAAGAAGCAAGTAGTGATTCACACACATAGAGCACATAGAAGATCAAATACAAAACAAAGCATTTAACGTGCTACTTTAATTACGATGTGATTTGAGAAACTGGTTAATTAAATGATTTTAAGATGAAGTTTATGATGTTCTACTTTAATGACAAAATAAACTACGTGATTAAAGTGTTAATGTTGAGATTGAAGTTGACATTTCATGCTTTTTCCCCACTGTGTGCCTTTTTTTCTCTGTACCCTAATAAGCTTTCATATGACACTCAGACAGTGGGCTACAACTCGGCTTTTCACGGCGACTTTGATATATGACTTCTTTTTTATTTCCGGCACTGTGCAATTTTGTGAACGTGGGCTTTCAAGTTTCTCCAACACGCTATGTCACTCGATCAACTTCCTTTTGTTGATTATACCACGGTTTATTTGAACAAATAGTATGTTTTTCCTTTGCCTCCACTTGGTATTCGCTGAAATTCTTATATTTCCCCATGCTTTTCCCATTGTCTTTTCACAGAAGGCTGAGCTTCTTATTCAAAGAGGCGTAATTCTGGGAGGAGTTGGGGCGTTACATAAAGCACGTGCACGAGCATTAGTTTTCACGCTGATCGGGATTTATTTAGCGGAAGAACGTGGAAGTTGGAGTACGCACAGATTCCTGCATCTGAATTTTTCTGTGCGGAAGCACATTTCTGCTTTTGTGCTTACGCCGTGTTATAGTGCGAGTTCTACGTACGACGTTATACATGAGGCCCCTGGTCTGTGGCCTCCATGCAATACAGGGAGGCTGCCCTCTTGCGTTCCATGGGAGATATTGCCCTTCTCCCGGTCATTCCCTTCTCTCAGCATCCTGGTGGGGCATTTTAACATTAGCTAAACCAAGGAAATGGTTATAGACTTTCGGAGCACCAAAGAGCCTTTAGACTCACTATTCAAGGAGTGAATGTAGAGGTGGTCCACTCCTACAAGTATTTATGAGTCCACATTAATGACAGCTTGGACTGGTTTTGGAACACAGAGGAACTATATAAGAAAGGGCAAACCAGCCACTTTTTTCTGAAGAGACTGTGTTCCTTTAATGTGGAAAATCACATCCTTACTTCTTTTATAACTTTGCGATGGACAGTGTAATTTTCTACACTGTGGTGTACTGGGCTGGTAACATCACTTCAAGAGAGGCCGTCAGAGTCAACAAGCAAATTACAAGGGCAAGCTCAGTTATGGGATGTCTCTTGACCCCCAAGAGGTAACAGCAAAAGAGAGAATTAAAACAAAACTGAGTGCCATTATGAACAATGCCGCACATCGCCTCTCTGATACAGTAACACTGAGTACATTCAGCCAATGAATTACTCGGCAGAACTATGTCAAGAAACGGTGCTGGAGCTCCTTTACACAAACAGTAATACCTCTGTACAATGCTTCACAAAGACTGTGACAGCCAAGTCAGTATTTTTCTGGCCTTTTAATTTTCTTGCTTATCTACCTATTTATTTATTTATTAATTAATTTAAATATATGTAAAAAGCCAAGTTTTCTTTAGATGACAAGTAATATCTATCTATCTAAAAAACCTAGGTTTTTGAAGTAATTTGCAATTTATCTACAATAAAATGTAATGTCAAGTCCACCTTTTTTGATTTGCTAAAGAAGGTAAAACCATACTGTACAGCTTTAACAAAATAAATAGTATTGGTGTTATTAAGCCACAATCCAGAGCACTCATACGCCCAGACTATCATGATCAAACAGATTGATATTGTGGAAGACGAATGTTCTCTTCGTTCCCTTGTACTAATTCATGTCTGAGAAGTAAGCTTTACGAAACCATGTAAAAGCATGCTTTGTTTTAGCAAACAGAAAAATATTTGTGCAAAGGACTCAAGATCTAAGCATTCCACACATGAGTCTGCCTTATCACGTTTTCCCTTAGCTTACATCTGAACACCATAAGAAAAGGGGCCAAGAAATCGAGTTGCATAAGGGGCGTTGAAGGGGCTCAAGGATTGTGTATAATAAAGTGTTGACTGTTACATTTCTTTCTTTCATTCATTTCCGGCGCCGCATCTGAGTGGCAGCCTTTACAGCAGCTCCGTATATGACTTTATCTTTTTACCTTTTTATCTCTATTTTTCTCTATTTCACTGATCACTTCTACCACTTTCTTTTATGTGGAATTGCTCCCTGGACACTTTATACTATTTTACTATTTGACATGGATTTTTACACTCCGAGAATCGCCTATTCAAGTAGTCAGCTTAAAGCACTGAGAAGAAATGCTTATGCCGGTGGGGTTCCTTATTTACCTGACGAGGTAAGAAGACGATATCGGGGCAGCCGAGCCAGCGCAAAGATAAAAGATAAGATTAAATCGAGACAACTTGAGAGAAAATGGCGTTATAAACCGTCGGTGCCTTCTGTGATCCTGGGAAATGTAAACTCACTACCAAATAAGATCAACGAACTGGCTGTGCTGGTGAAAATGTCAGAACCTACAGAGAATGCAGCTTGCTGTGTTTTAGTGAAACGTGGCTAACAACTACCATCCCAGATGCTAACGTTGAGCTACCCGGGTTTAGCACAGTTAGAGCGGACAGAGACGCAAGTACCTGTGGAAAGAAGAAAGGAGGAGGACTCGCTCTCTATGTCAATACAAAGTGGTGCAACTCAGGACATGTAAACGTTAAAATCTCCACTTGCTGCAGGGACATCGAACTGTTGGCCGTAAGTCTGCGTCCCTATTACTTGCCCAGAGAGTTTGGACACGTCCGTTGTTATTGTTTACATCCCCCCTCAAGCGAACGCGGAGATGGCGAGTGACATCATCCATTCCGCAGTTGCTAAGTTACAAACGCAGCACCCTGAGGCACTTGTGCTAATCGCTGGAGACTTTAACCATGTAACGCTGGACAAAACATTACCTGCCTTCTCCCAGTATGTGGATTGTAACACTCGGGAAACAGGACTATCGACCTACTGTATGCAAGCGTTAAAGATGCATACAGCGCCTACCCGCTGCCTGCGCTTGGGAAAGCAAATCATAACCTGGTTCTGCTTCAGCCTCAATACAAACCAAGAGTGAGGCGCTACCTACAACTACACGCTCATTCAGGAAGTGGTCCCTGAGGCAGAGCAGGCTCTGAGAGACTGCTTTGGAACTACAGACTGGGATATATTGCTTGGGTCACATAGTGAGAACATTGAAGAGGCTGTTGAATGCACAACTGATTACATCAACTTCTGTATGGACATTGTAGTTCCAGTAAGAACAGTACGCTGCTATGCTAACAACAAGCCATGGATTACAAGTGACATCAAGGGCCTTTTGAACCAGAAGAAAAGGGCTTTTAAAGGTGGTGATCAGCATGAGCTCAAGTGCGTGCAGAAGGAACTCCGAGTCCAGCTCAGGGCGAAAGAGCAGTACAGGAGAAAGCTGGAGCAGAAGTTGCAGAACAACAGCATGAAGGAAGTGTGGGATGGGATGAAGATTATCACTGGCTGCAGCTCGAAGCGGGGTGCCGCCATCAAGACAGACATGGAGAAAGCAAACCAAATGAACAACTTCTTTAATAGGTTTGATCACCCTAACCCACTCTCACCTCGGAGTACTGCATCCTCTAACCATCCTTCTGCTGATACCAGCATAGGTGAGACATCCCCACCCACAATTACAGCAGCCCATGTGAGCAGAGAGCTGAAAAGACTTTGTGCCAGCAAAGCAGCGGGTCCAGATGGTGTATCGCCACGACTGCTGAAGGCCTGTGCGTTGGAACTGGGGAGTCCTCTACAGCGCATCTTCAACCTGAGCCTGGAACAGGGAGAGTCCCAAGGCTTTGGAAAACATCTTGTATCACCCCGTCCCAAAGGTATCACGTCCTAGTGAGCTGAATGACTTCCGGCCTGTTGCTCTGACGTCACATCTGATGAAGACCATGGAGCGGCTGCTGCTTCACCACCTGAGGCCACAGGTCCGCCACGCCCTGACCCTCTGCAGTTCGCATACCAGGAGAAGGTGGGAGCGGAGGATGCCATCATTATATGCTACACGATCCCTCTCCCACCTGGACAGAGGCAGTGGTGCTGTAAGAATTATGTTTTGGACTTCTCTAGCGCCTTCAACACCATCCAACCTCTGCTCCTTAGAGACAAGCTGACTGAGATGGGAGTAGACTCACACCTGGTGGCATGGATTGTGGACTATCTTACAGACAGACCTCAATATGTGCGTCTTGGGAACTGCAGGTCTGACATTGTGTTCAGCAATACAGGGGCCGAGGGGACTGTACCTTTTCTCGGTCCTGTTCAATCTATATACATCAGACTTCCAATATGACTCTGAGTCCTGCCACGTGCAAAAGTTCGCTGATGACACTGCTATTGTGGGCTGCATCAGGGTGGGCAGGAGGAGGAGTACAGAAGCTAATCAAAGACTTTGTTAAATGGTGCGACTCAAACCACTTACACCTTAACACCAGCAAGACCAAGGAGCTGGTGGTGGATTTTAGGAGGCCCAGGCCCCTCATGGACCCTGTGATCATCAGAGGTGACTGTGTGCAGAGGGTGCAGACCTATAAATATCTGGGAGTGCAGCTGGATGACAAATTGGACTGGACTGCCAATACTGATGCTCTATGTAAGAAAGGTCAGAGCAGACTATACTTTCTGAGAAGGTTGGCATCCTTCAACATCTGCAGTAAGATGCTGCAGATGTTCTACCAGACGGTTGTGGTGAGTGCCCTCTTCTACGCGGTGGTGTGCTGGGGTGGCAGCATAAAGATGAAAGACGCCTCACGCCTGGACAAACTTGTTAAGAAGGCAGGCTCTATTGTAGGATTAAAGTTGGACAGTTTAACATCTGTGGCAGAGCGACGGGCACTAAGCAAACTCCTGTCAATCATGAATAATCCACTGCATCCACTGAACAGTGTCATCTCCAGGCAGAGGAGTAGCTTCAGTGACAGACTTTTGTCACTGTCCTGCTCCACTGACAGACTGAGGAGATTGTTCCTCCCTCACACTATGCGACTCTTCAATTCCACCCGGGGGAGTAAATGCTAACATTTAATTATTTTTTTTACATGCATTTTATTACTATTTAATTTAATATTGTTTCTTTGTATCAGTATACTGCTGCTGGATTATGTGAATTTCTCCTTGGGATTAATAAAGTATCTATCTATCTATCTATCTATCTATCTATCTATCTATCTATCTATCTATCTATCTATCTATCTATCTATCTATCTATCTATCTATTTCATAATGATATTAAATCACGCATTCTAGGGGTATAAAAACTTGCCCTACCCAACAGACGGGGTTCAGAAGAGCCCTGACGCTGTCATGTATATTTGATTGTCTGTTTTTCTGAAACTCTTCTCACTGTGACTCTGCAAAATAAAACTGCTTTATAACCACACCTGCTGTCTAGTCTGAAGTCTTCGTCCAGAGTTTTTGGCACCCAACGTGGGGCAGAGCCCCGTAGTAGAGCCGATTCCGGCCGGATCGGGTCCAGCTCTGGTAAAAGTTAGGACTGGCCTGCCTTGGGCCTTTCCTGCGTGGGGAGTGCCTGACCTCCTCCTAGCCAATACGAGGCACGACTTGACGGGCATTTCCAGGCAGGTGGACGGAGTCACAGTGAGTAGATCGGGGGATTCCTGTTATTATGACTGGTGTGCTGGAAGTAATACGAATATAGAAAGAAAAAGAATAAAAAGCATATGCAAAATAAAGAATAAGAGAGCATACTGTATCAGACCCATAGGAGCGTTCTAGGGACTCACGGAAAGTGGCTTTGGGACCCTACAGAAAACGGCACAGTGTGAATGTTAGCTAGTCACCCCTGTGAAGTGGAATAGAAAGGGGCGAGTGGCACGCTCCTATAATAATTTTAGGAATGGGGGCGAAAGGGCGTATTTAGAGAATGTGTGTCTAAATAAACAGGAGGTCGAGTTTTTCATCCGCTGTCTAGTTATACTCTTGTCTCAACGGGTTGCTAAGGTGATGGAGACTATACCCTGGCAGATTGACGCATACAAACCGTCTGATGAAGAGATCGGGGTTAAAATCTCCATATCCCGGACTCCACGGGGTGTATTGATGTAGGATTCTGCTGATACGAATAAACGGACACGAAGTCACCTATCGAGGGCTGAGTCATTTTCTGCTGAGGTCCTGCCACTTACTATGGGAAAAAACAATCAGCAAGCCAGTCAAACAGTCCCCCCGAGTCCTAAAAACCTAATGTTAGAAGGATTATTTTCGGGGGATCGCCAGGCTCCTAGTGCACTGTCGGGATCGAAAGGCGGGTCCCCTAGAAAGCTCATTGAAAAGAAGACAGGATTAGATTTTAAAAAAGGCATGTAGGAAGTGGAATAAGGACAGTGCAGGTAGATGGCCAGTGGAAGGACCCAGAGATATGAATGAGATACAGGACATTAGAAAAATACTGTGCAGAAATAAACAGGGTTGTTGTAATGGAGGTCTTCATCGGATGTATATGTATGACAGATGGGAATTGATTATTAAAGACCGTACGTTGGAAGCAGCACCGAAGTTAAGACTAGAAAGGAAAAGGAAGAGCTGCTTATAGCTTTACAGAAAGTGCAGGCTGATTCGGGACCCCAGTCTAAAGGAAGGAGGAAAAGGAGTGATAAAAAAGACCCTTTATATCCCATGCTCTCTGCCCCAACACTTTACCCACAACCCCTTCCTCCGCCACATTCACTCATTGCTCCAACAGCTCCTGTGGTTACCGATGTCCCAGTTACTGATGATTTCTTCGATGAACAATATCAGTGCAACCCCTCCTCACTTACGGATCCAGATGATGAGACTGACAGCCACTTGTTGGGGGCTATGGTAGGCTCTTCTAACTTACACAAAAAGCCATCCATTTCACAACGTACTAGAAGCAAGACCCTTCAAGATAAGTCCCCTGAAAACCTTACTCTGTTTAAGTCCCCAAAACCTTTAGCACCCACATTTTCATGCCGTTTAATTGAGGTCCCTGACCCCCGACACAATCCCACACAACCCCCAGGAAATGATAACCCCACTACTGTAATGATACATCGTAACTGGGATATTCAAGAGCTGAAAGACATAGTGTCCGAATTGCCTGATTCTAAGGTAATCGGTGGGTTGAAGTTTGTGGAACAGGTGCAGCAACTAGACAACATATACAAGCGGCTGAATGGACCCAGGTGCTACGCAGAAAGATGGGCACTACTTGGGTTACTGTCAATCATGGGCAGCATAATGGAGTACAGTGGCAGTGGAATGAGGCACTGCCTCATGGACAAAATAATGAGGGTCCTTTCCTTGCTCAATGGGAACCCGTGAAAACTGCAAAATATAAAAAGGGCACCGACTGGTCCCTTATTTCAGCTGCCAAACAAAAGAAAGATGAGACGGTAGATGAATGGGCACACCGCATTCAGGACTTGATGACAAACCATTCTGGCTTAGACAGCCCAGACGACCGTGCCAAGGCAGCAGTTCCTCCTTTTGTGTCAGGACTCAGAAGTGATATCCAAAATAAAGTACGCACGTCCTGTATTTGGATGGGAAAGTGCCACTTTTGATGAAGTTAAAAGACATGCGGAGCATGCTGAATGACAGACTAAACAAAAGAGTCAGACACTCAGACCAAGTTAATCGCGGCACAAATGAATTTTTATGCAGGTGGAGCCGCCTCAGGCAGGGGTCGAGAACGTGAAGGACATGGATTTTTCCGAGAACAGGGGCAAAGCCGGGGGAGAGGTTGCGGATTTTTACTTCCTAATCCGAATTCTTCATCTGCTCAGCCGCCTCTCCCCTCAGATCAAGCACCTACATCTTGCCTGTTACGACGGGACACTTCTGCCGCAATTGCCCACATCACCTTCCTCCCCCGCCTCCCTTACCTGAACCTGAGGATATTCCTTTCACAGGGACCCCAGCCACTCTCTTCAGTTGCCTTTGCTCACTTGCCATGGGACACAGATCCTTTATTGACTTTGCTGGTGAATGGCACTGAAACTGCTTTTCTAGTCTGCCTCGAACGATACAGTGACTGTTCTTACTGCTTCTGGACAACCACATGTTTTGTTGGTGTCTAAACCTCTTCGAGTTCAGCTTCATTCCAGTGGTTCCACTTTGATGCACCGGTTTTTGTTATATCAGCTCTGCCCTGTTAATCTGTTAGGAAGGGATGATGACTAAGCTCTCCCTCTCTATTTCTCTAACCAAACGAGGGTTTTACTGTTCTATTCCTAAATTCCTGTGCCAAACCTCCCCCCACACTAAGCCCTCTTTTGCAGCCTGGACCCTGAACATCTCCTCACACACCATTCTCCTTAAAGCCCTACACTCTTTTCCTTCATGTCTTTTCCCCACTTGCAAGTCCCCAACACCCTCCACTGCACTGCCCAGTACTTCCCTTCTGAAGTGGACACACCTTGGTTAGAATCTTTTCTCTCTTCAGGTACTAGCCCAGAGACCCTCCATATCCCTTGCATTTTTTTCTCATCCAACAAAGCTGCTGCTGTCAGTGCACCTCACATATTCACAAAGCGTTTTCTATTTAGGAGGTTCGGTTCCCCATGTTTCTTTAGCCAAATCTAGCACCGTTCACTGAGTCGAAATTGGGGAATGGGTGGGACAATGTCTCAATAGGACGGACTGGCTGCACGTTGCTCCGGGTATTTTGATACCTCAGATCATTTGATAACTAAAGTTTTGCTTCAAAATGATTTTTTATCCGTCATTATGCCATCCCACCCTTTCCACATTTTCATTTCAGACTTCATATCCCTCTTGGCTTTCCTCACTTCCCGATGCACTTTGGTCCCAGGGGAAAAATGATTATGGAAGGATAGCACACTGTGAGCCACTGGTGATTTACCCAAAATCATCCTTCCGCCCGCATCGCGCCCAGTATCCTCTGTCTCCAGCAGCAGAGGCTGGCATCTCCGCCGTACATTCCGATCTCGTGAAACGTGGAGCAATCATTCAAATTAAATACTCTCCAGTCAACTCCCCCGTTTTACCTGTTTAAAAGGCTGACGGTTCATGGCGTTTTGTTCAAGATCTTCGACAAGTTAATTCTGCAGTTTTCCTAGGGCACCTATTGTTACTAATCCTTCCACTATTCTTTCTACGATACCCTGTCCGCCTGTTATTTCTCTGTTATTGACTTGCTAACGCTTATTTTGTATTCCTTTGCACCCTGACTCTCAATTCTGGTTTGCCTTTACTTTCCAAAACCGCCGTTGGACATGGACCGTTATGCCTCAGGGATATACTGAAGCCCTTGTGTATTGGACAAGCTCTTGCTCAAAATTTAAAGGCTTTTGGCCAGATAAAGACAATGTATTGATACAGTATGTGATGATATAATGTGTAGTACTACAGAAGCAGATTGTGCACATGATACTCAGCAATTGTTATTATTTAGCAGAAAATGGCCATAAAGTTTCTAAAACAAAACTGCAGTTAATTCAAACAACTGTGAAATATTCAGGTCATGACATTTCTTGTGAACAAGAGCTCTCTCTCTAGCGATCGTATAAACACCATTCAAAATCTTCCTAGACCTGTTACAAAGCAACAGGTTGTGTCTGTATTAGGCATTCTAGGATACTGCCAGCAATGGATTTTAAACTTCACTGAAAAAGCACAGCTTTTGCAAACTTTAGGTCACCCCTGATCTCCCCTTTCTGGTCAGGTGGCATGGAATGATCAAGCTGGAAGGCTCTATGTGACTTAAAAAAAAATGCCCTACTGTTTGCATGCGTTGGGACTGTTGACTATCTCGTCCATTCACTCTGTTTGTGGACGAAAAGGGGGGATATATGAATGCAGTTCTTACACAACTCCATGGAGAAAAAACAAAGGCTTAGCCTATTTTTCAAAAAATTGGATCCAGTGGCTGCGGGACTTCCAACCTGTCTCAGAGCTGTAGCAGCCACAACAGAGGCCGTGCTAGCCAGTACAGATATAGTGCTCATGAGCCCCCTAGTGGTAAAAGTGCCTCACGCCGTACACTCCATTTTAGTACAGGCTAAAACCTCACATCTCACTACTGCTAGGGCAATACACTATCAAAATGTACTCTGTACATTGTCAAACGTTACCATAGAAAGGTGCTCCACCTTAAATCCAGCTACTCTTCTTCCAACTGAAAATCAAGGGGACCCACAACTGTCATGATGAAATAACTAAGGTTATAAAACCTAGACCAGACCTACAGGAAACACCCTTAGGAACAGGAGAGATAATTTTTGTGGATGGATGTTCTTTATGATTGGAAAATGGAACACCTTCAACCAGCTATGCAGTGGTCAAAGGTGACCACCTGCTGGAAGCAAACCGAATTTCTTCAAGTTTAAGCACAGGCAGCTGAGTTGATAGCTCTCACCCGAGCTTGTCAGTTGTCAGAGGGAAAAATTGTAACTATCTATACTGATTCTAGATATGCTTTTGGAGTCTGCCATGATCATGGGGCATTATGGAAACTCGGGGGATTCAAGACCAGTACTGGACAAGCCCATTCAGCATCAAAAACTAAAGAATCCCTCTTAGAGGCCATAACTAAACCATCAAAGCTAGCGATCGTTAAATGTCAAGCTCACACAGGAAAACAGGATCCTGTCAGCAAAGGAAACAAATTAGCTGATCATTTTGCTAAACGGGCTGCGTATAATAACACACCAATCTCTTTATTCCAACAGAGAAATGACCAGGACACTGATAATCAAATTATTTCTTTACAGAGTGCAGCCACGGACACAGAGAAGAGAAAATGGTCCAAAGAAGGGTCCCTCTCTGATGGAGTCTGGACCCATAAGCAAACTAACAAACCTTTTCTCCCAAAGCTTCTTTCCCAGGTATGGAAAAATCGCCCATGGCCTAGACCATGCTGGAAAAGACGCCATGGTTCAAGATGTTGAAAACATTGGGAAGCTGTAGGTTTCTCTACATATGCAGAGCAGTTCTGCAGGTGCTGTGCATTATGTCAAAAGTTTAATGTAGGAAAGGGCACCCAGGTAAGTCCCCATTACACCTAACCTAATGGGTCCATTCGAACACCTTCAAATGGACTTCATTGAATTAACACCATCAAAGGGTACCGATACTGTTAAGTAATTGTTGATGTGTTCTCCCGATGGGTGGAAGCTTTCCTTCCAAACATGCAGATGCCAAAACTGTGGCAAAAGCTTTGATAAAGGAAATCATTCCTAGATGGGGAATACCACAGAAATTACAAACTGATAATGGCACACACTTTGTAAATTCCGTTATAAATGAATTAACCACCTGGCTCCAGATAAATGTGCATCATTATTGCAAATACCACCCCCAGAGTGGAGGTATTGTGGAACGATGCAATGGTACCTTGCAATCTAAATTGGCTAAAATCTGTGAGCAAACAAATTTAACTTGGCCTGATGCTCTGCCTCTGGCCTTGATGGGATTAAGGGGAAGAACACATGGCAGTTAGGGCTGTCGCCATTCGAAATTCTGACCGGACGGCCCATGCCAGTCGGCATGGTCATAGGTAATGTTACACTGCATACTGTGGACAATGATCTTCTTTCCAGTCTTACAGGTCTCCGAGCTTCTCTGAAGGAAGTCCACGAGCAGGTGAATCAGGCCTGGAGAACTAGTCCTCCATCAAAAGACTCCCTGATTCCATTAGGAACCTGGATTCTGGTTAGAGATACTCGAAGGAAACATTGGCATCACCCTCGTGGAGAGGACCGTTCAAGTTCTGCTGTAGACACCACACGCTGTTAAAGTTGAGGGACTGCCTGCTTGGATTCACATCTCACATTGCAAAAGATGGCACCCTTGATTGTGGTATCCTTGTTTGCTGCCATATCCTGAAGATGTAAAACTGGGTTAACTGGATAATTTACTTTTGCCTGGTGTTTCTTATGGACATGTGAACGAGTGTGCCCTGTGATAGGATGGCATCCAGTTCAAGGGTTCCAGTGCCCACAACTTTGATAGGTGCCAGATGACCATGACCCTGAACTGAAGTGGGTTAGAAAATGGATGGACTGATAAATGTATGAAAGACGCTATATAAAGCACGGCTTGAAAGAAAGCTGGATTTTGTTCTTCCTACAGATTATTTTCTAGAACATAATAAGTAAAAATTGTATGCACTTTCAGCTATAAGAACAGCAATATTTGGACATTTTAGGGTGATTTATTTTCAAGTCGCTGGGGACTTCTTGTGCTTTGTTCCTGTTTGCAGGTTTCTGGTGGCTCATTTAGCTGAGCTGTAGCCACTGTTGTGGGTCCTGAGTCAGAACACACCTCCACTCAACCTGGTTAAATGGCTTAAGTCAGTTTTCATCTCTCTTGCTTTTATCGTTCTCCTGCTTGTAGCTTGCTGTATTGTTCCCTTGATAAGATACACTGTATCCAAGTATTTTACTGCCTCTATGGCAAAGGCTTACTTTTTACACAAAGAAAAAATGCTTCAGATCAGCACAGCCACCCCACACTCCTCTGCCTACTCCACTCCATCCCCCTCTCCTACCCTTTCCCACTCAACTCTCCCCTGATCAAATATTTTTGTTTGCTAAAAAAGGGGGGAATGTGGAAGACGAATGTTCTCTTTGTTCCCTTGTACTAATTCATGTCTGAGAAGTAAGCTTTACGAAACCATGTAAAAGCATGCTTTGTTTTAGCAAAAAGAAAAATATTTGTGCAAAGGACTCAAGGTCTGAGCATTCCACACATGAGTCTGCCTTATCACGTTTTCCCTTAGCTTACATCTGAACGCCATAACAAAAGGGGCCAAGAAATCGAGTTGCATAAGGGCGTTGAAGGGGCTCAAGGATTGTGTATAATAAAGTGTTGACTGTTACATTTCATAAAGATATTAAATCACGCATTCTAGGGGTATAAAAACTTGCCACACCCAACAGACGGGGTTCAGAAGAGCCCTGACTCTGTCATGTATATTTGATTGTCTGTTTTTCTGAAACTCTTCTCACTGTGACTCTGCAAAATAAAGCTGCTTTATAACCACACCTGCTGTCTAGTCTGAAGTCTTCGTCCACAATATACATGAAACATATTGTTGGATCAATATGGAATTAATGTCTTAGATTGATTCATATAGAAACTAATCCTTATAAAACAAAGATTTTAACAGTCTTAGTGGGCATCCATACTTTACCTTACTTCATACTTATAAGTGGAGTTCAGTTTCAATTTATTCTTATTAAAAGCACTACCACTTATGAACCATCATAATGCTGAAAAATAATTATTAGATAGATAGGTACTTTATTAATCCCAAGGGGAAATTCAGCATACTGATAAAAAAATATATATATATTAAATTAAAGAGTGATAAAACGCAGGTAAAACAGACAATAACTTTGTATAATGTTAACTTTTAATGTTTACCCCCCAGGTGGAATTGAAGAGTCGCATAGTGTGGGGGAGGAACGATCTCCTCAGTCTGTCAGTGGAGCACGACAGTGACAGCAGTCTGTTGCTGAAGCTGCTCCTCTGTCTGGAGATGACACTCTTCAGTGGATGCAGTGGATTCTCAGTGCAGTGATGACTGACAGGAGCCTGCTCAGCGGCCCGTCGCTCTGCCACGGATGTCAAACTGTCCAGCTCCATGCCTACAATAGAGCCTGCCTTCCTCACCAGTTTGTCCAGGCGTGAGGCGTCTTTCTTCTTTATGCTGCCTCCCTAGCACACCACCGCGTAGAAGAGGGCACTTGCCACAACTGTCCGATAGAACATCAGCATCTTATTGCAGATGTTGAAGGATGCTAGTCTTCTAAGAAAGTATAGTCAGCTCTGTCCTCTCTTGCACAGAGCATCAGTATTGGCAGTCCAGTCCAATTTATCATTCAGCTGCACTCCCAGATATTTATATGTCTGCACCCTCTGCACACAGTTGCCTTTGATAATCACAGGATCCAGGAGTGGCCTGGGTCTCCTAAAATCCACCACCAGCTCCTTGGTCTTGCTGGTGTTCAGGTGTAAGCGGTTTGAGTTGCCCCATTTAACAAAGTCCTTAATTAGGTTCCTACACTCCTCCTCCTGCCCATTACTGATGCAGCCCATGATAGCAGTGTTATCAGCAAACTTTTGCACGTGGCAGGACTCCAAGTTGTATTGGAAGTCAGATGTATATAGGCTGAACAGGACAGGAGAAAGTACAGTTCCCTGCAGTGCTCCTGTGTTGCTGACCACAATGTCAGACCTGCAGTTCGCAAGACGCACATACTGAGGTCTGTCTGTAAGATAGTCCACGATCCATGCTACTAGGTATGAATCTACTCCCATTTCTGTCAGCTTGTCCCTAAGGAGCAGAGGTTGGATAGTATTGAAGGTGCTAGAGAAGTCCAGAAACATAATTCTCACACCACCACTGCCTCTGTCCAAGTGGGAGAGAGATCGGTGTAGCATATAGATGATGGCATCCTCCGTTCCCACCTTCTCCTGATATGCAAACTGCAGAGGGTCGAGGTCGTGGCGGACCTGTAGCCTCAGGTGGTGAAGCAGCAGCTGCTCCATGGTCTTCATCGCATCATCAGAGCGACAGACTCAAGTCATTCAGCTCATTAGGACGTGATACCTTTGGGAATGGGGTGATACAAGATGTTTTCCAAAGCCTCAGGACTCTCCCCTGTTCCAGGCACAGGATGAAGATGCGCTGTAAAGGACTCTCCAGCTCCAGCCCAGAAGCCTTCAGCAGTTGTGGCGATACTCCATCTGGACCCACTGCTTTGCTGCCACAAAGTCTCCTCAGCTCTCTGCTCACTTGAGCTACTGTAATTGTGGGTGGGGATGTCTCTCCTATGCTGGTATAGGCAGAAGGATGGGTGGAGGATGCAGTACTCCGAGGTGGGTTATGGTGGTCAAATCTGTTAAAGAAGTTGTTCATTTGGTTTGCTCTCTCCATGTCTCTCTTGATGGTGGCACCCCGCTTCGAGCTGTAGCCAGTGATGATCTTCATCCCACATTTCCTTCATGCTGTTATTCTGCAGCTTCTATCCAGCTTTCTCCTGTACTGCTCCTTTTCTGCCCTGAGCTGGATTCAAAGTTCCTTCTTCACGCGCTTGAGCTCATGCTGATCACCACCTTTAAAAGCCCTTTTCTTCTGGTTCAAAAGGCCCTTGATGTCACTTGTTGTTAGCATAGCAGCGTACTGTTCTTACTGGAACTACAATGTCCATACAGAAGTTGATGTAGTCAGTAGTGCAGCCTCAATGTTCTCATTATGTGACCCCTGCAGGATATCCCAGTCTGTAGTACCCAAGCAGTCTCTCAGAGCCTGCTCTGCCTCAGGGGACCACTTCCTGAATGAGCGTGTGGTTGTAGGTAGCTCCCTCACCCTTGGTGTGTAATGAGGCTGAAACAGAACCAGGTTATGATCTGCTTTCCCAAGCGCAGGCAGAGGGGTGGCTCTGATGCGTCTTTAACATTTGCATACAGTAAGTCAATAGTCCTATTTCCCCGGGTGTTACAATCCACATACTGGGAGAAGGCAGGTAATGTTTTGTCCACCATCACATAGTTAAAGTCTCCAGCAATTAGCACACGCGCCTCAGGGTGCTGTGTTTGTAATTTAGCAACAGTGGAATGGATTATGTCACCCGCTATCTCCACGTCCGCCCGAGGTGGAATGTAAACAATAACAACAATGACGTGTCCAAACTCTCTGGGCAAGTAATAGGGATGCAGACTTATGGCCAACAGTTCGATGTCCCTGCAGCAAGTGGAGATTTTGACGTTTACATGTCCAGAGTTGCACCACCTTGTATTTACATAGAGAGCGAGTCCTCCTCCTTTCTGCTTTCCGCAGGTATTTGCGTTTCTGTCCGCTTTAACTGTGCTAAACCCGGGTAGCTCCACGTTAGCATCTGAGATGTTAGTTGCTAGCCACGTTTCACAAAAACACAACAAACTGCATTCTCTGTAGGTTCTGAATTTTTTCACCAGCACTGCCAGTTCGTCGACCTTATTTGGTAGCAAGTTCACATTTCCCGGGATCACAGAAGGCACCGAATGTTTGTAACACAACTTTCTAGCTATTTGCTTGGCTTTAAGCTTAGCTCCGGCTCTGCTGCCACAATACTGCCTTCTCACCTTGTCAGGTAAATAGGAAACCACACCGGCGCTGGCATTTGTTCTCAGTGCTTGAAGTTGACTACTTGAGTAGACGAGTCTCGGCATGTAAAAATCCATGTCCAAGTAGTAAAAAGTAATAAAAAGTGTCCAGGGAAACGAGTCCACATAAAAGAAAGTCATAAGAGTGATCAGTAAAATAAGAAAAGTGATCAGCAAAATAGAGAAAAAGGTAGAAAAATAAAGTCGTACACGGAGCTGCTGGATAGGCTGCCACTCGTGACAGTGCTGGAGTCATAATTAAAAATAAGTATCCATCCATCCATTTTCCAACCCGCTGAATCCGAACACAGGGTAACGGGGTCTGCTGGAGCCAATCCCAGCCAACACAGGGCACAAGGCTGGAACCAATCCCGGGCAGGGTGCCAACCCACTGCAGTAAAATAAGTATGGTGATCAAAAATTACATCATAACCTCAAACAGGGAAAAATCACGCAACATACACAAAATATTTTTGCATTGTGGGTTTAAGTACAAATTCCAACTATCCTAGCTCAGCTGGATTCTGAAAAATAAGTCATTATTCCATACATGAAAGACCACAAACATGATACAGTGAGTTGTATCATTGGTTGATAGTTTGATGTCACTCTTAACATTTTTCCTGGATTTCATCAACCATGAACATATATGTATTTCTTTACGACTCATGTAGTGATGCTGGGAGATTATGGTCAAAAATCAGAAGAAAGCAATTCAGTAGGAGTTCCTGTACAATACTCAGAATAGGTCATAGATTATTTAAGTAGGATGTTTGTAAATTTATTAAACAGCTTATTGATAGTTTTAGTGACCTTGAAAAATCTGTAGTTGTCACAACAAGTATATTTTTTTGCCATTTTTTAAAAATTCTTTATAAAAAATATAAAATGATGTTCTATCTTTTCCAGCCGACATCACTAATTCCTCTACGTGCAATTCAACCGCCAGCAATTAATATTTATAATCAGAGAAAAGAATCAATATAATGTAGCTGAAGACCAAGATTTGTTTGACTGAATGATTTTTCAAAATCTCACTGTCAAATGAATCAAGAACTTCATGAATGTTTTCAAATCCATATGGTGTAACAGGGAATCTATAATGCCCTGTGGCAGTATTAATCTCCTCTCTCATTCATCCCCTTCCTTGCATATGGATTTAACCATACCTTCTGCTAAGATTGAGCTTAGAAAAAAGTGAGGACTTCTATCCCTGATTCAAAGAATGAACAGTTTAAAGCAGAGGGTAATTGGTCTTAATTGTAATCTTGTTCAATCCCCTAAAGTCTACATGCTGTCAAAGTGAGCCATACTTTACACTGAAGAAGAAACCCCAGGCCAAATAGGATTATTTGGTGGCCTAATAATCCATTTGACAAATTCTCTTTGGTATATTCTTCCATGGTTACTTTTTTCAGAACTGTCAATAGGGCAGTAATATGGCCCGGGAATTGGCAAAACACGTCTTTTCTGTTTTTTAAGAACATATTCAAATTTTATACCCCTAAGAGCAGTGTTTCCAAATAATAGTTAAAGCAGAAAACATGTCTTGAAACATTTAAATTCCCTGGCTACCAAACTAATTATTGAGTTATGCTGCTTTAAACACTGATAATTATAGACAATAGAATGTACACGAAATTTGTTTAAGCAAAATGCACCCACAAATAAAGAAAATTTGAAAATAGTCCCTGCTTCCCCTCTTTCCCACCCCGTCCCATCCTTCACTGCCAAGTCAGAAGTTTTCTCTCTTATTTATATTTTCTTTCTTTGTAGTCATTCCTGTGTATAACAAAGCATAACAAAAACAAACAGGTCTCTCCTGACAAGCAGATAATTAAAAGCTAATAGAAAAATTTTCTAATATTTCCTAATAAGTAAGAAGCATGGCACAGATAAACGGCTAAAAGATGACTTTAGGTGTGTCAGGGAAAGTTTGCCTGGGACGCTGGACTTAAGAGGGTGAAAACTAGGCCAGTCTCAGCCAGAATGGTTGGTCGCCCTAAGCAAAATTTACATTATTTTAAGTGTGCAACAACAAATAGGAGTAGACCAATCCAATTGGTTAAAAATAATTGGTTAATAACAAGAATGAAAATACATTAAGAAGTTCATTGGAACAAATACCTGTATTCATAGATAGACGGACAGATAGATAGATACTTTAATAATCCCCAAGGGGAAATTCACATACTCCAACAGTATACTGATAAAAACAAAACAATACAAATTAAAGAGTGATAAAAATGCAGTGCAACTTAAAAAATGCAAGGTGGAGAATGCGAGGAATGTATAACAGACAATAACATTGTATAATGTTAACGTTTACGAAGGTGGAATTGAAGAGTCGTATAGTGTGGGGGAGGAACGATCTCCTCAGTCTGTCAGTGGAGCAGGACAGTGTCAGCAGTCTGTCACTGAAGCTGCTCCTCTGTCTGGAGATGATACTGTTCAGTGGATGCAATGGATTCTCCATGATTGACAGGAGCCTGCTCAGTGCCCGTCGCTCTGCCACAGATGTCACTGTCCAGCTCCGTGCCTACAATAGAGCCTGCCTTCCTCACCAGTTTGTCCAGTTGTGAGGTGTCCCTCTTCTTTATGCTGCCTCCCCGCTTGCCACAACTGTCTGATAGAACATCTGCAGCATCTTATTGCAGATGCTGAAGGACGACAGCCTTCTAAGGAAGTATAGTCGGCTCTGTCCTCTCTTGCACAGAGCATCAGTATTGGCAGTCCAGTCCAATTTATCATCCATCTGCACTCCCAGGTATTTATAGGTCTGCACTCTCTGCACACAGTCACCTCTGATAATCACAGGGTCCGGGAGGGGCCTGGGCCTCCTAAAATCCACCACCAACTCTTTGGTTTTTCTGGTGTTCAGTTGTAGGTAGTTTTAGTCACACCATTTAAGAAATGTATTGATTAGGTTCCTATACTCCTCCTCCTGCCCACTCCTGATGCAGCCCACGATGGCAATGTCGTCAGCGAACTTTTGCATGTGGCAGGATTCAGAGTTGTATTGGAATTCTGATGTATATAGGCTGAACAGGACCGGAGAAAGCACAGTCCAAGCGGCACTCCTGTGCTGCTGACCACAATGTCAGACCTGCAGTTCCCGAGACACACATACTGAAGTCTGACTGTAAGATAGTCCAAGATCCATGCAATCAGGTATGAATCTACTCCCATCTCTGTCAGCTTGCCCCTAAGGAGCAGAGGTTGGATGGTGCTGAAGATGCTAGAGAAGTCCAGAAACATAATTCTTACTGCACCACTGCCTCTGTCCAAGTGGGACAGGGATCGGTGTAGTATGTAGATGATGGCATCCTCCGCTCCCACCTTTTCCCGGTATGCGAACTGCAGAGGGTCAAGGGCGTGGCGGACCTGTGGCCTCAGGTGGTGAAGCAGCAGCCGCTCCATGACGTGATACCTTTGGGACTGGGGTGATGCAAGATGTTTTCCTAAGCCTCGGGACTCTCCCCTGTTTCAGGCTCAGGTTGAAGATGTGCTATATAGGACTCCCCAGCTCCAACACACAGGCCTTCAACAGTCTTGGCGATACTTCTTCTGGACCCACTGCTTTGCTGGCACGAAATCTCCTCTGCTCTCTGCTTACCTGAACTGCTGTAATTGTGGGTGGAGGGAAACTCTCTCCTATGCTGGTATCAGCAGAAGAATGGGTGGAGGATGCAGTACTCTGAGGTGAGAGTGAGAGTGGGTTATGGTGGTCAAACCTGCTAAAAAAGTTGTTCATCAGGTTTGCTTTCTCCTTGTCTCTCTTGATGGAGGCACCCCGCTTCGAGCTGCAGCCAGTGATGATCTTCATTCCATCCCACACTTCCTTCATGCTGTTATTCTGCAATGTTTGCTCCAGCTTTCTCCTGTATTGCTCCTTCACCGCCCTGAGCTGGACTCGGAGTTCCTTCTGCATGCGCTTGAGCTCATGCTGATCTCTGCCTTTAAAAGCCCTTTTCTTCTGGTTCAAAAGGCCCTTGATGTCACTTGTAATCCATGGCTTGTTGTTAGCATAGCAGCGTACTGTTCTTACTGGAACTACAATGTCCATACAGAAGTTGATGTAGTCAGTAGTGCAGTCAACAACCTCCTCAATGTTCTCACTATGTGACCCCTGCAGGATATCCCAGTCAAAAGTTCCAAAGCAGTCTCTCAGAGCCTGCTCTGCCTCAGTGGACCACTTCCTGAATGAGCGTGTGGTTGTAGGTAGCTCCCTCACTCTTGGTTTGTAGTGAGGCTGAAGCAGAACCAGGTTATGATCTGCTTTCTCAAGCGCAGGCAGCGGGGTGGCGTTGTACGTGTCCTTAACATTTGCACACAGTAATCCTATTTCCCTGGGTGTTACAATCTACATACTGGGAGAAGGCAGGTAATGTTTTGTTCAGCGTCACGTAGTTAAAATCTCCAGTGATTAACACAACCGCATCAGGCTGCTGTGTTTGTAGTTTAGCAACAGCGGAGTGGATGACATCACACGCTATCTCCACATTCGTACAAGGAGGGATGTAAACAGTAACAATATTGACATGTCCAAACTCTCTTGGCAAGTAGTAGGGATGCAGACTTATGGCCAACAGTTCGATGTCCCTTCAGCAATTGGAGATTTTGACGTTTACATGTCCAGGGTTGCACCACCTTGTGTTCACATAGAGAGCAAGTCCTCCTCCTTTCTGTTTCCCGCAGGTATTTGCGTCTCTGTCCGCTCTAACTGTGCTAAACCCGGGTAACTCCACTTTAGCATCTGGGATGCTAGTTGTTAGCCACGTTTCACAAAAACACAACAAACTGCATTCTCTGTAGGTCCTGACATTTTTTCATCAGCACAGCCAGTTCGTCGATCTTATTTGCTAGTGAGTTCACATTTCCCAGGATCACAGAAGGCACCGAAGGTTTGTATCTTCACTTCCTCGCTAGCCGCTTAGCCTTTAGCTTTGCACCGGCTCTGCTGTCATGATACGACCTTCTTACCTCGTCAGGTGAATAGGGAACCAAACCGGCACGGGCCTTTGTTCTCAGCGCTAGAAGTTGACTACCTGAATAGAGCGTGTAAAAATCCAAGTCCAAGTAGTAAAAAGTGTCCAGGAAATGAGTCCACGTAAAAGAAAGTGGTAGGAGTGACCAGAGAGATAGAGAAAAAGATAGACAGATAAAGAAGATAAAGTCGTACATGGAGCTGCTGGAAATGCTGCCAGTACAAAAGCTTAACATCAGCATAAGCTATAGCAGGCTTACTTGAGTTTTGCATTTTTATTTTGTCAGTCATGTTTGGAGACAATGTGTTAGAGATGGGATATTTATGGGATGTTTTGAATGCTTTGCATTATATTTTTCCTTCGGTTTCTGTGGTATTGCAATGCTGATTAATGAGGCCATCTTTCTAGTAACTATATCTTTCTTTTTGATCATAGTTTTCACTCATTGAGTGAACCAGAATATGAAAGTCTACAATGTTCACAAGACTGGTTCTTTGATATAAATGTAATTTAATTATAAAATGGAAAATAAAGAGTAGAAAATTATATTTAACACTGCCATAGAGTTCTAAGAATATCTATTAAAGTCCTATGGATTGCCTCATGCACCTGCTCTGTTCTAGTGGTTTTTCAGTGAAGTCTTGACAGATTTGTTATTGTGTTTATTTATGTTATATTTATGTTTTCCCTTGCAGAATAAAATGTATCATTTGGAATAGTGAAAGCAAGTAATTTATATACAAAAATTAGAAATAGAAATTGTATAAAGCCTTGTTTCTCTTTTTTAGGTACAGGATATCTAGCAAGAACCAAACAATGCCTCCAATTAAACTTTATGTAGAAATAGACTTGTATTAATTATAACCAAATAATGACTCTGAGGCTGATTTTACCACTTTAAAATGTAAAAACATTATTTACCTAAGCTCTCATTTTGCATCACTCTCACTGCACTGTTCCCTTTCACGTTAACATGGATTGTAAGATGCCACTGTGTATACTCTTCTACCTCAAAAAGTGTTCTGGATTAGAAAACACAATCCTTCTGCTTTCTTTTGTAAAGAAACTGTTAGCTCCCAAAATGAATTATGAGTTAGGTAATAGAGAAATGTTAAATAGTAACTGGCCTTGGAGCAGTCATATCACTGGTTAGAGCATTGAATTCTGCTTATTTACTGATCATATACAATTCTTGTGTTTAAAATGGGTGAACTATTTAAATCTAACCACATTCTCTGGGTTTCAGTTATGTTCTACGATCTTGGGGCAAACAAAAAGAAAACAGACACATTATCCACATGGTCTGACATTGCAGAATCTGAGCTTAATGCCAAGTTTATTTGGACTCAACTGTTTGATTGGAATTAAGGGAATTGGTTCTTCAGCCGGGTGGCACGGTGGCGCAGTGGTAGCGCTGCTGCCTCGCAGTTAGGTGACCCGGGTTCGTTTCCTGGGTCCTCCCTGCGTGGAGTTTGCATGTTCTCCCCGTGTCTGCGTGGGTTTCCTCTGGGCGCTCCGGTTTCCTCCCACAATCCAAAGACATGCATTTTAGGTGGATTGGCGATTCTCAATTGGCCCTGGTGTGTGGATGTGTTTGTGTGTGTGTCCTGTGGTGGGTTGGCACCCTGCCCAGGTATGGTTCCTGCCTTGTGCCCTGTGTTGTCTGGGATTGGCTCCAGAAGACCCCCGTGACCCTGTATTCGGATTCAGCGGGTTAGAAAATGGATGGATGGTTCTTCAGCCAGTTCTCTTAAATGCATCATACTCATTGAATGCATGCACCACCTTTTACCATAATAATTAAATTACATTGGGGTTTCTGCACAAGTATGGCCCATAAATAAACTGTCATACAGGTAAGTTTCAATAAATGTATAGAAAATGATTGCCTCCCTTTGTATGAGTTATAAAGTTGTGAAAAGCACCAACAGTAATGTAACAATGACAGGCAAGTGATTCACTTGGGAACTGATCTTATCTCTGACAAGAGGAATGCGGCAGATTTTGCCATATGGTACCCGTAATGAACAAAATGGAATCGGCAACCCAAAAACTGTACTTATTACAAAGTTTAATGTATGTTTTAATATTGTGTTTGTGTCTTAAAAAATGCTAAATAACTGAAAATGTATCTGACATTAACACCTATAACCAAAAGAGTTTTATTTATATGGTACATTCTCTGAAATTAAATAACTTCCTAAATAGTTTTTTAGTGCTAAAATTTATTTTACTTAAATTGCAAAATGAACCACACATTTATTAAACTCAAAATTGCGATTTTTTAAATCATCGCTTGTACTTCCATTATAATTAATTATGTTAAAATCTAGTTCCTCTTTTCCTGTCTAGTCAAATATTTGTTGCAGATCCTGAAAATTCAACAGGCACTAAACCATTATTTTGGGAAAGAAACAATAATGACAAGGCTTCCTTAAAGGAAAGTAATCTTTTCTTAACATTTATTCTGAAGGCAGCATGTACTTCAATGAAGCAAACCGTCTTAGTTGTGTCCTCTGAAAATATTCATGATGCATTACTGGTAGCAAAATTAGATTTAACCCTAGCTTTTAGATAAGCTGAAATCAGTTGTTTATCAGAGATGCCATCATATTTGCTTGACTGAAAGAAAATTGAAGGAAAAAAAAAATACAGATCGCCAGATGTTTTCATATTCCTTAGCAAAATTTAAAGGTGCACTTTGATTTCATTGGAAAGCAGTCTTACATTAATATTTATGAAACATTTTCTTTATTTATTTTTTTTAAGTTATGCTTGTTTTTTAGGGTAAAAACTGCAAAGCTATAGCTACTAGGATATAAATATTTAAAGAATCCTCCTATATTTAAATACTGATAACCATTATAATTATTATGCATTATATGATAAAAATGAATGTAGAACCATATTAAAAGAGACTTCGTCTTGTTAATTCACATGGATAAAACTACGTATTTGTCTCTGTGTCATTTGCAGCTGTAGATTTCACCTTGCTGGATATAAGATTGTGGGTAGATAAGAACTTTTACTTTGTTTCTTATTTAAACAAATCTTACTGAACACTTTAATTGCTGAGGACTATGTTAAGGGCTGTTATTTACAACATTCTTATTTAAATTTACTGAGACTTGTATAAGAGTAAAGATATGCAAACATTTATAGTTATACTATTACTGATAAATATGCAGCCAGTTTCTAACAGTGCAGATTTTCAGCGTCTTTGACTGTTTGGCTGCAGTTTAGAGTAGTCACAGCGCAAGAGATTAACTGTGGTCTAATCTTATTTTTATACATCTGACAATAAGGAGAGATGAATTTTTGCTACTGCACCTTCCTCCTTTCCTCACCAGGCCTGCTGTACTTTGAAATCATTGGCTGGAATCTTTTGACACTTACATTCTGCCTCCAGGCTAAGAAACTGAAAGTTGCAGACACAAGTAACTGCCTGAAGAGTAAACTATTTCCTAAACCTACTTAATCTGATTTTAGGATCACAAGACTCCAGAGTCTAGGCAGCACTGAGTATAAGGCAGGAATTCAGTCATATTAAGCCACTTATTATTATAAACATGCACATTTTTAGAATACCAAAACCATAGTCCCAAAAGAAAAATGCACTTTTCAGTCAGTCAGCCTTAGTCTGTGTCATTCTTAATATTCTCTGTAAACAGCACGATGCATTTGAAGAACCTTTAATAAAGCAATTTTCTTTAAGAATATAGCTTGCAATGTTCTGATTCCACTGTGTGAGATTTTACTGGCTCAAAAGACCACAACAAGTGCAAAATTTTACTCCACTGTTGTATGGACGTTTTAGCTACACGTTATTCGGAACATTACAATTTGCTGGAAGTCTTCCTCTACTTGATACATACTTCAAGGTTCTTCCACAGCTTTGAGGTAACGCCTGTACCCAGCCAATGCACACATGTCACTTCAATTAAATAATAATGTCACTGTCCAAAATACACATTTTGCTTTGTGTATCAATTTCACCGTGTGATCATGTCAAGGCTTACACAACTGTTCAAACTAAATTCAATGTCTTGGTGCTAATATTAATTTGTGTGCCACTAAATGCAGGCTAGAACAAATGGGTGACCCTGCATTCTGATTTGAAGGGTTATCATACATATATCCTTAAGTGTTAAAAGGATGTGCAGAAGTAGCACATTAATGCAGAAGAAAAGGAGGCTTAAGCTTTTGCTTTAGTGAAAAATTCAGCACTATGTTAGTAACCTGATCAAAATTATTTGTTTGTCACATACTGTATAAGGAGTTTGACTAGAATTTTATATTCTGTGCAAGTGTATACTCTGTTGTGAACTTTGTGTAACTTCAGAATAACAAAATGGTGATCAAATAAAAGTATGCTAAATGCTTTGCTACAGTCCACCCAGGGCCTTTGGGGTTGCATTTGTACAACAAAGTGTCCTAACATGTCTACCATATGTAATTTAACTTGTTTTGCTCTGAGCCCCAATATTCAAGTTCCTGGGGCTAAATTGGTTTAATACTCTGAAGAATGAAGCTCCTTGAAGTAAATGCGTTACATGTAATACTGAGACCTGCAACATGACAAATAATTTTTTCCATAGAACAGATCTCATCTCTTGAAGGTAAAAACGGTACACACTTCTAGCTGATATAAAGGAAGTAAATATTTTGGAAAGATACGAAGAACTTTTCTACTCAAAGCTGTTCACTCTGTTTACTATGCCAGTAATTTTTGTCTCTGTTGTTGGTTTGTGTTTTCTGACTATAACATGTATATTAACTGTACATATGTACAGTATGTATGGTACTAGTCTTTCAAACAGGTCATTGTGTTTGAATTGCTGTATTGTTCTGAATCTAATGAAAACTAAGGTAGAGACGGTTTTTATTTTTACGCTAACATTTTTTTTTCACAGTACTTAATTGTAATACTTCTAGCAGGATATACTGTCTAATGATTTACAGTGTATGCCTGGTTTAAGATCCTAAATAGTATGCCTAACTATTGTTTGTCCACAGCCAGGTGCAATGCAATCTTTTGTAAACTCAACTACCTTGTCAGGATTATCTTTATGCCAAGTTTTTTTATCAATTCTTTATGCCTACTTTTTCAAAAGATTAGACTTTTTCATCAGAAATTAAATTACAAAACCATCCACCTAAGATGGAACTTGGTCTTAGAGAGTTATCTTGTGATGAATAAAACGATGTTGAAAGAAACCACATACAATGACATTAGCAGTAATTTCCGCAGTTACTTAGTTAATAGTCATTATTAGTGAGTAGGTGACTACTGTACATAAGAAAAGTCAACAGTAAATTTAAAGTCTGATTTTGAGCTTTGGAAGAGTGAATTTCCACGAATAACTAAAAAAAAGCTTAAAGGTCTGTCTTAAACCCTTCTTTCCTCATCATATGAAATTTCCTTGCAGACATTTTATTTTACACTAAATGTGTCATGAAAAGGCTTCTAACCCAATTTATACTTCTAATTATTACTAATTTAAATTAATTAGCCTTACTTATTTAATACGTTTTGCACAGTGGCTAGTTCTGCTAATTGTAGGCAGACTAAATTGGCAATATACCTTTAAATTTAGTTTTTTCATGTTTTACACTTTTTTCTGTATACTTACACTTATTAGCACAGTTAACCAAATACATCATTTTTAATAATTGCTTTATTGGAAATATAATTGGGAATTGACTTTGTAAACATTAATAACTGTAAGGATCTAAGCAATGTATATGTTTGTACAGCACTGCACTCTTACTCAATGTATCTGTTTCCACTGTATACCTCTTCATGAATCTGACTTGTTCACTGCTAATTTTAACAGCTTCGGGTTTACATATAAAGTGGTGTTATAGTGTAGTGGTGTATACTTTGATGTAGTTCTTAATAAGATAGTAAGCATGTATGCAATTTTTAAAAAGTGTGAATAGTTAGAAACATGAGAACTATATTTAGTTTTTTCATTCTTTGTAGTCTCTCACTCCACCTTAATCAATGTCTACTACCATTTGTACTTGACATTGACATGAATTTTCTGTGATCAGATTACAGTCAGGTATCAGTTGACTATAAAAAACAGTTGTTTCTCCCTTTATTTAATGCATGCTCTGCGCCAAACATTGTGCAGCCTTTTGTTGCAACTGCTCCTCGCTGCCTGACATAGAATGGAGAGGAGTGAGACGAGGATGGGGACAGACGTTTGAATATTGGTACATGATGTTAGATGTGTATGGTCTTCATCATTTTACTTTGTTTATTTATTCAAACCATACAACATAAACACCAGCATTTTTTGCAGCAACATTTCAAGGGCACATCTCTTTATTTGCTGAGTCTGACATTGATTTTTGTGTTCCATTACGGGCATCAGAAGGTGCTTCTCTTATATTGTAATGTTTGGACATCAAACCCTGCCCACATCTAATGCCATTACATCCCTTGTATCCAAGTGAAGACACTTAATTACCCTGCTTTTCACTTCTGTATATCATCATAGTAATTAAGCCTGCTTTCTTGGTTTATGCTCCTTTTTTGCTCTTTGAGACCCGACACAAAACTTTACAATTTAACGAGTAAAATTTGTACTATACAGAACCTGTTCAGTTTTATCTAACCCCGGTTTAGCAATCATACTATGTTCTGTTAATAATGAACTAAATTATTTAATGAAAACCCATCAACATAGAAATAAACATAATATGTTTCTTGTCATGCTGTTAAATCTGATTGATTACAACTATGCAAAATACATCTAAAAGCTTATAGGCAGTCGACTATAAAAAAAATTTTCTTTTATCCCCTTCTCTGTTTCCTACCAAAAGAATTCTCTTTTCCATGGTAATCAAGACCCTAAACTATAGTCACAGAAGCTGGTTTTACAACATGACATCTTTGTTATTCCTTGGGGAGTAGAGAGCATGGTATATTTTCAGTAGCAGCTCCACCTTTCTAAATTTGTGCATAAAATAAGGTAACTGTTGTACCGTCATTAAATCTGACATAAGGCAACTGCTGCACCTTTGTTAGGTATGGATTTTCAGCTTATTCATGCATTAAATGTTATTTTCATTTTATCTTGGAAAGCTAACTTTGAGGTAACCTCATTGCATATTTGTTGCTTTACACTTGTAAAAACTTTCCAGTATCCATAGGATACTGAATAATCTACAGTGTATCATGTAGACTAATGTGCCATATGGTATAATACAAACTCTGAATGCTTCATTGAGTGGCACAGTAAATACAATGAACAGGGCAAGATATTTCTAAAATAACTCCAAGTGAACTAGCTGAGCGATTCAATAATAACAGCTCATCAAAACAGACAATTAACCTCGAGTTGTTTCATGCTAATCATGCAATCCAATTGAGATAAGGACACTTAAGCACAAAAAGTCTTTTTACTTTGAATGAACAAAAATAACATTACACTCTCTTTTTAAATCAAATCATAATATTACTTAGTAGATTATTAAATGAAAAGAAAAGAGTGTCTCTTTCTTTGAAGAATTTAATTTATCCGATCACATATTTGTTTCCAGTCGTATAGCGTAAGTCTCTGATTCACAATGTTTATGATTTTATCCATGAGTTTGCAAGGAAGGGCCCTTATTCCTCTGGACCCATCAAAATTAAAGCATATGATCCTCTGTCTACACTGTGTTAGTTAAAAAAGTCACAGTTTTGCAAGTCTGCCTGGCACTTTCTGTCTTATGTGAAGGGATCAGAAAAGTAAACTTGGTTTGCTGCTTCAATATTCTATGAAGGCTATCAGATATTTCACTGGGGACTGCTGTTCTAAAATGGTTTAAATTTGTCTATGAGAACAATTTGCTCCAAGCTGGTGTATCTATATCTAGGATATATGATGAACTGGCCACCATTCTGTTTTAGTTCCTACTTTGCACCTAATGCCTCTAGGATAGATGCAAACAAGCGTCCAGAAATTTGATTGGATTAATCCATTTTTGAACTGCTCAACTCTAAATGTGTGACTGTGTGCTGAGTAGCTTAAGAAGAAGAGACAGAGAAGGTGCACTCTCAAAGAATGTATGGTGTGGGATGGGTTCCATTTACCATGTGTTAAAAATAGTAGCTTGCAGATTTCAAGTGGCACAGTGTATTTTATAATTGAAAGAGATCTTCATACAGTATGAGTTTGATAAAGTAATATGACTCTCAGCAGTTATCTACTCTATGTATATAAAATGCTAAGCCTAAAAGTGCAACGATTTTATGTGACGTTTTTTGTAGTTTAAGTCAGTGAATTTCAAAAAACGGGGTTTACCTCACATGCATTTATTGGTGACTTTGCAAAAAAAATTATTAACTGCTGATGATGAATATAATTTTGTCAGTGCTGAAATTCCAAACAGAGAAACCTATCCTAAATTATTAAGTCATAAACACGTCTCACTGACCTTATTTAAAAGATTCATCACATTGGGACTTGAAAGATTCCAAATATTGTTTTTAAAGAAGTTCTGAAATAAAAGTGAAACTAATGAAATAGCAACAATTCAAAGAAAAAAAAATCTTAAAAGTGTGTATCTGAAAAACAAACACAGGGGTTGGCGAGCGAAGCGAGCAGGGGGTGATGTATCTTAATTTACATATTTGTATTCTTTGCTCACCCTGATACATTTTATTACAAAATTTATGTTAAAATCTCAGGCATTTTGTAAAATCATTTGATGATGAAAGGGGTCATGATCATGAACACATCAATTGTTTAGGTAAATGAAACCAAAGCCCAAAATGAGAGGCAATTGTCATAGTCAAGAGAATAACGGTCAAAACCAAAAGTACACGCGAGAAAATAGCATAAAGACAAACTCTGAATATTGCAGAGATTTGGTATCTGCAGATCGGATAAGGATTTGCACTCATGGCTGTCCTTTTATCCCATTGCATTTATTAAGTATGGGTCACAACCTCAGGGGCCACAACCCTAGCAATGCTGGAAGAAGATCTAATGATGGAAATAAACACTGGCAACCTTTGAGGACCCAGAATCATACCAAATACTGACATATATAGCACAGCCCTGGACACAGCATTTTGGTGTATCTTTATCCACAGCGCTAATTTTGCATCTTTTCTCAGCCCCAAGGAATTGATGAGAGACTGCATTTGTAAACTGTTGTCAAACATTTTTTTTAACCAGTATTTACTTTTTTTCAGAGTCACAAAACTGTCATATGAAATTAGCTATAAAGTTTCTCATCAGTCTTAACCATTATTGAAACTCAAGATGAAACTCAAGATGAATGCAATCTTAGAAAATCTATGTTGTAAAAAATTAATTCATGTTCTTTGGTCCATTTCAGTGGTATGATTCAGTGGTATATGTCAGATATTTCTGCTGTTACATCTTATAATTCCAAACCCAGTAGAATAAATATTAGCTAAGGTTAAATATGAAAGAAAGGTACACAAGTGTTTGGCTATAGATACCTGTAGATAGATAGATAGATAGATAGATAGATAGATAGATAGATAGATAGATAGATAGATAGATAGATAGATAGATAGATAGATAGAACAAACTTTATTTGTACACAGGGGAAATTTGGCTTTTTACTGAAACTATTTATTAAATACATTCATAAATAGGTAAACAATTAAGTAAATAAATAAATATACATGCACACTTTGGTTTGAACACACACAAGAATGACTATAAAGGAAGAAAATTAAAAAAATAAAACAATCATAGTTCAATGAGGAGTTATGCAGATATACTGCTTTTGGTATAGAGGATACCAGTAGTGCTTCTTGACATACTTCTACTGAATAATTCATTGACTAAAAGCACTCAGTGTTAGTATGTCACACAGAGGATGTGCAGCATTGTTCATAATGGCTGTCAGTTTTATTTTTAATTCTCTCCTTTGCTGCTACCTCCACGGGGTCCAGAGTGCATCCTATAACTGAGCTTGCCCTTTTAATTATCTTCTACTCTAAAGTACAACAACAACAACATTTATTTATATAGCACATTTTCATACAAACAGTAGCTCAAAGTGCTTTACATATTAAAGAATGGAAAAATTAAAGACACAATTATAAAACAAAATAAATCAACATTAACATCGAATAAGAGTAAGGTTCAATGGCCAGGGGGGACAGAAAAAACAAGGCCACCACCACAAAGAAACCGGAAAAAGAAACAGAGAAGAGAGTAGGGGTCAGTAGCGATTTTAGAGCCACCATGAATAGTTATTTTGAGGAAATTGAACATATAGAGTATCAGGATTAAGTTAAATTAACATTAAAATGAAGTTATAAAAAGGCCATATTAAAGTAATGTGTTTTCAGCAGTGTTTTAAAGTGCTCTACTGTATTAGCCTGGCGAATTCCTATTGGCAGGCTATTCCAGATTTTAGGTGCATAGCAGCAGAAGGCCGCCTCACCACTTCTTTTAAGTTTTGTTCTTGGAATTCTAAGGAGACAATCATTTGAGGATCTGAGGTTACGATTTGGAATATAAGGTGTCAGACATTCCGATATATAAGATGGGGCGAGATTATTTAAGGCTTTATAAACCATAAGCAGAATTTTAAAGTCAATCCTGAATGACACAGGTAACCAGTGTAGTGACATTAAAACTGGAGAAATGTGTTCTGATTTTCTTTTCCTAGTTAGGATTCTAGCAGCTGCATTCTGCACTAGTTGCAAACGATTTATATCTTTTTGGGTAGTCCTGAGAGGAGTGCGTTACAGTAATCTAGTCGACTGAAAACAAACGCGTGAACTAATTTCTCAGCATCTTTCAGCGATATAAGCGGTCTAACTTTACTTATGTTTCTTAAGTGAACAAATGCTGTCCTAATGATCTGATTAATATGTGATTTAAAATTCAGATTACAGTCAACAATCACCCCTAAGCTTTTACCTCCGTCTTGACTTTTAATCCTAATGTATCCAGTTTATTTCTAATAGCCTCATTGTATCCATTATTGCTGATCACTAAAATTTCAGTTTTCTCTTTATTTAACTTGAGAAAATTACTATTCATCCATTCTGAGATACTAGTCAGACATTGTGTTAGTGAATCAATAGAATCAGGGTCATCAGGTGCTATTGATAAGTACAGCTGTGTGTCATCAGCATAGCTGTGGTAGCTCACGTTGTGCCCTGAGATAATCTGACCTAACGGAAGCATGTAGATTGAGAATAACAGCGGACCCAGAATAGAGCCTTGTGGAACACCATATCGGATATCATGTGTCTTCGAGTTGTAATTTCCACAACTAACAAAAATTTTCTCCCTGTCAGGTAGGATTCAAACCAATTTAAGACACTGCCAGAGAGGCCCACCCATTGACTAAGGCGATTTCTAAGAATGTTGTGATCAATGGTGTCAAATGCAGCACTCAGATCTAAGAGGATGAGAACAGATAAATGGCCTCTGTCTGCATTTACCCGCAAGTCATTTACTACTTTAACGAGTGCAGTTTCTGTGCTGTGATTTGTTCTAAAACCCGACTGAAATTTATCAAGAATAGCATGTTTATTTAGGTGGTCATTTAACTGCATAATGACTGCCTTCTCCAGAACTTTACTTAAGAAGGCAGGTTAGAGATGGGTCTAAAATTTTCAAGAGCTGAGGGTCAAGATTATGTTTCTTAAGTAGGGGTTTAACTACAGCAGTCTTAAGACAGTCTGGGAAGACCCTAGTGACGAATTTACTATGTCAAGAACATTATCAATTAGCACGCCTGATACTTCTTTGAAAAACCTTGTTGGTATCGGGTCAAGGACAGGTGGAGGGTTTTAATTGAGATTATTTTTTTAAATCAGGTAAATCTATCCTAGTGAAAGAGTTTAATTTGTTTATAACAGGATGCTGGGGTTTAGGAGGATCCTTAGTGTTGGGGAGATATACTATGTTATTTCTAATATCATTAATTTTTGATTGAAAATACAGCGACAGCCTCACAGGTTTCACTGGAAGCACTTAGGAGGCATTCCTTTGAGCTACCTGGGTTTAGTAGGCGATCAATTGTTGAAAATAAGACTCTGGGATTACTAGCATTGTTATTTATAATCTTGGAGAAATAGCAGCGTCTCTCAAGACGGACAGTGTTATTGTATTCTGTTATTTTGACTTTTAATATTTCGTGGTGGATAGTAAGTTTAGTCTTCCTCCATTGACGCTCAGCTCTACGGCATGTTCTCTTTAAATCAGACACTCTTTGGGTCTTCCATGGTATACCAATGCTAGAAGATTTTTTCACTGTCTTTTCAGGTGCAACTATGTCAACAGCAGCTCTCACTTTAGAATTAAATCTTTCCACCTTACTATTTACATTGTCCTCGCTATTATAGCTGGCACTATAAACGGACTGATTGCTTAAAATGTTTGTAAGTTTTAAAGCTGCTGCGAATCAAAGAAGCGTTTTTAACAATATGCTTCTCATGAGTATTTCTATATTAAAAAGTAGAAGAAAATGGTCTGATAGACCATATCAATGATCTGTTTTATATCAACTTTCAGTCCTTTAGTAATCACTAAGTCTAATGTATGACCTGCTTTATGTGTAGGCTGATTTATGAGTTGTCTCAAATCAAAAGAATCCAGGAGGTTCATAAATTCTTTTACTTTTAGATCACACTGATTATCTATATGAAAATTAAAGTCGCCAACTATTAGGAGTGTGTCATAGTTAGTAATTAAAATTGACATTAAGTCAGAGAATTCCTCAAAAAACGACGCGTTATATTTAGGAGGTCTATACACGGATAGTACTAGAACTTGAGAATCTCCATGATAACAACGGAGATACTCAAAGGACTTGAACTTACCAAAACTGACATCTTTACATTTTAATCGGCTCAAGTAAATGTTAGCCAATCCGCCCCCCCTTTTTCCCTGGCGGTCTGCACGAGTAAAACTGTAATCCGGAGGCAGATTCGATTGAAACTGCTGCGCTATCTGAACTAAGCCATGTTTCATTTAGTGCAATAAGATCTATTTTTTTATCACTAATAAGATCGTTGATAAAAAACGTTTTGTTAGTTAAAGCTCTAACATTTAATAGTGCCATATTTAATGTTTCGGAGGTGCAGAGATGATACTATATGCGTTATTGATATTTGGAATAGGAACTAAATTATTATTATTAGCGCGCTCTGTGTGTATTTTTTGTTTAATCTGTGATCTGTTTTTATAGTTTTAATACATTGTTCCTCTAAAATAGTGATTTTAATTAGATTATTGGAGTTTATGCCGTATTTCCTAGGTTTTCTACGTGCATTGAGATTGCTTATTACAGTATTAATGGTGTGCACTTTAACGGAAGACTCTATTAAACATTCATCATGTCCTGGCACAACAGTATTATTTCGGAAGGGGTTAAGAGCAGAGATAGATAGTCAAGAAAACGGATTACCTTCGATATGTTTTCGGAGAGGACCCGGGCACTGAAACTGTTCGGATGCAGGCCATCACGCTTGAAGAGACGCGGCCTTTCCAAAAAGAGATTCCAATTGTTGATTAAAACCACATCCTTCTTCTTGCAGAAACCCTGTAGCCAGTTGTTCAATCCTAGCAGACGACTGTAGTACTCGTTGGATCGTCTGACGAGAGGTAGTGGACCCGAAACGAAGATCTTTGCCGATGGGGTCCTCTCCTTCGTGTCAGTATTAGTAATTCTTCTTCTATGGCCTGTGTCTGTTACTTCCTTAACTACATCAAACAGCTGACAATAAAAGATTAAGATCTAGATAACACAATAAAACTAATTTACCACAGTCAATAAATAAAGACTCACAGACTATCATCATCATAAGCAACCTTGATATTCAGTACTTCACTTGCCTGTCTTCCAAAGACTTGAATCTGTCAGTTCCATTGTAGAAATAACAACATACAGTAATCCCTCGCTATATCGTGCTTCAACTTTCGCGGCTTCACTCTATCGTGGATTTTATATGTAGGCATATTTAAATATATAATGCCTACTTAACTAGCTTCTAATTGAGCATTTCATCACTTTGATAAAAAAAAGAAAACAAACAAAAAATGCACTAAGAAAAATTGTTCTTTAAAGCAGAAATAAAATGTACACAAAAAACTGATATTGTAATCTTTTTTAGTTAGCCAATAAAAGGTGTCATTTTACTTGATTTCTCACTACATTCATAATGGCTAACAAGGTCCAGCACCCTAGTACTACACACAAAAACTGACAAAGTCTGGCTTCTTCACAACAGTCAGACAATCTGACCATTTTCTTTCTTTTTATTATTATGTCAGGTTGTATGATGCTATACTTGAGAGCGAGAGAGTGAGAAACAGATATGGCAAAAATATGAAATTCTACACCTTGAGCCCTGATTACTATAACTTTTATTTCCAGATGCATTTATGGTAATTTTTCATTCTTCTTTCCCACATACTAATAACCTCTGACCTTTCACATTGCCTGCTTTGCAATGATATTTGTATGTTTAGTGCCTAAAGTCCCAACATGAACTGACACCTAGCAAACTAGACAACTCTACCTATGCAGATCTGCCTCTCCAGTGATAGATCATTACGACAACAGGGAGAAGATATTAAACTCCACAACACTGAGGCAGAATCAGAGCAATGATTCTCTTTCTGGTATAAATTGAACAGCCGCCTGCAAACCAATAATTAATGCTGTCATTCCTGTTATATACTGCTGTTTTTGTGTAATGGGCACATTTACTTTTGTCTTTTTTCATGCTGTTTTATTTGTGATAATTTCTTGTTAGATCCTGAGTTTCACCATTAGCACATTGTTGTCATGTCACAAAGTGGGCACAGCCTCTATTGTGAATTTTAGTTAATGTGTTAATGTTTACTTGGTTCAATAAGTTATTGTTTTGGAACTTATATTTATTGTTTGGTTAGGATTTTTAACTAAGCACAATTGATTTTTACTTTATTTTATCATTACTTTTTGGATTTAATGCAATTGCCATAGCCACTTGCTGTCAGAGGCACAGTCCTGGAAGTCGTGCCACCTAACATCATCACTGTGACTCTATTTAAAGCAATGTTCCAAAGAATCCTGGATATTTAAACAAAGACTGTGGCAAGTGATTCATACTAGATTCAACAGTTTTTTTTACTTCTTGCCAGGATTTTTCAGACAGATCATTGATGGCATATTCGGTTCTGATTTTGATTGCTTTGACTTTCTGGTTTTGACCGTTGCAATTTTTATAGTTGACGATTTCATCTCCCATTCCTTTCTTTTTTGCCTATTTGCCTGCAAATGTTCAACCTTTGCATTTCTGTGCTGTGGCAGTTTATGTTCCCTTCAAAAAGATGCCTGACGACATAGTAACATTAGCGTATTTTTTTGATTTCTTGTAGAAAAAACGAACTTCATGATTTTCATGTTTTTGCCATTAATAATCATACCTTTCTTCTTTATTTTATTTTTGTATTAAGCAGTTTTGTTTAAAATATTTTTCATTTACTGTATTTTGTGCCCTGTAGCACTTCTTTATAGAGCAATTTACTGTTTAGTAGCTAATTGTTTAAGAGAGGTACTCACTTCTGTTGCATTCAGGTTTAGCTTCTTTCAATGGCTAGATTTTAGGACACGTTATAGTTTTTCTTCGTACAAATATAATTACTAAAAACCACCTTTAAAGTATGAAATTAACTTTGCAGGTTAGAAAATAATCAAATTCATCTGAGATAAATGCAAAACCAGTTTAAAGTTCACTGGCAAAGAATGATGGAATAAAAAATATACAAAAATATTTTAATGAATCTCACATTTGACACTGATTACTTGCTTAATATACAAATAATTCATAATCAACACTACATTATTTTTAAATGTATTTCTTTGATTAACAGTAGTTAATGAAGGAAGTGAATTGCTGCTAACTTGCCTAAAAGGTTGTATCTGGTGGATTTCTAATAAAATAAAGTGAATTATCCTGTAATTTGTATCATTGCTAGTAGAAACAGCTTTGTGATGAATGGACAGGCAACTTTTACTTCAGTGCTAGTTCTTCTGTCCCAGAGGTTCTTGTGCAGTGAATAAATTAAAGAAGACAGTTGTATAGTCAAAAATAAATTAAAACATGTACTATTATGCTTTTTTAATGGAATTTTGAATTTCATTTACTTAAATAATCCATATTTTTACACATGTACTGTATAATAGAACAGTTTGAGACAGTAGGAAAATAAAATAGATCTTTATAAATCATTATACTAAATTCATGATGTTGTTTTGGCCTCAAGTCATGCCATTTTCTATTTAATGTTACATAAAAGCAATTACTAACTTCAGCATGGGCTCCTGTAGACAGAGCTATGGGTCTAATGTAACATGCTGACTCTTAATAATAATCATACACTCAGAAGTCAGAGTTACTTCTGTAATCCTTTACTTCGCAGATTGACACAAGGCCTGAGGTAGGCCCAAAGGTGCAGGCAGGATCTCTTTGTTAAGCAAGTCATGCTTCATCATGTGTGCAACAGATGGAAGAATTAAGCAAAGAATGTGTTACTTTTATTTGAAAAGCAATGCCCTTGGCATTCAACAAGTAAAAAACTGTTGGAAAACCATAAATACTACAGAAAGATTATAAATTATAATTCTTGGGTGGTATTGTGCTGGACAGCATTTGGTTGCTTACAAGTTATGGGCATGGACACTTACATATGCAGTATGCTCTGCGTCTAGGTCTCAAACACTGTAACCATGATTGTGATAATGGGAGGATTACCTAAATTTGTTACTTTTTACTTTGTACAGGAAGGATTTGGATCTATTAAATAAACAATCTGAACTGGAATCTGTTGCCATGTGTTTCACTGTCATTAATATGGAGGTACTGTGTGACAAGATACTTTATGAATTATACTTTCATGGGAGTTTATTGTTATGTATTCAGGACATCATATAACTCATGGGGTATTTCAAAGGAAATTTTTACTTATATGGTTATGCAGATATTATTATTGCTTAGATTATAATCTTACTCATCAGAAATAAACTTGAGTATTCTTTTTCTTATTTCCAAACTTTGTAGTTTTTTTTGCTTTTTACCTGGCATGTCTAAACTAAATCTAATTATTGCAAATATCAGGCTATACTAGGCTTTTTTTTTGTACACCTAGATAAAATTGCAGTGGCACTAATTTTCTTTGAAGGTGCTCTTAAACCATACACACTTACAGTTCCAGAACAAATGTGTTTTTCTTTAAATTATTATTCCACTTAACAGTTCTGATGGTCGACTCCTAGAAAACCTAAACATTCAGAATTTGGCATCCAATTTCATATAAATAACAATCAATAAATCTATCTATCCATCTTACAAATGATGAATAAAAGTTATAAAGCGTCTGTTTACTGTATAAGTTTGATAATTGAAAAGGTTAATTATACCCATTCAAGGCTATGAGTATCAACTCGGCTTCCTCAACCTCCTCACCCAATTTATCGCCCCAGAAGAAATCGCCAGTCAGCTACTGAGGGTGCCTAAAATACCACTTAGCAGGCTAGCTAGATGTATGGTCTTTAATAAATGTAAATAGTACTGAACTATAAGTTACAACACAACCTACTAGATGAGTTATATGAATTATATTTTTTATAAGTTGCTTACTCAGTGTAGTTTGAATTGATGGTCGAGAAAAATTTTGAATCTAATGGTTTCATGCAGAGCAAGAGTAAAATATTTATGGTATAATGGAAAGTAATGGTGGCCCATTTAGTACAACAGCAAACAAAAATGTCCATGGAAAAAATAAACTAAATTTTCACATTGTCCGTGTCCCATAATGAACATGTCTATTACCCAGTGTGGTGTATGGCCGGCCGTTTATCCCGGCCAATACCCCCAAGCCGCCAGGTGGAGTCCTCCCTGCAGTATGGAGGTCCCCCGAAGACCAGCAGGGCATCTTGGACATTGTAGTTTTTAGCATGCCATGGGGGCTGCTAGGGGACGCTGCAGGGGGGAACAACGGTTATTTACCCTATGCCCCGGAAGTATGTCCAAGTCACATGGACGAGGGGAATGACGTGCTTCTGGGGTGAAAAAAAGGACTTTTTACCTGACCCGGAAGTGATACAAGATCACATGGACTCGGGATTGGGAACACTTCCGGGTCAGGGAATATAAAAGGATTATGAGAGCTCACAGACGGCGAGCTCAGCTGGGTGGTAGGAGGGCAATGCGTCTGGGAGTGGAGGATTGATTTATTGTGTATTGATTGGTGATTTGTATGAATATAGTGGAGGAGAGGGTACTTTGTGCACTGTGGTATAAAAACAAAGTCGATTATTGGACTTTTACCTCGTGTTTGGAGTCATGGACAGGGGTTCAAGGGAGCGATAGCGCCCCCTATCTGTCACACCAGTCATATGCTCAAAGCATGCAAATTAAAACAAAATCATTACTTCTGGAAAAATCAGTGTACAACACAAACAGGAAAGGCACGCTCCCAAAATAAGTACTTTTATATTGAAGGTCTGACTCTCCCCGTAATTCACTGGTGAAGAGTTGCGTCTGCATGAAAACATGAGATTAATCATTTTTCTTGGCCATCACTACAAACTACACAGGGTAAGTAACATATAAAAATCTTTAAAAATTTCTTCTCTATTATAGATCTCATATAAAAGAGTGATTAGCACTGTTCACTTGGGTCCTTGTTGAGGTAAGATCATCTGTATACTGAAACCAGGAAAAGATCCACAAAATTCTAATGGCTAGTGACAAGTCTCATTGCTCTGTGTATGCTTCAACATAATGAAAGAGACAATAATACAATGGATTGGTCCATCAATAGAGTTGTTGCTCAGTGATGAACAAGCTCATGTCACCATGCCCTAAGAATATTTTTTGAAAATTGTTTTCAGATCAACAAGAAAACAGGCACCGGGGCTTGCTAGTGAAACTCTTCAAAAGTGTATCTACTGTAACTGGGCAGTTGAAGTGGTAAACTTATTTCTGAAAGATATATATATTCGCAGGATCCATATGGGTGATGGGTCAGTTCATCAGGAGGGTTAAAAAACGCCCTGCCACAGAGCTTTGCTCTCACCTTAATATTACTCAACCTATATGTAAATGATTGTTCTAAAACACAGTTACATAGATGATATAAGGCATCAGCCTTTACAGGCCTCACTCTTTGGAGTGAGACCAGAACAGGAGTTCTGCAGAAGCTAGAACCTTCAACCAAACCCACATGATGATTTCAAGCATTTTTCATCTTTACAACACCAGGTGTTGTTGAATAACCACAAATAAATGGGGTTCAAAATGTCTTTATGAATGGCCATTGTTTGAAACATAAACAAAACCCAGTTTTTGTAAAAGTCAAAAACTTATCATAAACAATTTTGGGAACAGTGTGAAAAGTTGGACAAAGGAACAACGGGTTGTCGTAACTGTCCAGTTTTTCCTGGGTTAAGCACTTAAATTTAGAGGAAAGCTGCACTTGCTCATTGCTTTTCCACAGCGGAATACTACTCACCTGGCTGGAGAATGTCAGTTTACACCCAAGCTAATAGAAAGCCAATTAAACTCTATGTTGTGTGTAATCACTGGCACAATCCATTTTGCTCCGACCCTTTGGCTTCCTGTACGCAACAACATTGTCGCTAAAAGAAAACAATTAAAATGTGACGTTAGTCTTCATAAATGGGGACTGATAGATGACCCAGTGTGAGAATGTGCTTCAGCACAAACAATGTTCTGCATTGTTGACAGCTGGCATCTGACTATGTACAGTGAAGGAATCAGCCAGATTCATCAACTGATGAATATAGAATTAAATGGCTCAACAGTGTATGCATATGGTGTTGCTAATGATATTAAATTTGTTGTAATAAACAATTAAAATATTAGCTGCAAGCAGGAATAAGTGGAAGCCAGATGTTAACAGATAAGTACTATTAATTTCAGTAAACCAAAATTATAAGTATTATTGGCTTCTCCTCAACTGCTTATACATTCTTACCTCACAATCACTCACCCATCTTGACATCATATACTATTAATAAACTATACACTTGCTTTACATTGTTCGGTAAATACGAAACTATGTTCCAGAAGTCATGCTCATTATCATGCGCAATACTAAAAAAAATCATCAGTTACTTAAAGCATTCTATGGAGTTATTATTATTACTTTTTATTTTGAAATTAAAGAAATTTAGTTTGATATGATTGTAGAAGTTTACATGATGACTGATGTGTTTGGAATTATGCATTTTCTATTTTAATTGAAAGTAAGTAAATCTGTCACTGTTACTTTTTGTTAAAATGAAAACTTAAATCTCACAAAGCAAAGCCAATGTTTTTTAATTTTCTTTTAGGTGTTGAAAAGTAAACATTCCAGTACCGCTGATGAACTGATTTATATAATGCAAAGGCCTTCATAATAAACAAGGCTGTTTATGCAGTTTCAGGTCCTTTTTCACAAATGATACATTTCATTATTTTGATTCTGTGTTATTCCAATGATGTGTATTAAGAAAAAAAATCAGCCTCTTTTACATTTGGCAGTATGGCTAGTCAGAGTGGTCAACAGGTGAGAATAATGAAATAGTAATATACAACTGTTGTTTCAGCTCAGCATAATGAAATCTTTTTTCATGTTGGATGTGACTAATGAATAAGTAAGTACATGCAGTAGTAAGTGCTTTTAGATATACACAGGTGTGGACAACATGGTGAAACAAAGGGGTTGTGTCCCAAGCAAAAATGTATTGAGCTGAAGAAGAAGAAGCCTATTTTAAAAGCTTTAATAAAGCCTAATGCAATCCATGATTCTCATCTTTTTACCACCTTATCAAAAAAGTGGTTGTTGTGGCGATAGGTGGCACTATCGCTCCCTTGAACCCCTGTCCACGACTCCAGACACCAGGTAAAAGTCCAATAATCGACTTTATTTAATTGCCACAGTGCACAAACCAACCTCTCCTCCACTATATTCATACAAATCACCAATCAATACACAATAATCCAATCCTCCAACTCCTAGACGCGTTGCCACCCTTCCACCCAGCTCAGCTCACAGTCTGGGAGCTCTCACAGTCCTTTTATATTCCCTGACCCGGAAGTGTTCCCAATCCCAGTCCATGTGATCCTGTATCACTTCCGGGTCAGGTAAAAAAGTTCTTTTCTTTACCCCGGAAGCCCGTCGCTCTTCCTTTGATGAACTTCCGGGTTATAGGGCACAAATAAGTCTTCGGTCCTCCCTGCAGCTCACTCTTGCAGCTCCTATGGTAACCAGCAGGGTCTTGTATAAAAACTACATAGTCCATGACTTCCTGCTGGTCTTCGGGCCACCTCCATACTGCAGGGAGGGGTCCATCTGGCGGCCTGGGGGTATTGGCCGGGATGACAAGCTGGCCAATGATCACATTGTAAAGTGCACATATTTTGTATTAATTTAATAAATGTACATAGCATGATACAATGGACTTTTGTTTTAAATATAATGTCACTCTCAAAAGAGTTTTCAGAACTGCCTTAAAATTACTTCCAGAAAGGAAGAGACAGCTCCTCAAGGAGACGCCAGTTGTGGGTCCAGCAAGAGAGGGAAGCTGTATGAAAGGATGAAAGGACCAAGCAAAGCTGGCAGATGAGAAATGAGGCGTGCCTAGATCACAGCAACACAAGGAGCCCAGAGTGAAAAAAAAGGAACGACGAAAAGACGCTGACAGGAGTTCAACAATTTGACGCAACTTCTGTTGGGAAACGAGTGTCCGGTGAACAGAGTGCATCGGTGGACAGTTGAACGATTAAGTGTTGCGGTAACACAGTGTGCAAACTGGACTTTGCACCACTAAAGGTTGTATCCTCCAATTCTTTTTTTAATGGACTTAATCTGGAGTGTGGACTATGTGCTTTCCTTTCTAAAAAAGGAATTTTGTTCCTGATATTGTTAGATTTTATGTTCATTTATCTTTTTAATATACTTATTATTGTCTTGTGTAATAGACGTTACTGCTGCTTTTCCTGAAATTACTGTTGTGTATTTCATTGTGTGTTTACTCACCACCCAATTTAAAGAACCCTGTGTGCTATTTTCTGTAATTCTCAAGAGTTCCCAGTCTCTTAATAAAACTGGGTGGCGTAGTCGGATATTTTAATGGTGTCTAGGTTAGATTACCTCTAAGTGTGACCAGACACCTGTTGCAAAATATATATATATATATATATATATATATATATATATATATATATATATATATATATATATATATATATATATGACTGCAAAAATCCCAGTATCTTAGGAACATACAAATTAAGGTTTCTGATAATATCTGTCAGGTATTGATAATGTTGAATAAAAATTCTAATTTTTGAGGTGGATTGATGAAACAAAATAAGTAAGTAACCTGTCTCTTTCTAGAGTTTATCATCATATCAGGATTATGCCTGACAAAACTAATAAAACTGAGTTAATAAATATGATTAACAAAAGACTGCGTTAAATGAAATCTTCAAAAAGATGGTTTTCATTTGTAAGTGGGGACAAAATGCATTGAAAAGGTAAATTAAATAATGATTATCTGTGCCTAGCCATTCATTTGTTTAACCCACGATAGTCAGTAGACTCATGGAATGCCATGGAAGCAATGATCTTGGAGCAGAAATTAGCTTAAAATGGGACATCAGTCTGTCACAGTGCCCATCACTACGCTTTTAAAATGATACTTATTTCCTCTTCATTCAGCCTCTTCAATGTGTTTTAGTTTTTCATCTGTCATTTCCTTCTAATGTCATTCTCTGTGTCTGTAGAGAGGTGAGTTACACATTTTCTGGCTCACACATAATGTGTACAGTGTAAAGTAAATGATTATATGAGGATCATCAAGTAACAAAATGCTGAAAAGATGTGTTTTTTTTAATAAGATACATTGTAAGCTGATTTTATTAAAGGCCACTAAAACTTACGAAAGGTCTTCTCGCCAGTGTAACAAATTACAAAAAGCCATCCAATATCATATTCCATTCATGCCTGGTGAGCTTTCTGGGTGACAGCATAATAATTATTAGGAATTTATTCTTTTAGCATTGAGTGGCTATGAAAGACACATTGGAGTGCTTATTTTACAGGACACAAAGTACCAATTTAAAACCACACCAAGGAAAATTAACTGTAGTAATTAACTGTATTTAAAAATTGTTTATTTGCAAATATATCTAGGATTAGGTATGTCTTAGCAGTCAATCAAACATGTTAAGTACTGAATAAACCTTCCATGAAACAAAGGTTACAGCTTTACCATATAGTAATACAGGGGAATGTATTTTTTCTATCCCTCTGTAGATATGTAATTAGAAAGTGGTGAGCATGTCATGCACATATTAATTTCACACACTGCAATTAGCTTGCAGTTGACCATTTATCACATATAACCTTTCTGATGTTGCATATTTTCATACCATGATTACTGTTTTACAAGAACTTTTTAGTTTTTTGGGTGATCATAAATGTAAATTCAATTAATATGTTTCAAAAGATCAAATGAATGTTACATGTATGTATAATGAAAAACAGGTTGCTGCATGGATAGTGAAAATAAATTATAACGCATGGTTGAAATATTTAAAAACTATACTCAAATGTTTTAATGGATACAAGATTTGCTTTTGAAAAATATAACAGGCTCAGTAGGGTTAGCATAAATTGCCTGTAATTAATTATTCACACTCCCCCCAGCAATTCAGAAGTAGGATAAAAGTAATTTAAATATATAAAAGCTTGGATGTGTCCACATTGAATATTTTGATACAACAAATATCCTTAATAATTCAACAACAGGAATTAGGCAAAAGATAAACTACAGCAAGTAATGCAGAATTTATGAGTACAGAAAGGGAAAAATGGTCACACTTGCTGTTAATCAATGAATTATTTTGAGTAAGATACACTGAACTGAATATTGAGGAAGATCACAATGAGCAAACTTTAAAGTGTAGTATCCTGGAATGAGACATGACACATTGTCAACAAAAATAAATGAAGTCATGTATTTGCATACGGTGTGACGCAGGAGTCAGACAAGTGTATGTGTGAGGGTGTCCTGTGCCTCTGAAATGATGAGCCCCTTTGCAGATGGATTTCATTGAATGCATAACCTCTTACACTGTAGCAAATATTTTATTCATTGTATTTTTTAGCAATAATACATTTTTCAAATAGTAAGACTGCTAAATATGCTATTGCCACTTTGCTTTGCTCTATATTATTTTTTATAAAGATATTTGTTTACTGCGGTGGGCTGGCGCCCTGTGTTGGCTGGGATTGGCTCCAGTAGACCCCCGTGACCCTGTAGTTGGAATATATCGGGTTGGATAATGGATGGATGGATGGATGGATGATTGTTTAAGACATATTACCTCAGGCTATAAAACTACTAATTTAATATTTGTGCATTGTCCTTAAAATCTGCATAAATTCAAGGAGTATTTAATAGCAATACTACTTATTTTTAAGATCTTGTGTTGCATATTATTAGAGAGTTTAATTATTATTATACATAATTATGTGCCTTTAACCAAACTAACTCACATACAGTAAAATTAATATATACATATATTACTTTATTTTACAAAAATGTACAAAGTAAGGAGATTTAAAAAAACTTTCATATCCAGTTAATCTTGTGGCTAGATTATAAACTATCTCTATAAAGAAATGCTGTTAGTTAATAATTGACAGAGTTAGCTCAAGCAACAGAAGAGGAACCTGATACCTATAGTAAGAAAGGTTAAGCTGTGCCACAATCCTTTGTGGATAGATGGGTCTTCCACAGGTGGCTGAACATTAGCAGCCTTGGAAAATTCTGAAAGCTCATAAGAAACTCTGTATATTTTAACAATAACTAACATCTAATATAAGGGCTAAAGCACAATAGGGACCTTTTAACATGAAACAACTCAAGGAATATGGCATCCATTTAGATAACTCTGAGTACATACTTGAACTTGTTTTCTAGGAGCAATAGCAAGTCAAAGGGACCAGCAAAAAGACTGAAGTCTGTGCAGATGTGGATAAACAAAAGATGTATTATGTGGACAAAAGCAATTTGGCAAAAGTGTGAGGAGTTGGGAAGAAGGTGGTGGCAGGCCTGCCAGTAGAAACAGAGAGATGCATAGTTCAGGCCAGGAAGAAAAAAGGCTGAATAATGAATAGCAAAAGTAATAAAGAAGAAATAGTACTTTTGAATGTCAATATTGAAGACACAGGAAAATGAAAAGTATTTTGAATTTTAATAACATTTCTGTGACTGTAACTTTTATTTTAGATGTTGAGCTAGATGTCAGACCATTTCAATCTTGTGGTAACAAACCTATGCCTGTTTTCTGCCTCCTCTTTTTGGTAATGTTAGATGTCATTGTTTACCAGTCACTATTTAATTGTGCCATTTGGCACCCAGATTCCATCTTGATGCTATGGGCAGCAATGTGCTGTCTGTGATGTTAAAGCGAAGCTTGTTCCCACTGGTGACCATGAAGTGTTGCAACCTTTTGCTTTTTCTCCCTGCCTCCCCCTCAATATCTCCAACTTCTAACTTCATTATCCTCGATGCTGCCAGCCCATTTTGTGTAGATGCCCCAGTTTGTTCATACTCCGATCATATTTCCATACCAGATAGATAGATAGAAATTATAGAAATTGATAAATTTTCCTCGGGATCAATAAAGTATCTAAGTCAAGCCATCAGGGCATCATGCGTTTCTCTGCCAAGCCCTACGTTGTCTTGTTATTTATGCTTTGGTGAGCTCTGTTCCCATTCTTGTTCTGCATGGCTTTTTTTCTTTCTACAGACCCCTTTTCATCACACCTTTTACAGGAGGTAAAAGAAGTAAACAATTAGCCTTACCAAAAGCTGACGAAAGGCTGACAAGGATAAGTACATAGGAAAGGGAAGTAGCTTAAGCAGCTACAAAGTATTTGCTACTCAAAATAGAGCTGTCACAGTAGAATGACTTATTCATAAGCGAGGATGCAAAGACTTTTTCAGGTTGTTGTTCAAAAGAAACAAGGAGCGTTATTAGAAAACTAATGTGCTGCAGTGAGAAAGGCAAAATTAAGACTGGACAATATTTTTTGACAGCAGCTGAGTTAAAAGAAGAGTTTTTGGAAAAAATTGGAATCACAAGAGGCTTTGTAAAGTCTGAAAGAAAGGTAGCTGTGAAAAGGAAGTAGCTGAAAAGAAATGATATGTTTATAACTAGATTTGGTAAGAAACAGACTGAAAAGGACGTGTGGGAGTAGGATGCAACATATATGGGGAAATGAAAGTCTGCACAAATCACACCCCAGCCTCAGCTTTACTCTTCATCTTCAGCATTAAAACTCCAGTAAAGTTCCAGTGTGTTGAATTCATATCAAATTAGCATATTTCCTAAAAGTGAATGGATGTAAAGCCATTTACTTTATTTATGTTGTACGCATTTCCACATAAATCTGCTCTACCTGGATTAGGCTAATTTGCGCAAAGACATGCAAATGTCAAAGAAATGAAGGTGATAAGATAGTAAAAATTTTCGCAAGGTGTTCTCATCCTACAATTTTGCCTTCTTTATGTACTGTGGGACATTATTAAGGAATGTGGCATTCAACAGCTGCATTTATCATACAGACCTAGCATCAAGTGGCTGTTATCATTCTGAGATATTGAATAACATCCACAGGGATATAGCTTTTAGAGTGATGAAGATGTAAAGTTGGCTACAAATGGCTGGCTTTGAGACAAAGATAAATCGTTCTTTTATAGAGTAATATCCTTGTTGAATTTGGAGTGGGAGGGATTTATTGAAATGAAGGAAAGCAATACAGAAAGGTGAAAAGGAACAATGATTCTCTAATGTTTGAAACATACCAGAATATTTAATTGTTTCGTTCAAGGCTTAATTTCTTATTCTTTTCATTATGAGACTTACAATGCATGTTGAAAGAAATATATACTTTTATGTGTATTGGATTTTTTGTTTTTTAGGAAAAGTATTAACCAATTAATTATTCCTACCTGGACCTATAATCATTTACACATAATCATTGCAGTGAATATTTTGTATTTTTTATAGATAGATAGATAGATAGATCTTTCTTTGTCCCCAGAGGGAAATTTTACTTTTTTACAGAAGTTCAATAAATAGATAAATAAATAAATACAGTATATTTACACATACACACATACAGTCCTCTATGGTCTAAACACACACCACTGAGACTAAAAAAGAAGAAAATTGAAAAGAAAAAAAACTTCTGATTTCACAGTAACAATCACAGTGAGGCATTATATAGGCATACTGCTGTTGGTATAAAGGAGCCCTACTTTTCTTGACACACTTCTGCTGAATAATTTGTTGTCTGAAAATACTCAGTGTTAGTGGGTCAGAGAGAATATGTGCAGCATTTTTCATAATAACACACAGTTTTGTTTAAATTCTTTTCTTTGCTACTACATCCAGAGTCCAGAGTATGTCCTAATCACACTGGCCATCCCACAGTTGTTGAAGATGTGAAGGATGTCATTACCCACATTAAAGGAATGCAGTCTCCTAAGAAAAAGGGCCTGCTCTGCCTTTTTTTATTGTCCCTCTGTGTTACCAGGCCAACCTTTCATTGATGTGGACCTCCACAAGTACTTGTAAGTGTGCCAGTGGTCTAACAGAATAGGACTGTAGTGTGTGGCTGGGGCTCTTGCCCGACTGGGACGCCTCCATGCAGGGGAGCAAGCGTGGCCAGAGTGTTACCTTCCCCAGGACACTAGATGGCAACACCCCTGGGTTGCAGCAGTGCCTCCAACTCCCGCAGGGCTGCATGGGAGTTGGAGTGTGGTGAAGCCCTGTTAGGATCTGCAGGTGCTGCCAGGGGGTGCTGCAGCCGGAGCTGCTGAGCCCTTATGGGCAGTTCTTCCGACACACCTGGAAGTGCGGCCGAAAATGAGTAATCAAGCACCTGGAGCACTTCCAGGTGCATTATAAAAGGAGCCAACAGCCACTACTTGGAGAGCCAGAGTCGGGAGGAGGAGCAATGAAGCTTGACCCGAGGAGTGAAGGAGGAGAAGGAAAAGAGTAAAGGAAGGGATTCATTGTTTGTGCTGTGCTTGTGCTGGAACTGTTATACTTGTGGGGAACGGGGAAGACGTTTCCCAAAAGGGAAAAATAAAAATAAAACTTGTGTGCCGTGAACTTGTGTCCCACGTGTGTCTGTGTCGGGTTCAGCTGGTGGTGCCAGCTTGGCTGGCCACAAGGACTCATGTAGTTCAGGATCAGCCTTTTAGAGGTCTTCATGATGTGAAGTAGATGCCACTGTAGTCATTAGCTGAAAAGGCACCTGCCTTCTTTGCCAGAGGAAAAATATAAGATGTTTTCCACAGCAGCAGCACTTTCTGGAGACTTAGGAACAGATTGTTTGAGCATTGCACAATGTTGTTCCACACATGCCATAGGAACTTGAGGACTGACACCATCTGGTCCCATGGCTTTTCCTTTGTGTAGTTTCCTCCTTTGTCTGCTTACCTGGGGTCTCATGTATAAATGGTGCGTACGCACAGAAATGTTGCGTAAGAACTTTTCCGCGTTCAAATCGCGATGTGTAAAACCTGCACTTAGAATAAAGCCACGCACTTTTCCAAGGTACTTCATACCTTGTCGTACGCAAGTTCTCCGCTCAGTTTTGTTCAGGTTTACTGGTGCTTATTTGTACCGTGCTGCTGTGGACAGCGAGAGAAAAACATCTATGTTGTGCTGGGACTTGTGCATCTGTTGCTTCGGGTGTTTGGGGAGTTTTGCACCCGTGGTGTCCACACTCCTAAGTAATCCAGGGCTTGTTGTTTGGAAAACAATGCACTGTCCTTGAGTGTACCATAGCGCCAATGCAAAAGTTAATATAGTCTGTGATTCAGTCGCTCAATATCATCCCCATATGAGTCACATGTCATTTGCCGGTCTATAATTTGAAAGTCATTCAGAGCCATTTTAGTCTCCAGGCTCCACTTCCTTATTATCCTGGTTGTATTGGGTTGCCATCTAATAACAGGCTTGTAGCTGGGAATAACATGGTTCAGGTTGTGATCAGATCTGACCAAAAGTGCCAGTAATTTACACTTACAGGCATTTTTAACATTTTAATAGATCAGGTCTGGCTTTTTATATCCTTCAGTGGAATATAGTGTCTTGAGTGGGACAAGACACAAAACTGACGGAAATGGCAGTTTAATGCTGGAGGCAGATTGAGCTCTTGATACTGTAGGCTTGTAGGAGCCGGTGCACAATTTCCAGTTCAAAGGGTCAGCACATGGTTCTGTGCAATAACCCGTGCCTTGTTAAAGCTGGGGACTGGCAACAAATGGTTGTGGACTAGAATGACTGAATACTGTTTTGCTTCTTTAATGAGCATGAGAACATGCTTCAGAGACGTAACCCAGTAAGACCAACAAATGTCTTAAGTATTCAAAGGACACCAGAGGGACACCAGGTAGGGGTTCTAGCATAGTATAACAGTAACAATAATAGAGTAATCCCCAAACTGGAAAGTGTTCTGCTTGATTTATACTTTCTTTCATTATTTATTCTAATATTTTGCTTATTTTGTCAATAAGCTGCCATATTTGTTAGCTTTTAAACTCTTTGAAAGTATTTATAGCTCAGATGACTGCCATAAGCACCCTCCCCCCTTTTAGTAATATATAAATAGTAATGCAATAATTACCTCAAATCTCTTACTCCCTTAATCCATATTCTAGCTCTGGTATGCCCTTGCCAACTGGGTAATCCAGTACACAACTTTGACCTTCGTGGTAGTATTAGTGTTTTGTACAAGTATCCATAGTTGGGTGGTAGTCACATTCTTGATTGAAACTGGAGTATTCTTTGTGGTCATTTTTATCCAGTCTTATTTTCAGGATGAAGTTAGGCTGAAAGGGCCTAACTTTTTTTATTACTGGAAGGAAATTTAAATAATATAACTCTGTCTTTTTTGTCACTTTCCTTTTTTTAGCTCTCACAAGCCCAAAGCCTGGTGTTCATTTTTGACACACCCAGGAGCTAAATTGTACTTTACTGCAGTAATTTAGCAGAGTCATTTCTGACAGTATATTCCAAACATGTACACCAAGAATCACAGATTTCCAAGTATGAAAAAAGGGAAGACTACTGGTAAGGATGTATTTGCAAATGTACACAGAAAATGGACTTCAGTAAATCTAAACTTGCCCAGATACAGGTTCAGAGCTTTGATAAATCTGTCTGAGAAAGCAATTTCATTTTTAATTAATGCTCAATATGATAAAACTCTAGAAATGAAGGTAAAACAGATACATATAAGACTTTATTCAAGCACCTACTGCACGTAATGTCATGTAATTTCTCCTGGACGTTATCTACCATGACAGTTTGTTCAGTTTTTCTGGCTCCTCGGTGGTGTGTAAGCAGCCTGAGTGCTACATGAGCTTGCTTGTTAGACTCATCCAACAGGATGGGCAAGGGAAGGCTTTCAGCAGCGAAAGAATAAAAGGGATTCTCCTGCCATTTGAATAGGACAGTGACACAAAACAGGCCCACTCCGGACGGATTGCAGCATGGAAGACCCTTTAAATAAGGAATAAAAAACAAATACAACAATGACATGTATTTATATACTACATTTTCGTGCATAAGTATAGCTGAAAATGAATCACAAATAGTAATACATTTTCAAAACAGGTAATATAGAATAATTCCTCGTCTGTAAGCCCCTGATGGTTAAAATGGTTAAAAGTCAATGTCAAATTTTATAACATATGCTACGATCAGATGGCCAGACAGGAAAGGAAAACAAACTCCAGCTGGCCAGGATGCTGGAGAAAATAAATCTCTAAGGGTTTCAAGGACAAAATACTCTACAGACCTCCTAGGTATTCTCAATTGCTTAAATCTGAATAAGTCATTCAATTTTATATACTTATGATAAAAGGTTCTGGAAAACTTGATACTATAGCTATTATCATGATGGTAGTATCCTTCAGTATCAGAAGAGGCTAAAAAGATTAAAAGATACTTTGGCCAGGTCACAGATTTACAGAGAACCATCACAGTATACAAGAAAGAAAAGACAAAAAAAGTTCTTGGCATACAGGTGAAATTTTAAAACATAGTTTTTTTCATTTTTTAAATGTTCAGTTGTACTAGTGACAGAGAAAAATTCTTGATCATAAATTCCTCTTTATCACAGGTTCATTTTGTTGGTAGAATACAAAGGCTCAAAGGCTACAAAGAAATTTATTTAACAAAGATGCCTGTGTAGCATACCAAGAAAGTTGAGTTTCTGTGCCCTGTAATCACAATTATGCTAACAATTATTTATTATTATTATTATTATCATTATTATTATTATTATTATTATTATATAGCTGATACCATGCACATTATAGATAAAAACATTTACTTAAAAATGTAAAGGATGATGAATTTAACATGAATTATACAGTAGAATTTATTGTTGTTGCTGAGACTCAAGATCAGAGGCTGCTTCCTACAGAAGTGTCTGCATACTTTAAATCAGACAGCAAAAAGTCTGTATATAACAACTGCATTTCTTAAAACAATGCTTGCTTATTTAACATAATTAGAAAAATGTCGAAAGCCTAAGAGTACATGATGCTAAAAGGTTATTCTCCAGCACTAGTCTCACTTATCTTTATCAGCAAATGAGTCCACATTAGGGGTATATGAACACTGAGTAAGCCTGAGATTTGAGACTGTATTTGGGGATGGACATTCAGAACTGTTGGAAGGTGCAAGGTTGTTCAGAGCTTTAAAGACAATTAAACACTTTTTAGAATCTGTCCTAAAAGACACAGGAACCAATGTGATGATACTAATATAAGAATAATTAATTAAAATTTTCTTTTTTCTGTAAGACTTGTACTGCTGCATTTTAAAAACACTGAAGCTGATTTTTATCTTTTCTTATTCCTGGTTGGAATGGATTACAAATAAATTAGTTGGCTAAAAAAAGTATTTTTTATATTTCTTAAAAATATTCAATGCTGTTTCTTAATTGAAATACCCCATCTGAGTAATATATTTAATACTTGATTTTAAATTAATTCCTGACCCTAATGATGCCAATATGCTTTACTTATGACATAAAAAGGCAAACCACTTTTTTTCCTCAAAGTTTTTTTCAACCATAACACATTTTCTTTATCAATAAGCTCAATTATGCATGTCCTCCCTCCCACCCTTTGAGGATGGTAAGGTGCAAGTCTCTCATGGGAAATGGAAGAGCAGTGAAATTCTTCTCATAAATGCAGAAATTCTAGCTTAGCACCATTACAGTGAGCTTTGCATCTCTCCATAAGTCTCTTTCAGCATCCAGGATGGTGGTAAGTTCCCATTTATCTTCTCCTAGCATTGGCATTGTTTTCCTCCTTTCTGTGTTGTTGACCCAGTTGTTCTTAAATGAAACAAAAAAAAAACAACTTGTGTTTTAAACACCTGATTAGTAAATCCAAAGCCATACTGCATGACTTCTAGTCATGGTATGTCTGACTTACAGACTGCAGTTACTGATCTTGTCACTGGATCATGTCAACTTTAATGAATGCATGACAGCTTTCCATCACAGTCATGCTCAACCCTTTTTCTGACAGCCAATAACGTGCTGCCTGATGAAGCCAAGGTTGTATGAAGGGTGTAATAGGTGCAGCAAATTCAGCCACAGTCTCTGACCCCTTTTATCTTTTTTCCATTTTGTCATGGTAAATAAAGTACGAGACATCAGACAGATGAGCTTTTCTTTTGATTCTGTGGTCCAAAACACTCTCATTATTTATTCATTTCCTCTTCATTACATGTGTTTTACTTCTAGATGAGCATTCATTGGTTGTCAGCTTTCAGCACACCAAACCCTTCCCAGTGATTAAAGGCAAAAACAACTCAGCAATGGCATGGAACAGTTTTAGTGAGTTGTTGGGTATAGTATGTCACATTACGAGGCTGAAAATCATGAGACTCTGTCTCACTCAGATTATTTAAATGAAGGCTACTGAAAATTGCAGGAAAAGTCATCTAATGTTACATGGCCTTAAGTTAAGTTATGTTGCCTTTTCTCATCTATGATCTTTCCTATGTTCAACTCACCAGAATACTGCCTTGCTAAAGTTCATTCTGCAAACAGGGGATCGCTCTATTCAAAGTTATTCACATGTTATAACCAACTATTGTAAAGGCATTTATACGAATGATGTTCTGTTAGAAATTCCTTCTCTGGATTGGGTAAAAAAAGGACTTTGATTCCTAAGTGTTCACCAAAGTGCGGTAGTGGCTGGAGATGAAGACCATATGTTACAAAACCACCACCACAATTTGGCTTAAAATAATTTGAAATAATTATTTAATTGCTACTAGAGCCAGTCTATAGAAACATTGAAAATAAGTTCCACTTTTGTAATGTATTGATCATTTTACTCGAATTGTACTTGAATTTTTATTTATTACTAGCCAAAGCCCGCCGTAGCATACGGTGGTGTAAGACTAGGAATGGAAAACGGTAAGGTATAACAAAGGCTTAGGAAACCTCCGTCGCAGTATAACGAAAATAGCAAGGAGCGAAACCAATGCCAATGGTCGAGAGAGTACCTTCCTGTAGCAGGCTAAGGAAAACATAGACATACAGTATATAGATAGACGTCGCATTCACTGTGTTGCCCAGTCAACACGATAAGTCAGCGCGTCCGCCCTATTGCGAGTGGTAAAAGTGCCATTTAAACTAATACAGGTAGACGTGGAAACTGGATTTTCTGATGAAAAAACAATAACGTTTTAAACAGTATCATTTACATGCAATTATTTATATCCATGTATACACTAAATGCGTATCCCATGGTCTTAGAGTTGGTGGACGGGGCTCTCTGTCTTGCTTGCCCTTAGTTAGAGTTGGCGGGCGGGGCTCTGTGTGTTGGCGATCGTGGCTCTCTGTCTTGTGTGCGGTGTAAAGTCAATGTGGCTCAGAGGTGCATGTGGACTTTTGCACAGACAAAAGCGACTGAGGCTGTGTTTGTTGAGTTGTTGTGTGCCTCGAGAGGGATGCTGGACTCGGGAGGACGGTTAGAGTTGGCGTGCATGGCTTTGTCGTGCGTATCCCATGACGCGGTAGGAGGGTTAGAGTTGGCAGGTGGGGCTCTGTCGAGCGTATCCCATGGTCTTAGAGTTGGCGGGCGGGGCTCTGTCTTGCTTGTGCTCACTGTCTTGCGTGCTCTCAGTGTCTTGCTTGCGCTCAGTGTCTTGCGTGCCCTTAGTCAATGATATATATATAGATTTATGGTTTTGTGTGGGGGTGTGATTATGACAGCTCAGGACTGCAACAAGAAATTTTGGGGTACCAATTGGGTCTTTCCTTTTATTTGCCTGGAAAGTCAAAACGAAAGAAAGAACTGAAAAATAGCACTCTGTCACAGGGGGTTCAACAAGATAAGGAGGGGTTTCATCTGCTTTAGGGAAGCTCCGTCTCATGGGTTGCTCTGGCCAAAAGTGATGCCTTCTGGGATGCCTAGAAAATTATGTCAGCGGGACCAGAAATGGCAGGGATAAATGCCTACACCAGGTGGCTTTTCCTGCACTCTGGGCAAAGAAGAAAAAGACATTGTTAGCAGCAACGCCCACTCTCATCTTGATGGGTTATTACATACCTTCACTGAGCCTGTGAGGAGGTTCTACAACATGCATGCATGACGGTTTTAATAGAACTTTGAAAACAAATATTTTTAGTAATATTTATCCAGCTGATTACTCTAAGTATGTTATCTAAAGCATCATGCAAGCCCAGAAATTCTTTAGCATGTTTTGAAGCTAGCTAAAATATGTCTCTTATTAAGTCAGTAGGATTTTGAGATTTAAACCTTCTGAGAATAAATTAAATTAGTAACCAAAGTTAGCTCCTGAGATTGCTTAGCCTTTAATGTGCTAGTGTTAATATAGTCCATTACTAGTCAATTGCCAAGATCGATGTTCATCTAATTGACTGACATTGCAAACTGTCATTAATGTCTGTCACTGCTGTTGGTTTGTCTTAATCATTGTTGCATCCTAGTACAATAAAACTGAGATGAGTAAACTATTCAGTGTTCTGTCACTTGCAGACATGATTTAAAGTATCTGAAAGTCTGCATGGTGTATGGGATACTTATTATTGACTGTGCAGTAGTCGTCATCTAAGAAGTAGAAAAATACAAATATAAATTCAAGACTAATTGACAAGCTTAGGATAACGAGCCCATTTAAAATTGCCAGTTATGTTATGCAGGCACATCTTTTGAATGAGAGAGGAAACCAAAGAAAAGCACAGGGAGAATGAGCAAATTCTATACCGAAAGTGTGCATGTGTAATTCAAGAACCCAGGAATCTGGAGAAATAAGGCAGTAGAGCTAATCACACCATAAGACATGCAGGGTTGGGTTGATTAGCATTCTGATGATGTACATTTGAAAAGAATAAGGGTTCAGAAACGTGGCATGATCAAATATAAGTATAAGTCAATACAGTATAGCCAATTGTCAAGGTCAAAATAATAAACTAAATCATGGTAAAAAAAGTTGGGCCAAGACTCAGTAACCAGAAACGATAAAATTCAAAGCACATACCAAAAGTTTGGTTTATCATATCTGCAATCAATGAAGAGCAGTGATGTTAGGTGCCACACACTTCAAGTCATCAATGTAAAGCAATATTGGCAAAGGTGCCCAAAATGGTAGTGTCCAGATTCAGTAAACAAAGCACAAATAAAGATGCAGAAACAGCTTAAATAACTAAAATTAACACTAAGTTGTCAAATGGAAATAGAGTAAGCAGCAAACAAAAAACCCAAATGGGGAGGAAAAAGAAATAAAGAAAACTAAAAATTTAAATAACAACATATTGTAACAACTGAGGACTCTAAATTGAGGGGTTACATAAGAGTGTGCATATGTTAAGAGTGTATGCTACGCAATGCACTAGTATGAGTGTGTGTGCTAGACTATGGATTAATCAACATACACACAGAAAGAACTGTCATAATTGATACCTGGACTATTATGACATGTAGATTATTATTGTTTTTGATAAGTGTACGGAAAATTAGAATGTAGGCAGCATTGTTGTTACTACGTACTGCATAATGAATATATTTTGTCCATTCTTTGAAATGATTTTGCTTTTTGATAAGTTGCATGATCCTTAACACTTAAACTACCATCTACCCATTCATTTAACATTAGAATTGCCAGAGACTACGAGAAAACTCATAAATCTAGCCCACCTTAAATACGTTCACACCTCTCCGTCAGCATCTTTGTCCTGTAAATGTACCGATTAAGACAAGCAGCAAGAAGCCGGCTATTCCATCCCCTACCGTTGCAGAATGTTCACTAAGTTCTCCCAGCTCGTGCCTTGTTTGATTATCTGGGAGTGAGTGAACTACTGGAGTTTTAGAGTGGAAATAATAGATTATTATTTGGAACACATGCATTTCATGTGTGTTCCGTTTCTACAGTAAACTGTGTAAACACATTGTTAAAACAGAAACATTTTCATATTTTAGTAATACATTTTACAAAATGTAGGCATAAACTATAGAATGTGTGAAGCCTGAAGTACAAAGATCAAATAAACACTTTCACAAAAGGTTCAAGGGCAATACAACAGCTTCTGTGGCGTAGCGGTAAGATTTGCTAACTTGTAATCAAGGGGCCACCGGTTCGAACCCCCCTGCCTCCTATATTTGTCATTTTCAGTAGTGAGCTGCTCTTTTTGTTAATATTATACATTATACAGTACACTCGTACATTTGGTTTGTGTCTGTAACAGACCATGTACATTTATAGTACTGTACTTGTAAAAGTTACTTTTTTTCACTTTTATTCTCTCACTCATGAACATGATACATACTACTGCCCTAGGGATCTGACGTTGTTAGTTTTTATTTGAAACTGGGAATAACTGTAGATGTGAGTGATGTTTTGAAGCAATGGAACTGGATATTCTCTAGTCTGGAGAGCTGACACACAAACGCTCTGCCTTCTTTGTATCTCACCATCACTTTATTTTTTTAAGCTAAACTTAGAAGTGGTGAGGCGGCCTTCTGCTGTTATGCACCTAAAATCTGGAATAGCTTGCCAATAGGAATTCGCCAGGCTAATACAGTGGAGCACTTTAAAACACTGCTGAAAACACATTAGTTTCACATGGCTTTCTCATAACTTCATCTTAGTTAAATCCTGATGCTCTGTATATTCAATTAATTCTCAATGTTATTCATGGTGGCTCCAAAATCCATACTAACCCCTACTTTCTCTTCTGTTCTTTTTACGGTTTTCTGTGGCAGCGATCTGTGCCACCACCACCTAACCAAAGTACCGTGATATCCCTACATTGATGGATTAAAGGCCAGAAGTCCACATGACCGTTATCATCAAATTCTTTCATGAGAACCCTGAATACAATGAGGACTGATTGAGGTCATTTATGTTAGGTAGAATGCCTAGAGGGGGCTGGGCGGTCTCATGGCCTGGAACCCCTGCAGATTTAATTTTTTTCTCCAGCCGTCTAGAATTTTTTTTTTGTTTTGTTTTTTCTGTCCTCCCTGGCCATCGAACCTTACTTTAATTCTATGTTAATTAGTGTTCCCTAATTTTAATTATTTATTTTGTCTTTCTTTCTTCATCATGTAAAGCACTTCGAGCTACATTGTTTATATGAAAATGTGCTATATAAAAACTGTTGTTGTTGTTGTTGTATGCACAAGCAAGACAGGAACATGGTAAGATGGGACACTCAAAACATGTACACCTTTATTAAATCAGTATGTGCTTTAGATCTGCCAAGGAACCACTTGTGAATTGAAAGTCATCAGAATTACAATAACAATTACAATTACTTAACTTATTTTTTGGATAGCACTCTTCACTGATTATGAACAATTCTCAGTTAAAGTACAAGTATAGATTATACTAATTACTAAATGCAGTACACATATAAATACAGACTTTTTAAATACAATTTTTGTGCAAATACAACAGACACTTTACAGGGGAACATAAGCCATTCTGATGGGAATTACAATAAAACCCCATGCTCAGTCTCAATCTTCCACTCATAATCTTTACTCCATAACCCAACCCAACAAAACCCAACCCTGTTACGTTAAAATTAATAGTAGCAATAAAAGAACAAACGAGCCTGTGAACACCAGCAATTGAGGGAAATGAACAGCATCAACCCTTATATATAGATTTGCTAAAACACACAGAGAACAAGGTAGAATCTAAATAAACATAAATGGATACCAACAATACCTAGGTAGCTAAAGGGCTAATTGTAATACCACATCAGACCAGTGGGCGGCAGGATGTACTGACTGTCTTTCTCAGTTCCTTGCAGACCAAGTCCAGTGCGTTGCTGCACCCACTACATGACGAAACAACTCGGGATCCCCTTTTGCAACTCCCCCAGGCAGATGCATGGTCCAGTCCCACCCTCCGGAAATGACCCTCTATCTGCCGCAGCCAGGTGTTACATGGGCAACACCTTGGCCTGGTCCAGCCACTCGGGTCCCCAACAATGAGGATCTTACGAGCAGGATCACCCTCGGGGAAACACGTCACATGGCTGTAGTGCCGTAACTGACCCTCCCTCACAATGCAGGTAATGTGCCTTATTCGTGACTCCATGAGCAACCGCTCATTCGACACAAAGTCAAACCAATGGTTCCCAAAGATTTTCCGGAGAGACACAGTACCAAAGAAGTCCAGTCTTCATCTCAGGTCACTGGATAGCGTCCATGTCTCGCAAGCATATAGCAAGACAATAAGCACCAGGACTCTAAAGACTTGGACCTTTGTCCTTTTACATAGATATCGGGAGTGCCACTCACCCCTTTCCAGTGACCTCAAGACCCCCCATGCTCTCCCAATCCATCTACTGACTTCATAGGAATGTCACTGCCAAGGTAAGTAACCTTCTCGACAAGGTCAACACTCTCTCCGCAAACAGACATTCTGCTGATGGATGTGCCTAAGACGTCATTAAAGGCCTGGGTCTTGGTTTTTATCCAGGACACTTGCAAGCCCAGACACTCAGACTCCTCACTCAGTCTCTCGAGCTCCCTGATCAGTGCCTCCATTGACTCCATGAAGATCACAGCATCGTCAACAAAGTCAAGATCCGTGAATCTTTCTTCACCAACAGATGTCCCACAGCTGCTGGACCCCACGACCTTGCCCAACACCCAGTCCATGCAAGCATTGTAAACAGAGTAGGATCAAGAACACACCCCTGATGAACCCCAGAATCAACAGGGAAAAACACAGAGGTCCTGCCTCCACTCTGCACAGCACTCACAGTACCAGTGTATAGGCCGGCCATGATATCCAGCAAACTCGAGGGAATCCCGCAAACCATCAGGATGTCCCACAGGGCAGCTCGATCAACTGAGTCGAACGCTTTGCGAAAATCAACAAAGGCTACAAAGAAACTCTGCCAATATTCGCATTTGCGCTCCATGAGAACCCTTAGTGCCAGGATGCAGTTGATGGTACACTTCTTAGGCATAAAACCAGACTGTTCCGGTCGCTTGTAGGTGAGCAAGTGATCACGGATCCTATTGGAGGACGAACCTAGCAAGAACCTTACCCAGAACAGAAAGCAGTGTTATCCCCCTGTAATTGCTGAAATCCAGGCAATCACCCTTCCCTTTCCAGATAGGGACGACAATTCCTGTTTTCCAGTCAGTTGGGATGATGCCAGTCTCCCAAATGGAAGCAAAGATTGCTTACAATGCGAGGAGGACAGCCTTACCACCAGCCTGGAGAAGTTCACCCTGGATACCACAGATCCCTGCAGCCTTCCCCCCCTCAGCTGGTTCACCACCTGTGTAATCTCAGTGGGATTGGGTGGTTCACAGCTAATTGGAGGATCAGCCTCAAGAACTGCGAACTCAGAGATATTCAATGTCCTAGCCAGAGGATCAGTTGTTGAATGCTTGCAGACCATTCCCGGGAAATCCCACCAGGTTCCAGCGCCTTGGATGACGTCACTTCTGATTCCAGCACCTTGGATGATGTCACTTGCTCTATGGAAGCCGCCATTTTACCTCCAGTCTGACAGTTCTGTTTTGGACTCAGTCTTGTGAACATCTCTGTTCAATTATTTAAACTTTTGCAGGCAGGATATAATATACACGTGGCTGCCTCAGACCTTTATGATGTCTGGAGTGAATTACTTGTTATACTGTTCATTAATTAACTGATAAACTATATTCAGCTGACAACTGAGGAGATTAAAATTGTACCATAGAAAGTCAAAAATAAAGTTAGACACATTCACAGTCCTGGAGACCTCAGCCTAAGTTTTCTATAGTGCATTCTGTTCTGAGCATCCAGTCTGATGAGATAATCTTTCCATCCAATTATCCCAATGCTCCTTTATCTGAGATGACTTTTCCATGCATAGGAGAGCATATTAGCAGTAGAGAAGTGGCACAAAATGCCTAATCCAGATACCGGGAAGAGAAATAGAATACAGTAATCCCTCCTCGATCGCGGGGGTTGCGTTCCAGAAAATCCGCGAAGTAGAAACCATATGTTTGTATGGTTATTTTTATATATTTTAAGCCCTTATAAACTCTCCCACACTGTTAACATTATTAGACCCCTCTAGACATGAAATAACACCCTTTAGTCAAAAGTTTAAACTGTGCTCCATGACAAGGCAGAGATGACAGTTCTTTCTCACAATTAAAAAAATGCAAACATATCTTCTCTTCAAAGGAGTGTGCGCATCAGGAGCAGAGAATTTCAGAGAGAGAGAGAGAGCGCTCGCTAAGAACAGCAAACAATCAAAAAATCAATACGTGCTTCTGTGCTTTTAAGTATGCCGAAACACCACGATAAAGCGGCATTTTTTAGAGCAGCGTCCGTATCTTCTAAGCAAACAGCCTCTGTGCAAACAGACCCTCTGCTCACACCCCCTCCGACAGGCGCAGAGAACGTCAGAGAGAGAGCGTGAGATTAAAGCAAACAATCAAAAAATCAATATGTGCTTTTGGGTTTTTAAGTATGCCGAAGCACCGCGATAAAGCGGCATTTTTTAGAGGAGCGTCCGTATCCTCTAGGCAAACAGCCTCTCTGCAAACAGCCCCTCTGCTCATACCCCCTCCGTCAGGCAGAGAGAGTGAGAGAGACATAGAAAAGCAAACAATCAAGAACCGCACGGGAAGCATATCTTATATCATTGATGAGTTTTAGTTAATATGTAATACATGCTCTGATTGGGTAGGTTCTAAGCCATCCGCCAATAGCGTCCCTTGTATGAAATCAACTGGGCAAACAAACTGAGGAAGCATGCACCATAAATTAAAAGACCCATTGTCCGCAGAAATCCGCGAACCAGCGAAAAATCCATGGTATATATTTAGATATGCTTACATTTAAAATCTGCGATAGAGTGAATCCGCGAAAGTCGAAGCGCGATATCGCGAGGGATTACTGTATATAAGGGTCAGAAACAGTTTATAAATATTGTATTACTTTTTTCTGTAATAATGACTAACAAACAGAGATGCAGCATGCACAGCTAATCAGCAGTTCTAGTCAAGGTATGATAGATTAAGGTAGTGACTCTTCAGCCTGGACATAAATGCTGAGACTAAAGGGGCATCTCTTATATAAGCATTCAGATGACTCCACAGCAGCAGGACCCTATAACTAAAGTCTCAACCTTCCACTGTTATTATATTAAGCCTTGAAATCTTAAATAGGCCTGTATCTTGAGAACATTCTGGTTTGCAAGTAATACAGTAGACCCCACGAAGTTGCGGTTCAGGTTTCGCGGGGTCAGTCGTTTGTGGATTTTTCCTTAGAACCTAACTATTAATTCCTTTTCACGGCGACTTTGATATGTGACTTCTTTTTTACTTCGGGCACTGTGCAACTTTGTGAACTTGAGCTTTCAAGTTTCTCTGACACACTAAGTTTTAAACCAACAAATAGTACATTTTTTCTTGCCCCACTTGGTATTTGCTGAAATTGTTCTATTTATTTTTTTAATTTTATTGCAATCATTCCATACAAATCAATCAGTTTTTACAAAAAGTAGGATTGAGAGCAAATCGACCCTCACCCCTGAGAGAAAGAGGAAGGCCAACAGAGTAAAACTTAAGGCTTGTAAACATACCTAAATTGATGAGTTTGATAAGGCAATAGAGATGAATGGAGAAGAAAAAGAAATACAGAAATAATTGCTTCCTCTGTGCTTTAAGAGCTTATTCTAAAATATTACTGATTAGATCCTGCCATGTTTGACTCACACTGAGTATTTGATTTTTTCTAATTTCAAATAGTATAAAACACCGGTTTCTCACTGACTGAGAGTTGGGGTTCTTCCAGTTTTGCAAAATAAGTCTGCGTGCCAAAAGTGTAGTGAATGCAATCACAGTTTGTCCTTCTTCACTTTAAACCCATCTGGAAGAACACCAGACACAGTTGTTAATGGATTAGAAGCGATTGTGACACCAAGGCTGTCTGAAAGGTAATTAAAATTTTGGTCCAGAATGATGTTAATTTGGTGCAGGCCCAAAACATGTGACCCAGTGAGGCTGGGACTTGATTGCAGCATTCGCAGGTTGGATCTTGCCCTGGAAACATTTTGGAGAGTTTTAGGCGAGACAGATGTGCTCGATATATAATTTTGAGTTGAATAATTGTATGCTTTGTGCATATGGAGCTTGAGTGAATTTTCTGCATTGCTATTTTCCACTCCTTTTCTGATATATTAATCGAGAGCTCTTTTTCCCAGTGACCTCTTGGATCTATGAAAGGGAGGGACTGTAAAATAATTTTATATATTGCAGAGATGGTGTCTGAGTCCTTGAAATTGAGCAATATTTTTCCAGCATGGATGAGGGTGCAAGATGAGGAAAATCGGGCAGGTTCTGTTTAACTAAAGTTCCTAATTTAAAGATAGTAAAAGAAATGTGTAGCTGGAATGTTAAATTTGGAATGTAATTGTTCATAGGATGCAAAGACGTCTATATAAAGATCTCTAAGCAAGTTAATCCCAAATTTTTTCCAGATATTAAAAACTGCATATGTTTGTGAAGGTTGAAAGAGGTGGTTCTCTTGCAGAGGTGCCACAGATAAAAGATTCTCCATCTTAAAATGCTTTCTACATTGGTTCCATATTCTGAGTGAGTGAAGCACAATTGGGTTATTAGTATATTGCCGATAACTTGCATTTATTGGGGCACAGAGCAGGAATATAAAGAAGTACTGCAGGATTTTACTTCTATTGCAGACCAAGCCTGTGTATGTTCATCTATTTGTGTCCAGGTTTTTATAGCTTGTATGTTTGCTGCTCAGTTAGGTAGAGCCTTGCCACCTTCTGCCTGTCTTTGTAGGGTCGCTCTTTGGATATGTGAATGTTTTGAGTTCCAAATAAATGAGGTTATTGCTGAATCTAATTGCTTAAAAATTATTTATTGATGTATATTGGAATGTTTTGAAATAAAAAAGGAGCTTAGGAAGAATATTCATCTTAACAGTGTTAATTCTTCCAGCTAGAGTGAGATGAAGGGTTGACCATCTATGCAAGTCTTGCTTAATTTTTTCCATGCAGATGGCAAAATTTTGTTGATAAAGAGCTTTATGTTTACTTGTGATGTTTACCCCTAGGTATTTAAACTGTTCTGCAATGATAAAAGGTAGGGTGTCTAATCTAATATTATATGCTTGAGAATTCACTAGAAAAAGTACACTTTTATTCAGATTAATTCAGAGATCTTTTGAAATTCTGTAAGTGCTGTTAAGACTGCAGGCACAGAATTTTGTGGGTCTGATATATACAGTACCATATCATCTGCATAGAGAAATTTTCTGTTCCAGTCCCTCTCTGATAATCCCCTTTATCTGATCAGCATTTTGACAGTGTATTGCCAGTGGTTCAATGGCGATTACAAACAGCAGCGGTGACAAGGGGCATCCTTGTCTGGTACCACATTCTAGTTTAAAGTAGTCTGAACAAATGTTGATACAAACTGAAGCTTCTGGATTGGTATACATTAGTTTGATCCATGCACAAATGTTCGGGCCAAACCCAAATTTCTTTAATGTAGTAAAAAGGTATTTCCATTCAATCATATCAAATGCTTTTTCTGAATCCAATGATAATAATATTTCTGGGGTGTTTGACTTAGTTGGTGAGTATATTACATTAAATAGATGTCGAAGATTTGAAGATAAGTGTCGACCCTTGATAAATCCAGTTTGATCTTGTGATAATGATCGAAGAGAGCACTTTCTAGCTATGATTTTTGGGAGTATTTTAACATCATTATTCAAAAGTGAAATTGGTCTGTATGATGCACATTGTAATAAGTCCTTATTTTGTTTAGGAAAAACTGTGATTAATGCTTGGCGAAAAGTTTGAGGAAGAGTTTGATTGTCTCTGGCTTCTGTAAATGTTGCTAATAGGGGGAGCTAGCTGAGGAGAATTTCTTATAAAATTCTGCAGGGTAGCCATCAGGGCCTGCTGCTTTCCCGCCTTGAAGTGACTTTATAGCATCTAGTAATTCTGATAACGCCAGAGGTTTATCGAGTTCCTCCGCACTAAAAGTGTCTATTTGTGGTATCTGTAATGTATCCAGAAATGCATTAGATTGTGTGTTGTCTTCTTTAAACTCAGTAGAATATAAGGATTTATAGTAGTCTCTAAATGTGTGCATTATATTTTGTGGTCGATGATTTTGTCTCCGTTCGTGTTGGTGATTACTGGGATTGCGTTGTGGACTTCTTGCTTGTGAATTTGTTGAGCTAAAAGCTTATTAGCTTTCTCTCTGTGTTCATAGTAATGATGTCTGGATTTATAAATTAGTTGTTCAGTTTCTTTAGTTGTCAAGAGGTTTAGTTCTGAATGCAGAGCCTGCCTTTTCCTATGTAGAGCCTCGCTTGGAAGCCTGGCATGTTCTTCATCTATTCTAGTAATTTTGCTTCTTAGCTCTGATACTTTCTTGGTTTCTAATTTATTTCTGTGGGAAAGATATGAAATAATCTGTCCTCTTAAGAAGGCCTTAAGAGTTTCCCAGAGTATTCCTGCAGAAATCTCTGAGGATGTATTTGTCTCTAGGAAGATACTGATTTGTTTGGATATAAATTCTGTGCAATTCTCGTCTACTAATAGAAGCGAGTTGAGACACCATCTCTGAGGTGAGTGTGTGAGGCATAATGACTTTAGCTCCAAGATCAGAGGGGCATGGTCAGAAATCACAATAGCATCGTATTTGCAAGATTTAATCATAGGCAAGAAATTATTATCTATAAAGAAATAATCAATTCTTGAGTAGCAATGATGTACTGGTGAGTAGAAAGAATATGTTCTTGAGTTTGGGTTTAAAAACCTCCAGGGGTCTGATAAGTTGTGATCAGTTATAAACTTTGTAATTATCTTTGCAGTGTTAGATGTCATTTCCCCTGTGATAGAAGTGCTATCTAAGAGTGGATTTAAAACACAATTAAAGTCCCCAGCCGTTATAATTTTATGAGTGTTAACAATCGGCATGGATGCATGCTGCAAATTTCACTGGCCATCCATCTGGAATTATGAAGTGTGTAATTTTGGATTCTTGTAATGATTCTTGGAGCAGCCTTTTTAACTGACAGCTGCATAAAGAACAATTAGAACAACAAGTGAATAATGTATTGCAGAAGTCAGTCCTACTAGAAATAAATGCAGGAATTAATTTCTTAGCATCTTGGAATATGTTTTAATGTGCCAAAATTTCTGAGATGGAAAAAACATGTTTTGGATAGTTTTATAATGAGTGTTTTAAATGACGTGCCATTGTCAAAGAAAACACCTAAAGTGTGTGCTGATTTGTTAAAAGTGTTTCTAACTGAGTTTAAGAGTGTCAGAATATTGTTGTTTTCAGCATTATTCCTTACAGTAACTTACACTTCTGTATTTTCTCTTCTCAGAGACAAATAGCTCTCTTCCATCCTTTAACTCATTCACAAAATGAATTATATATAACTGGATGTCATCTACATATGAGTGAAAATTATGCTTTTTAATGATTGCTCCCACTGGAACATGTAAAGTGAAAACAGTAAAGATCCCATTACTAAAGCCCTATTATACACCATGTTTACCGTCTATGTATAATGATGGGGTACTGTGACCACATTTCTCTTTGTACTGGTATTGATTTGATAAGTATGTATTAAACCAGTACCTGTGAGCCCAAAGTGATTTTCCCATCTGTGCAGTAAAATATAATGGTAAATGGTATCAAATGCCAGACTGGAATTTCTTAAATAAATTGTGATGGGTAAGGTAAGACTGAAGCTGTGTGGCGGCTACTTTTTCAAATTTTTTAGAGAGAAAAGGTAAATATGAAATGGAGCTATAATCATTAAGCTTATATGCTTCTAGCCCTGGCTTTTTAAATTATGAACTAATAACTGACACTTCTAATTCATCAGGAACTGTGCCACTCAGTAATGAACTATTGATAATGCTAAGAAAGGGTGCAGCCAGAACATCTACTGAGCTTTTTACTAGTTTATCTGGTACCAGGTCTAAGGAAAAGGTAGTAGGCTTCATTTTAGAAATTAAAGTTTCTGCAATGAAGACTGACAGGATATGTTTCTGGTGTACTGAAATTATATTGCAGAGAGTCCAGCATACCATGATAGTTTGGCAGTGCTGGTATTGCATTAAAGGAATTTCACTGCAGAGCAAGGGAGGATGTGGATTCATTTGATTCCTGTTTATCCGGTGAAGGATAATTTAGAGGCCCTTTGAATAGCTGTTGTTTAAAACAATGAGGATTAATTGTCAGAATGTCTTCTTAGTCTGAAATTGTAATGCATACAAACAAACAAGGGTAAAAAAACAGCAAAACTGTGGAAAACTAAAATCAAAATTGTTAAATATTTCCAAGGTTATGATCCTGAAATTCTTTGTTTCAATAGATTGCCCAAGAACATTTTCTTGTTAAATTCAGCAATCCCCATTCAGAAAGGACGCTTTTTCAATGTCACATTTGTTCTTAAATAAGATGATCACCATTATATCACACACTAAAATATCTGTGACAAATACTGTGTTTCTAGCAACTCCTGCAACCTAAAGGTAGTTACTAATATCATCAAATCAGCCACCAAATGAGCTAATATAAAGAAAATGGCAAATAAAAGTAATAAATAAAAGACTTGAATAAGAACTAAATATATGTGGAAAAAAAAAATACTAATTATGCCTAGAATCTAATAGTACTACAGTGGTAGACAATGTAGTGTGACCTGTTGCAGCTTTTATTCAGCAAAAGGTGACAAAGAATGACACATCAATCCTCTTTCCAGATTAAATATTTGTTTATAAGCATCTTGACTTTCCACCTCTGGTAAAAAGCTTCCCTTTCCTTTTATGTCTTCAATTTTAGGTGGCTTAAGTTATTTTAAGGTTCCTCAGAATATTATGGAACATTTTGAAATGTCTTTTTTAGCATTGTGCTAGGTTTCTTCATAGTTTTCTCCAGTTTCATATTAAAGGAAGTGCCAACTGTAACACACTGTAAACTAAAACCTTTTTTATGACCATGGAAATGTAAGCTTTATCAAGTGTTGATTATTTCCTTGCTTAAATTGAGTAAGAAAGAAATATGGATCATGATATTTATGTATAGATTAGATAAACTATTAATCCCATGTGAAAATTCAGAGACATACAGCAGCAGAAACATAAAAAAACAAGGATACATGTTACAGTGTAATAAAATTAGACCATTTCTACTGGCTTCCTTGTTTTCAGTTTTGAAAAAGGCATAATAACAAATTAAGCACAGCCAAAATGTTTTTAATTGGAAACATCTTGGTGACCAGCACTAATCAAATAATAATTCTACTGATCATTTTTGCAGACATCAGGCGCAAGAATCCAAAAACATATAACTGTTACACAGTAATTCTTTGTATGCTACAATTTTCTATTCTATTTAAAGTACTTTTATGGTCTTTGCGAACTGAATACAGTTTAGGTGTCAATAGCATGTTGCAGGTAGGAAATGTGCCATTTTAAAACATCACTCTATTTAGTAAACATGCTAATATTTTTGTACATTTTTGCAGTCAAATGTATTATTAAGTTTTAATTTGACTCCCTAAATAACTCATTTTTTGTTGTACATTTCAAGTTGTAGCTACCAGAAAGCATACCACATTTAAATAGTGTTACTATTACTTACTCTTGTATTTTTTCTAATGTTAGTATGACTCCAAAGCATGTTAATCCCCTGCGTTTCAAAGATGGAAGATGTAAAGGGATTATAAAAGCCTCATCAGAATTCTAACGATTCCAACTGTCCTTTAATAAATCTTCCTATTGTAATACTTCATTGTTAAATGCAAGTGGCAATTAGCACTACTGCTCTTGACTGACTTGAAAGTAAAATTTCAGTCACCTGGCTGGTCTTCATTTAAACTGCTGTGTTACTCATGCAAAGGCCATTACATCTGATAATTAGGAAAATGATAATAATATAATTGAGTCAGTAATTTAAATCAAAATCTGTTGAGGATTACTTCGAAATATTGAGCAGTCATTCCCTCTAGCTATGACCCAATTGTAATTAGCTAGTAGCCAGAACAAATCAAGTGGAAGTGCTTGACTAGTAATTTCTTGAGACTCTAATTTACTAATGCCCTGAGAAACTAAGCAACGTAACCTTTACATAATCAGTCAGAATATACATGAATCTTTACCTCAATATGATAAAATAAAGAAAATATTTTGCTTTATAAAATGGAGATAATATTTCCAATATTTTAATTGATGATAATACCAAACTGTGAAACCAAAAATGGAAAATGCTCCTTCCATCTTTTTAACTTAATTGAGTATAATTTACATCATCAAGATAAAAGGCAAGAATATGTCCTCTATGCAAACATCAATCAATAATAGAAACATTCTGTATTAATATAACTGAAATGCAATTTTTACTGATATCTACTCTGAAAATAGGTGTGACAATGATAGTTTTATAATGTTTGTCAAAGTCTCTCGGTCACTGGAAAGCAGTGTGGGGGACTTTGTGACACAGGTTTAATAGGGTAAGTATTAGCTAGCAGTAGCAAGCCATTCCTTAAAGGACAAAATAGGGCCTTGAAGTACCAGCTGTGCATTGTTCTCGTTCACTGTTGGAGATGGACATGTAGGGGGAAGCTCCATTAGGAGCAGTGTTATTTTAACCTTTTTTTATAGATAATTTCAAGATATCCTGCATTAATTCATCCTGAGGGGATTTAATAATATTAATTAAATATTATAAGTACAAATAAGCATAAGTAGTAAACAAAAGGCTCAGAAGGAAAAGGATAAAGCAATAAAAGGGGGGCTAGGGGGGAACGGATTACTAGGAGACAGTGAGGAAGAGAACAATGCTATTTTTATTTTTTCCCTTATACCCCAATAGCTGTTACTAACAACATAACAATACACTTCATAGCTGTATCACTTGGCAATAATATGAAATCCATGTCAAATTTATCATATTTACAATGTACTACCTTAACCTAAGACAACAAAATGTCAACAAAAGTTCAGAAGAAACATTTCTATGACCAAATAGTGAACTTTGCAAGCCAGATTGTCAAGGGTCTCAATCATGAATTAAAGAGAAAGAAAGTAATCTCACACTTAACAAGTCTAAATGCCAAGGTAGTATTTTTACAGGAAAACTTATTAAGCAAGGACTAGTTTCAGTTACATAAAAAGTGGTCTGGCCAAATTTTTCACTCTAGCTATACAAAGAAAACCAGGGGCCTGTGCGTACGCACAGAAATGTTTCGTAACAACGTTTCCACGTTCAAATGACGATGTATAAAACCTAAACTTGGCGTAAAGCCACGCACATTTCCACAGTACCCTGTCATATGCAAGTTCTCCACTCGGTTTTGCAGACTGGCGGCACCCAGCCTCAAAGCAGTGCTACTGTTCCTGTGTGGTTACCCTTTCTTTCTTAGATGCACATTCCTGACGCGGCTTTATAAATACACTGAAACTAACTGCATACTGTTTATTAGTGTAATGCATCTGATTGTAATTAACCTGTAACAATATAATGGTCCAGGGAATAGCCATAGTATTCCAAATACCATAGCTGCTTTAGCATTGTTCCTCTCAATGCACCACCGAGAATATTTATACCACTGTATCTGAGTGTGGAATCATAGCTCTACAGCAGCTGATTGGAAAGAGAATTACCGGTATACAGCATCAAACACACACTGCCTCAGCCATGCGCTATTTGAACTGCTCTCATACGACAAACGCTTCAGAGCCTTTTCTGTATGAACCTTGCGGTTCAGAAACAGTTTTATCCCAAGAACTATAAATGCACTCAATCAGTTCATCAAGTGCTCCTTGTAGAACTGTTTGTACTTATAAGTACAATTACCTCACTGTAAATTTGCGATACAGTTATAATATTGCACAACCGGAACCACTTTATACATTTTACATATGATGACGATATCATTTTAAGATGAAATGCAGTAAAATATTTTTATTACATTATACAGATAAAATGTTAACATAATTTAAATAATCTATATTGTTAATAATTAAACATGTGAGGACACGGTCTCGCAGTGATTGCTAGTTATGGGATTGTTCCTGCCTCACGCTGTATTCTTAGTGGGGCTGGCACAACACTGGAAGTATAGATGGATAGAATAATTAAACACGTACTACGATGATATTTCAATGTTCCTTAAACGTTTTTAAGAATCAGTGTTCTAAGCTTACAGATGGCTTAACATCTATTACAGAGCTTATTGTGTGGCGATTGGTTACTTGGAGAAAGAAAAGGAAGGACAGGAATTAGAGTTTAGTACGTTTGAAAGAGACAGTACTGCTGCAATAAATGATTTCATCGAAGACACACACCGCGCAGCAAGCATCTTGCCGGAGGCAGGAACAATCACTGCGCCACTGTGTTCCCATGTTTACTAACATGCTTTAACTCCTATCCTGAAAATAATATCAAGTATACATCTCAGTATTTTAATTATTCAGAGAGCTGTAATATCATGAATGTAATGGATTCTGTGTCCTGTCGGAGGAAGAGAAAGCCCGTTTAAGAAGCACGTAGTGATTCACACATAGAGCACATAGAAGAACACATACAAAACAAAGCATTTAACGTGCTACTTTAGTTATGATGGTATTTGAGAAACTAGTAAATTAAACGATTTAAAGATGAAGTTTATGATGTTCTACTTTAATGAGAAAATAAACTACATGATTAAAGTGGAAATTTCAAGATAGGATATAGCGGTATAGCAGGTTGGATAATGGATGGATGGAAGTTGAAATTTCAGGCTTTTTTCTCACTGTGTCCCTATTTTTTTTCTTTTCTCTGTATCCTATGCAACTCAGATGGTGGGCTACGACTTCCCTTTTCACTGCGACTTTGATATCTGACAACTTCTTTTTTATTTTGGGCACTGAACGACTTCGTGAACTTGAGCTTTCGAGTTTCTCTGACACTCTATGTCACTTGATCAGCTTTCTTTTTGTTGTTTATACCTCTGGTTAAACCAACAAATAGTGCATTTGTTACCAAGGTCACTTGGTATTCACTGAAATTCTTCCATTTTCCCTTGTGTTTTTGTCATTGCCTTTTCACAGAATGCTGAGATTAAGGGCTATTTATATTGATTTGCATATTCAAAGAGGCATAATTCTGGAAGGAGTTGGGGTGGGACAGCATGCATGTGCGTTACTTTTCATGCTGACCAGGATTTATAGAGCGGAAGAACATGGAAGTTGGCGTTTGCACAGATTTATGCATCTGGATTTTTTTGTGTGTATGCACATTTCCGCTTTTGTCCATATGCCATGTTTTAGTGTGAATTCTACAGACGGTGTTATGCATGAGGCCCCTGGTCTACAACAGAAATAAAATCTTACAGTACTTCTTTATATTTCCTGCTCTTTGCCCCAATTAATACAAACTACCATCATTACACTAAAAATCCAATTACCCTTCATTCTCTCAGAATATGGAACCAATGTAGGAAGCACTTTTAAGAAAGAAAAGCTTTTATCTGTTGCACCTCTACATAACGACCACCTTTTTCCACCTTCTCAAACATATACATATTCAATGTATGAAAACTGTCCAGGAGTAAAATACTTAGAAACTTTTACATAGATAATGTCTTTGCATCCCACGAATAATTATATTTCAAATACAATTGTTCATCAACACAATTCCTCTCCTACTTTCAAGCTAGAAACTTTGTTAAACAGAACCTGCCCAATTTTCCTTACCTTCCACCTTGTACTATTCCAGAAGAATTACTGATCAGTCTTGATGACTCGGATAGCATCTCTACAATTTATCAAAATATTTTAAAGTATCTTTCTTTCAAAGACCCCAGAAAAGGAGTGGAAAGCAGCCATGCACAGAATACACATGAGCTATATATGTGCAAAGCATTCCGTTAATTAATGTAAAATATTTTATCAAGCACATTCATCTTGTTTAAAATTGTCCAAAATGTTTCCAAGTCAAGATTCATCCTGTGAACATTGCAATCTAGCTCCAGCCTCACTGGGACACATGTTCTGCCTATTGGACACCCTTAGTGTCACAATCATTCCTAACCCTTTAACAGCTGTTTTTGGTGTACTCCCAGATGGCCTTAAAGTGGAGAAGAACAAACAAACTCCTAATTTCCTTTATTACACTATTATTAGCATGTAGACTTATCTTGCTCAACTGGAGTAATCCCACCCCACCACTGTTAAGTTAGTGGGTACCCAATATTCTGTAGTACTTGAAATTGGAAAAAATCGAATTCTCACTTTGAGGATATGTTCAAAACTTTTAAAAAATTTTGCAGGATCTGATAAATTACATTCTAGAATAAACTTCCATTTTAGGGAAAAGGATACCCTTTTTTTCTTGCTCTTTTTATAGAGTAGCTACAGTTGCTGTCTCCTCTCTCTTTCTCTTGGGTGCTAGTTGAATTTTTGCTTTAATTTGTTAATTTTGTCTTGACTGTATGGAATGTTATCTGTTTCTAATTAAAATCAATAAAAAATATATAAAAAAAGAAATACCAGCTGTGGAATACTTCAAACTTGACAACGTTTTCTCTTCACAGTAGAAACTGAGACTTGTTTTTATTGACCACTGTTAAGCTGTGCTTGAAGCAGGTGTACTGTCATACAAGCTAGTCACACTCTGAAACATGCCTTCTGGATTGGTTTGTAACTTTGGGTCTGCCAGATCTTTTCCTATCAGAGTTTCTTCCAGTTTCAAATTGCCTATGGATTGTGTACAACATCATACTCACTGACACTTTGTAATTTCTCTAAATGAAAGGCCTACACTTCTAAGGCTAATAATGCTCTGTCTTATTTCATGTGTTGATTGCCTTTTTCTTGCCATTATCACTGGAATTCACAACTTCCTACAGTGCAATATTGTTCAAGTAATACTTCAGAGGGTATAGGAAAACAGTCTGCTCCAACTCTGCTTTAAGACAGACAGAAGTTGGGACACCTGTGAAAATTGTTTGCTTCAACTTGCAGGGCTTAATTTACTTTACTTTCTGCAGAACATCTGTTGGTTTTAACCTATTAGTTGTTCCCTGAAGAAGTCCCATTTGTAATATTCTGGAATTTCCTTTTTTTTAGTTTTTGCCAACCTAAATTTTAAATTCAAACCTCTGGCAGTTTACTGCTTACCTTATCTTCATTTTAGGTCATTCATTGCATTTCAACTGATTAAATTTCAAGAAAAACTGGAAAAACTGAGGTGTTCTAAAACTTTTCACTGGTCAAAGTGGTTAATGATATATGCCTAAATAATACAGATAACATACACATAATAAAATCAGTTCTTGTGTACTTAAACACTGCATTTTATATTATAGTTCTTAACATTCTCATTAAGTACCTTAAAGCCATGTCAGATTAGATGATTTACAATTTTCCCAAAAATTTCACAGTCTTCATTAGTTTACATAATCTTAGAGAGTTGGAGGCAGTTGGTGGCTCATCCCCTGGAAACCAGTCTACTAGCTTGATATTCCCAGCGACTCACTCCATCTAGTCCACAACTTACTCCTACAATATTCGTAGGGGTGGGATCTGTGTAAGTGTAAGTAATAAATGTTAATCTGGGAAGCACAATGCATATTATTCTGTGACGAGGAATATGTATCAAGTGTGTTTTAGACATCACTTACAGAGAAGAAACTGTCTAATGTCTGTCTGATATCTCCAGCTTTTTTATATCATGACAGAATGGAAAAAGAAAGAAGGGCTGAGGTTGTGGCCAAACTCACTTTACCCATAAACTCTTTGTATAAGCACAACTGTGCTTTAAACTTGGCAGTTGCATAATTTGACATGCCCAGCCATTTTCAGTCATCTAAACTGACATGGTCCGGCAGTCAGAAAGCCTCACACAACCTTCATCTATAAGCTGCATAATGTGACATTGGCTTTAGACAGTGAGTTGTTTTTTCTGCTAGTACTTTAAACAGAATTCAATCATATGTAACAGGGAGAAAATTCTTTAGTGTTAGTGATTATACATCATGACATTACATATGGTTTACCTCAGGAATCAATTCTAGCCATTAGGTCAGACCATTCGTAAATACAAAATAAATTATCATAGTGTCTTACTAGCATTACAGAATGTATGAGCAGTAATTTTCTTAAATAAGAAATTCAAACTATAATTTCTTTGGGTTTGGAAACCATACGTTTTTTTTTTTTTTTTGCTTTTTAAGTTTTTGTTTTTCTGTCCTTCCTGGCCAATTAACCACTATAACCATTTGACACCATTTCTTTTCTGATGTAATTTTTCAGTTGTAAAGTATTTTCAGCTAGATTTCTTTATTAAAATATGCTATATATAAATGTTGCTTTTGTTGTTATATGTACCAGAAAGACTCAGAAGCAAAGCTGCTTCATTTTGTTTTACTAGTAAGTATAAAGGGGAGTTCTGTGAATAGCAGACCTAAAAACTGAAAGGAAACAAATTAAATGTTACTCCCATGCTGAAAAAAGTAGAAGAAACAATATTTAGGCTAGTAGCCTTTATCAGGTATGTACACGCCTAGCGAAGGCAGTGCAGGCATAATGTGTCTCTAGCCTTGTTTTATTTTTATTGTGGGAATAACCTTTACTTCTTTTCCTTTTGCAAATACACACTAATACAGCCCTTCATTAACCAAGACCAAGTCATAAAAAGAGATTGACTGAACAATTTCAAAGTTGTCACCCTCTTGCCAGAATAACTGCTAGTTAGATATAAAAAAAACACATATTACAGTCACATAGTAGGTTGCATGGGTCAACATGAACTAAACTGCTACAGCCAGAGATGAACACAGCATCAGAAAAGAAATGAGTATGGTGCTTCTTCACCACTTCACCAACTACTTGAGAAAGAACAAAACACAAACAGGATGCAGCCACTGCTCAGAAAGACAGCAGCTGAGTCAGTCAACAAAAAGAGCAAATGCCACAAGGGAAAACAGTCACTTGGACAAGAAGCAAAAAGCTGCCACTAGGGAAAAGCAGGGAAGCCATTGGGGATTGTGCACAAGAGACAAACAGGGGCTTTGATCCAAAAATAAAAACCTACTTACTTGGTCTCTTTGATTTTTTAAACATAACACCAGTAGTAAGTTCTCTGTTTCTTTGGCTTGGTGTAAGAAAGGAGGACTGATTTAACTCGATCAATTATCAGTTTCGCCTTTGGCAATGCTTCTAATTAATTAAATAATTTGTTAAGGCTAATAATTTATTTACCTTACCATTCTGTGTTGTAATAGGTGGGTCTCCAGCCATTAGACTAATATCAAAGTAACTAAAGCATGCTTGTTTTAATAAACAGAATAATACACTTTATTGATAAGCAACAGAGTTATAGAAATACATATTGTAAAAAGGAAGAGACTCGACACACGTAAAAAGGTTTGGGGCAGCCACCCGTATAATATTCCTAGCTGCAAAGGTTTGTTTTTTCATTCAACAGAGTAGTTGAGTGTAGAGAGTCCAAGACAGAACTGATGAAGGTTGGAAAAGATGGCGGTTTTAAATGGTCAGACAGGAAGTGATGTATGTTAACTGGAGGTGACGTAGGTTGACCGGAAGTGATGTTTCTCTGACATCAGCCTGGGAGCCGGGACTGGAAGTGGCGTTCTTCTGAGCGCCGAAACCGGAAGTGAGATTCTTCTGGGCACTGGAACCGGAAGTAACGTCCTTCTGGGCGCCGGAACCAAAAGTGACGTTCTTGATTCAGATAGGGTTTCCTGCTGCTGGTCTGTAGAGATAGCAGGAGAAGGTTTAATGCACCCCGCGCTCCCCTGGCCTGGTGTGGAATTACCTTTACTTGGTCCACACAACGTCTCCCTATTCGCACATGTGTGACAATATATATTAACTGCATATACAGTATATATTGATATGTAAAACAGGATGCAGGCAATCAAACATATAATACAGAATACTGTTTACTAGTTATTTAGAGTTCTAATTTATCTTGGCACAGATGAACACTTTTATGATATCAAGTCTTTAAAGACGATGTCCGATCTTGTGAGGAGTTTTTTTGCTGCTTCAGGTTCAAGTGGAGAATTCTTCTTGTGTTGGAGTGCACTCTTTCTCTTTGCTGCGTGATCCTTTGTGGTGTGCAGTGCTTATCTCAGTTAGGCCCTGTGCTATGTCATCTGCAGCTTTATAAGGACGAGAATACTGTTTGTGCCACAAGAGTTTAAATGCTAAAATTCCCTTCTTGAAGCAATGTCTGCTTCATAGTCTTTTCAGCTCACTGGCCGACAGCTTGGCTTGACAGAGAGATTTTCAGTTTCAATTGTCTGTCCTCAGCTACCCACCAGTTAAACTGAGAGCAAATTGTTCTGTAAGGGAGAGGATTGTAAACATATTTGAAAATGCCATTGTTCCCAGTGGATTGCAAATGTAAAGAGCCTTGAAGAAAACTATTTAATTGAAGTTACTTAAGAGTTGGTGGATACATGTTTGTGTTATCTGGCTAAACAACACTGTTCCTTCAACTATTTTCCTAGTCTTAACACACAGCACTCTTCAGCTTTTTAGTTTTAGAGAAAAGTTTCGGAAGCTAATTTTTCAAAGTGGGAGCACAGTTTTCCCCAGGGGCAGAGTGCTCCAAGAGAGTCCCCAGAGAGTTGAAGTGGGATTGTCTGAGTGAGTGTTCTCTAGGAATGTGGGTGCAGTTTGTTATAAAGAAGGAATTCTAACCTCTTGTGATAACAGATGATCCATAAGACATATTTACTCAATAATGGCTGTAGAGTTTTTACATGACTTTCTGCCCACACCACAACTATGACTTGGTCCACAATGATCACACCTGACAAAAACCAACCATACAGCATCAAAAGCAAATGGAATATATTACACAGAAAGGACAATGACAGTAAACAGTAAGTATAAGAAAACAAGCTGGGTCACTTTTAATATAACAAGTGTGGTAGATAGGGGGCTACGACTCCAGACACCAGGTAAAAGTCCAATAGTTGACTTTATTAATTCGCCACAGTACACAAAGCACCCTCTCCTCCACAATACTCATACACATCACTAATCACAAACAATAAACAATCCTCCACTCCCAGACGTGTTGGCACCCTTCCACCCAGCTCAGCTCCCCGTCTGGGAGCTCCCACAGTCCTTTTATATCTCCTGACCCGGAAGTGTTCCTAATCCCCAGTCCATGTGACTCTCAATCACTTCCAGGTCAGGTACAAGTTCTTTTCTTCACCCTGGAAGCACGTCATTCCTCTTGTCCACGTGTGCTTCCGGGGTGTAGGGAAAATATCCATTATTCCTCCCTGCAGCGTCCCCTAGTGGCCCCCATGGCATCCAGCAGGGCTGCGCATAAAAACTACATTGTCCATGATGCCCTGCTGGTCTTCTGGGGACCTCCATGCTGCAAGGAGGGCTCCACCTGGCGGCTTGGGGGTATTGGCCAGGATAAACGGCCGGCTATCCACCACAGTATTCCCCTCCCAGCGACGAATTATCATTCGGAGCGGCCTGCCCCGAGAGGGAAGTCTTTCTCCAAGAGGACATTACGGTTGAGCCTTGACTAATCTTTGTATCTTGATCCCTGGAGAATCTAGGGGGAATTTTATTCCAATTTGACATCTTGTCCCCCTCTCTCCAAGGACAGTTTCGCCAAATGTGGCCCAACCTTCGGCACCCGTAGCACTGCCTCCGTCCTCCTGGTATTTTCCCCCAGTGGAACTGAAAACAAGGGGGAAACATTAGGGCCGCCCCTTCTCTTGCTGGGAAAGAAATCTCTGCCGCCTCTAACTGTGTTCTCTCTCCTTTTGTTTTCCTGTCAGGAGACGCCTGTTTTATTTTAGAAGTATCCTGTTTCATCTGGGGCTTATCCACAGTCTGAGTCTCTCTATGAGATAAAGAGAGACTCTTCACTGTCTGCACCCCTTTAGTTTTAAAGTTGACAAATAAACAGACTCGACACACTGAAAAAGGGTTTGGGGCAGCCACCTATATAATATCCCTGGCTGCAAAAGGGTATGCAAAAAGGCACTGATGTGCATAGGTTGGAGTCCATAATTGAACTGACTTCTTAGTAAAATTATGGCAGCTTTAAAGTTCCAGAACCAGAAGTGACATGGCGAAACATGAAATGACATTCTTCAGGGTGCTGGAACCGGAAGTGACGTTCTTCGGGGTGCTGGAACCGGAAGTGATGTTCTTTGTGGTGCCGGAAACAGAAGTGAAATTCTTCAGGGCAGCTAAGCTGGAAGTGACATCATCAAGGTTGAATCAGGCAGGTTTTCCCATGTTTGGACTGCAGAGGCAACAGAAGAAGGTTTAGTGCACTCCCCCATCCCCTGGCCTGGTGTGGAATTACCTTCTCTTGGTCCATACAACTCCTTCCTACTCAGACATGTGTGACAATGGTTACAGCCTGTCTCTTATAGAACAATTTGCTCTCATTACACAACTGGTGTTCTTCTCTCCTGCATTTACAGATTCAACTCATGTGCTTCTTTTGCGCATCCCAGGGAGCTAAGTAGGCTGCATTAAACCAGAATTCATTTTGTTTTGTGCTGGCACTATAATGTTCCTTTTAATCTGCATTTCCTACATATCTTGAAATAATTTTATTATTATATACTGTATGTTATAACACATACAAAAATAATTAGGTAATGTAAGAACAAATAATACATAGATCATTATTGTTAGCACTACAAAGATCAATGGAGTCAGTGTTGCAATGTTTAAAACTAGGATTGCAGGCACAAAACCCTTAAAATGTTTTCTTGTTTGGTTTGTATTCAAACACAAGGAAATAAAATTGACTTTAGTTTCTTCTTTTTCTAGTGTAGTGACTAGACCCTGGCTTAAGCAACACTTTTAAAAACTTGTTAGGGGTTCTCTTTTTTTAATTCCTGTCTGGTAAACTGTGTTGATCCTACCTGGCTGGGCATCCATGTCATTTGCCTATAGGCCGTGACTTGTTGAGTGGCTCCTGTCCAGTCTCTAGAACTATTAGTATCACTGAGAGAATGACATCTTGTCCCATGGACCTGGAAAAGCAGGATTCTGACTAAACTTTAATTTTTGTCTGGTTACTTGCACTCTGAGGTAGTGTCTATTGAGTTTGTATTATTTATATTTATTTAAGTATTACTGGCAACTACCTGTTTTTCTTGTCTAGATATTTATTTTACAATACCAACCAGCAACTCAGACATCCTGCTTGTCTTTATAGCCATCTTATTTCTATTCTTAGTAGCTGCGATCTTCTTGCAGTACATGTTTTCTTTGCAGTAAGCTATCCCATCCTATTAATCATTGGCTGGCTGCAGGCCTTCTTCTTTTTTTATTCTGTGTTGCTGTCCAATTCCTGCCTATTGCTGGTTGTCCTATTCCTGTTTGTCTACACAGCTGGCTTTCCTTCTTAAATGTCACTTGCTTTTAGAACCTGCACTGTTTACCTATCTTATACTAGCAGGAGTGACATTATGCTTAGACTACATAAGGCACTAGTGAGACTGCATCTGGAATATTGACCTCAGTTCTGGTCACCACACTACGAAAAAGATAAAACAGCACTTGAAGCTGTGCAGAGGAGAGCAACCAAGTACATCCCAGGACCTAAGGACATGTCGTACTCAGACAGACCTGGATAATTAAACCTGCTTAGTCTCAAGCAGAGAAGACTGTGTGCAGACCTAATCCAGGTTCTTCAAAATCCTCAAAGGCATTCATAAAGAAGATCCAGCAGAATTCTTTTGACTAAATGGCAAGGACACCAGCAGAAATTAAGGGGAAGTGCATTGTAAGATTGAAGCCAAGAAACAATTTCTTTACCTGTCGGCGTAAGAGAAAGCCCATTTAAAAAGCATGTAGCAATTAAGTCTGGGTCAGGGAACATTTATAATATGAAACATTTAAACATGATACTTTAGTTTTGATAGGGATTGAGAAACTCTAGTAAATTAACCATCACTTTTGAGATGACGTTTACGACATTACACTTTAATGACAAAATAAACTAGGAGATTTAAGTGGAAATTTCAAGGTTAAAGTTGACATTTTGAACTTAATCTCAGCATAGACCTTTTTTTCAGACAGTGGACAGCAACTCGCGTTTTCACATCAACTTTTGAGTGCCTTTGCCACACTGTACCACTCCTTCAATTTCCTTTTGTTGCTTATACCACTGCTTAAGCCACCAAATGCTACTTTTTTTACTTGTCTACACTTCACTGAGCAGGACCTCCATTTCGCATTCACTGAAATTCTTCATTTTAACACATGCTTTTGCCATTGTTTTTTAACAAAACACTGATCAGAAGGGGCTATTTATATTGATTTGCATATTCAAATAGGTATAATTCTGGGAGGAGTTGGGGTGGGGCTGTAGGCATGTTCATGTGGGTTAAAATTCACTTGATTGGGCTTTATAAAGGGAAAGTGCATAGAACTTTGCTTACGCACAGTTTTATGCATCTGATTTTTTTGTGTGTACACACATCTCTAGTTTTAGTATGAATTTTAAGCAAGAAGTTATACAAGAGGCCCCTGGTGAGTTGACTTGATAATGCTTTGTAAATACAGTGTGAATAAGAATTAAAAGTAAGTTTAGCTGAGTGATCTATTTACTTATTGAAATGTAATTGCTATCTTCTGCGTTTAATTGTCATTTAAAATTTTTATGGGTCAGAACAGCTTCTTTATATCTCACAATACTTAAATATAGCTAAGTCTAAATGGTTTGGATGAAAATGTACAGTGGTGTGAAAAACTATTTGCCCCCTTCCTGATTTCTTATTCTTTTGCATGTTTGTCACACAAAATGTTTCTGATCATCAAACACATTTAACCATAAGTCAAATATAACACAAGTAAACACAAAATGCAGTTTTTAAATGATGGTTTTATTATTTAGGGAGAAAAAATCCAAACCTACATGGCCCTGTGTGAAAAGTAATTGCCCCCTTGTTAAAAAATAACCTAACTGTGGTGTATCACACCTGAGTTCAATTTCCGTAGCCACCCCCAGGCCTGATTCCTGCCACACCTGTTTCAATCAAGAAATCACTTAAATAGGAGCTGCCAGACACAGAGAAGTAGACCAAAAGCACCTCAAAAGCTAGACATCATGCCAAGATCCAAAGAAATTCAGGAACAAATGAGAACAGAAGTAATAGAGATTTATCAGTCTGGTAAAGGTTATAAAGCCATTTCTAAAGCTTTGGGACTCCAGCGAACCACAGTGAGAGCCATTATCCACAAATGGCAAAAACATGGAACAGTGGTGAACCTTCCCAGGAGTGGCCGGCCGACCAAAATTACCCCAAGAGAGCGCAGAGACGACTCATCCGAGAGGTCACAAAAGACCCCAGGACAACGTCTAAAGAACTGCAGGCCTCACTTGCCTCAATTAAGGTCAGTGTTCACGACTCCACCATAAGAAAGAGACTGGGCAAAATGGCCTGCATGGCAGATTTCCAAGACGCAAACCACTGTTAAGCAAAAAGAACATTAGGGCTTGTCTCAGTTTTGCTAAGAAACATCTCAATGATTGCCAAGACTTTTGGGAAAATACCTTGTGGACTGATGAGACAAAAGTTGAACTTTTTGGAGGCAAATGTCCCGTTACATCTGGCGTAAAAGGAACACAGCATTTCAGAAAAAGAACATCATACCAACAGTAAAATATGGTGGTGGTAGTGTGATGGTCTGGGGTTGTTTTGCTGCTTCAGGACCTGGAAGGCTTGCTGTGATAGATGGAACCATGAATTCTACTGTCTACCAAAAAATCCTGAAGGAGAATGTCCGCCATCTGTTCGTCAACTCAAGCTGAAGCGATCTTGGGTGCTGCAACAGGACAATGACCCAAAACACACCAGCAAATCCACCTCTGAATGGCTGAAGAAAAACAAAATGAAGACTTTGGAGTGGCCTAGTCAAAGTCCTGACCTGAATCCGATTGAGATGCTATGGCATGACCTTAAAAAGGCGGTTCATGCTAGAAAACCCTCAAATAAAGCTGAATTACAACAATTCTGCAAAGATGAGTAGGCCAAAATTCCTCCAGAGCGCTGTAAAAGACTCACTGCAAGTTATCGCAAACGCTTGATTGCAGTTATTGCTGCTAAGGGTGGCCCAACCAGTTATTAGGTTCAGGGGGCAATTACTTTTTCACACAGGGCCATGTAGGTTTGGATTTTTTCTCCCTAAATAATAAAACCATCATTTAAAAACTGCATTTTGTGTTTACTTGTGTTATATTTGACTAATGGTTAAATGTGTTTGATGATCAGAAACATTTTGTGTGACAAACATGCAAAAAAATAAGAAATCAGGAAGGGGGCAAAGAGTTTTTCACACCACTGTATTACATTAATGAATTCATATGAAATGTAATGTACACTTTTAAGACCCACAAATGGATTTACCACAGCTGAAATTTCTGTAATGATTATTTATACATCATTTGTTTGAAAATTAGCACAAAATTCTATGTTTAACTATTTCAGATAATAAACTGATTCAGATGATACATGCAGTAGAGGGCAGAGAAGCTCCAGTAATAAAGAGTCCTTTACTTTTTCTAGAGTACTGCTTTATATATATAAATATATATATATATATACATGGAATTTAATTCTCTGCCACATTATGGTCCCAATAGGCTCAGGTGCAGCCACTGCCTAAGTGCTAATTATAGATGTTCTGAGCTATAGAAGAGTATAGGAATACCTGGGAGTCAGTATGCATCTGGCACAAAGAGACAACATTTTCAATGCAAGCAAAAATAAAATAGATACAAGAGAAACCTTTTTTGATAAAATATGAACTTTTTTTTTTATAAGTCTGAAATTGTATATCCAGCAAGAAGAAAGTATGTGATTTATTTTCTTTCATAGTTAACTTTTAGTTAGCTGACAAGAAGCTGGGTTTGAAAATGTGCCAAGGTGATTTTAGATGGCACTTTTGTCTCAGTTAATGTTACTATCAGGTGCACTTTCTCTGCCTGTTTTCAAACTGTTGAATGAATGATTTATAATGAAATAAACAGGAATGGCAAAGAATGGTTTGTCATTTAGTTATTTTATGTAGCCCTTTTAATTCAAACTATTTATGATCACAATTTAAATGAATACAAGTGTGCCTGGCATCTGCTACAAAGCTGCATTTCAAGCCACTTAAACTGACAGTCTTGCCCATTCTCTCAGAATTGCACACAGCTAGTTTCAGTGGCTTGTTAAGAGGGGGTGACACGACCACATGCTCAGAATTTCCCTAAAGTAGAAGGTGGGCAGACATTGGAAAGACTGTTAACTCTTGTTTTTTATAATTGGATAATTGTAGCAAACTCCTTAATTATGTTTGCTCTTGTATGGTCTGTCTTGTGCCCTTTAAAAACATTGTACGTGTTTCTCTTGGTTTAAATAAGTGGACACTCACATTTGGTCACCGGGTACCACCCAGAACTACTTAAAAATTCCACAATGCACCACTGTCTGTCAGCATTTGGGTTCTTAATACATCATGGTTAAGTATCAAATAGACAAAAAGAAACAAAGAATCAGCAGGACAACATGAAGTACAAGAGGATGTTCAATGTCCTGCTGTTTTCATCAGCATCTTATATAAAGGAAAATAAAGACAGACAAAAGAAAAAAAAGCTGACATTATAGTTCTTATGCTGACTCACAAAAACTGGACATCTTCTGTTCAGATATATATGAAATGACAGAGAGACTGGATGAATGCCACTCGAAGGGGTGAGCCTTTCCTCAAGAAACAACAAGAGCTGCTACTTCAGGAAGACAGAGGGCTGGACAAGGAGCAGAAAGAAATATTAAAGCAAGATATCACTAATTGAGACCACTCCTGCATGTTTTACTCAATCCAGGGTTTTTTTTTTTGGTCCAGCATGTTGTGTAGCAATGAGCTAATATAGATTTAGTTAGCAAACCACCCACAATTATTAGAATGTTTTTGCAGGCATGTGTTCTTGAATTTACAACAGAACAATGACAAACATGTGACACTGGGTCGGCCATCAGATGTCAATGTCTGTCATCTTTTTCGATATGCCATTCCAAAACCAGAAGAAATAAACTGGTTTACAGAATGTCGGTGGCAGAAACTGTAAAATACTAAGAAAGAAAGAGAACAGGATACACAGAGACATCTCATAGGCTAGCACATTACAGAAAGCTGTAGCCAGCGAGCTTTTCAACCAATTTTGTATGTACTGTTTCCAGGTAGTGCATTGTTAAGAGTCTCTTTGTTCTTATAATTTATCTAGAAGTGTCAATCAGCTTTTGTAAACTGTATTATTGAATGAGCACACTTAATGTACTTGGGCTAGTTCTTGGGATGAAAAATGATGAGCAACAACTTAGGCCACAGTAATTATAACAAATGATTGTAACTATTTTTAGAATTTTTAAAAGGAAAAAGAACAGTCATACCAACTACATTACCAAGATTATTTTATGCTAAAATAATGCAACTTTAACTACCTTGTTTAAATGCTGACGCGAATAACATCTTTCTTGTCTAAGCAGCAGATCTCTTCATAGTTTAGGAGACCTAAACATAAAGGTTCTTTGAATGCCATATTTTTATTTATCGTTAGAAACTGAGAACAAAGAGTGTCTTGTGATTGCATCATATGTGCCATGATTAATGTCTAATGATTGAACAAAAGAAACAGATGCCTGAATAAAATGTACCACTAAGCTGTTTTAGCAACCATACAGAGAACAATTGCTGAAGATGGCACATGGTGCAACAGCCTAGAAAACTAAAGAACAAACATGCAGTGAGTTTAAAAAATCTTATTTCACTATAGAATCTGTGCACTGAGTGTGCGTATCTGTCTATATTAACTCGCCTCAAATGGAGAAAAAATACAGAGCTGCATTCAGAAATGTCATGGTCTTCTGCTGTATAGCGGGTTGGATAATGGATGGATGGATGGATAATCTTAACAGTGGATACTGATAGTAAAGGCCAGTTTGGAAAGCCACTCCATCATTTGGGAGAGTGTGCAAGGCTAAGGAGCCAAACAAACTTGAGCAATAAATTTCCTATTCGTAAATAATGGTTTTAGGATTATACTACTAACTTATGTGCAGCAGCATTTTAAATGTAACTTTCCTGTATTAGACAGGAAGTAAAATAATATTAATTGTACAAAATGAAAGTCCCTAATTTTCTTTTTAGCTGTGGGGTCTTTTTTTTCTGAATAACCTATAATTTGGTCTTCCACAAATAAACGAAATGTAGGAGGCATAGCTTATTAGGATTAATTGGGACTGAGAGTTGGTTGATAAATGTGCTATATAAATAAATGTTCCTGCTGTTGTCATAAATTGTGTTTATATGATAGACAGGGTTTCTAAAGTATCACTTGTTCCTTTTTTGTTATATCAGTGTGAATTATTTATTAGCAATATTAAGACTTTACTTTCTCTCTTTAAAGCTTTGGTACTTATTTTGGAGAAGAAAAAATAGTATTTTGGGAATTTGGCTTTTTTGCTCCCTTAGTAACTTGTCTGGGTATTTGTTCTAAATTGTAAAATTATACTTTTATACTTCCTTGCTTTTTTGAATGGTGAAAGAAGGGTCCTTTTTAATGATTGAGGCTGATTAGTTGAAGGTGAATTATCATCCTATAACAACAACTTTGACACTGTTGTGGGAACAGCAGAAACCCCACAATATTAGAACTACCACACCATACACAAGGAGAGCCCTTGCTTTTGTAAATCATCATGACAGAGCTGACAGTAAACGTTTCCTCATGGTAGAAATGCCAGGCCTGGGAACAAAGACAACAAGCTATGCACAGGAGACCTGAACCTAATAAAATGACAGATGCCTCTTAGTTGAAAGAACATATGGATGACTGGCTTTAGGAGAGAGAGTATAACAGTCACTGTTGTTAGGTTTACTGGTGACTCTAAATTGGTTTGGTGTGAGCATGTGTAGTTATGTGCATGAGTGTGCAATGAGACCAAAAGGCATTCCCCCCCAGTGATTTATATTAAATAATGGAGACAATAAAAAAATATCACAAAGTGTTCCTTTTTAACAAAATGAATGTGCATAATATGTATGCACACTATAAGAGTTGAAACGACAGTAATGACAAAAATATGTGCTCGATAAAACTCTGCAGTCTTAGTAGCTTTTTTTTATTCCTGCACCCTTGGTGGGAAAAGATCTGAATATATGTATCTCCACATGAGAACAGTACTTGGGAAATTGAAGGGCGCTTGGAAGCAGGTGTCTTGCTCATGTGTGAAAAGGTGTGGAAGAGGTGCAAATGAAAACTGTCTAGCAAGATGTGTAACAGGCACCATGGTTTCATTGTTACAGTGAATTAACAGGAATGAAGATTTTTCTTTCCCAATCTTCCATTTTGATTGGTCTGTAAAATTACTGCTTATTTAGCACTTGTTTACAAACTGTATTAGGGTGTAGCTTGGTCCCATTGTGTATCTTGTCCTCAGTGAATTAACATCTGTGCTTTTTTTATTTTACATTTGTGTATAAATCTAAAAATTATATCAATATTTATTAAAATTCTCTGTGTTGTGGAAGATGGCTCAAACTATCAATTAATAAGGAATCCATAGAGCACATTTTTTTTATTTTAGCCCAAAACTCACAGTAGTATGGAACATTCCGCAAACTTTAACCTTACACATGGCCATACTACAAACTTGCTTTTACACCCAACCACTTTCATAACCTGCTTATCCAGGGGAGCGTCATGGTGAAGTTGGAGCTTATCCAAGTAAGCATCAGGTGCAAGGCAGGAACAAATTAAATAAAATGTTTAAAACCCTTTTTCCCCATCTAATAATTCAGAAATACCAACAAAATATTTATCGTTATAGCTACTACTGTATATTTCTCAATATTTTTGAGCATCAAAGTTTAAGGTACAACCTTAAACAAAATTTGTTAATAGTCAAAGCTTAACATAAATGATCATGACTAAGAACTCATTAACCAGGGAAGAGCTAAAGTAAGTGACTGTCCAGGGAATACTTTTTAAATGGACTAGAACAGTTAATCAAGACCAAGGTAGGTTCAGAATGAATTATTCCAACACACAAACACACACACACAGAAATATTGCTCATCTATCTTTTTCTTTTTTCAATCTATTACAAAAAAAATACAATTATACTATTCCCAACATCATGACAAATTAAAAAAGGAGTAACAGCTAACTACTGTGTCAGCCACTTTCAATCCCTTCAGAGAAAATTGTTTTTGATATATAATTCTTGTAAATATCAGCTGAGCATACTTTTATGTTCATAGATATTTCAATACATATACATAATATGTCCAAACTTATGTTGACATCCCTTTTAAGATGTTTCAGCCACACCCTTTAGTAATGGATGGATACAATCAAACATTTAGACATGCAACATCCACTGAAAAAGTTTTGAATTTGAATGAGTCATACTGAAGAACTCAATGACCTTAAATGTGGCACTGTCATAGAATGCCACATTTGCCAAAAGTCAGTACATGAAATTTTTGCTCTGCTAAATTTGCCCCAGACAAATGTACGTGCTGTTATTGTGAAGTGGAAGCATTTAGGAGCAATAACAGGTCAGCCACAAGGTGATAGAACAGAGAAACTCACAGGCTAGGACTGCCAAGTGCTGAAGCACATAGCACATAAGAATTGCTAATTCTCTTTGCATCACTCATAATCTGACTCTGGAAGCAAAATCAGGAGCTTCATGAAATGGGTTTCCATGTCCAAGCAGCTGCATGTAAGCTACGAACAGTGTGTGAAATGCCAGACAATGGTTGGAGTGGTGTAAAGTATGCCACCATTGGAATCTGGAACAGTGGTGTGATGAATCATGCTTCACTATCTGGATGGTTGATGGACAAATCTGGATTTGGCAGATGTTAGGAGAGTGCTACCTTTTGAACTGCATAATAGCTGCTACAAAGTTTGGTGGGATAATGGTCTGGGGCTGTATTTAAGGTATTGGACTAGACCCCTTGGTTCCACTAAAGGGTACTGTTAATGCTACAGAATACAAGGCATTATAGACTTTGTAGTAAGAATTTGTGGAATGCCCTTTTCTGTTCCAGTGTAACTGTGTCCATGTGCACAAAGCCCAATCCATAAAGACATGATCTGACGAGTTTAGCTTGATGGAACTTGAGTGACCTGCACAGAATTGTGATATTATCCCTAGTTAACACCTTTGTAATTAAAGAGGAACACTGATTGTAAGTCAGGTGTTCTCACCCAACATTAGTACCTGACTTCACAAATGCTCTTTTAGCTGAATGGGCACAAACTCCCACATACATACTGCAAAATCCCTTGGAAACCCTATGAAGAAGCTGCATAGCTGCAAAGTGAGGACAGCTCTACATTAATGCCCATGGTTTTGGAATGGGATGCCCAACAAGGGCCTGCAGTTGTGACAGTCAGATGTGCACAACGTTTTGGCCATAGGGAATATGTGAAACTAATTATTCGTAGTAGGATCAAATTTAACAACAGCTTCTGAACTGGCAAAAGCAAATATGTAGTTTTAACAGAAAGGTACTGCATCCAGGAGACTGCTCATTTTCAATACAGATGTGCCGGGGTTTTGCTGTTCGGAGCTTGGAGATCCACTTTAGTTTAACAGTGTTTATTGTAGTCTGTACTCTGTAATAGGACATTTTATTATCCAACATAGTATAAAGTAGAAGGGATATGGCATCTTCTGTGCATTGATTGAGAAGCTATACATACTGGAGAAAGTACAAGCTATGTAGAATTTTGCACTTCTCAACAAGAGCCACCAGATTGTAGCCATTTAGACAGTCTACTTTTGTGTTTGTTGGCACAAGGATAATTGTATTTTTGAATCAAGTGAGAATGTTAGATTCATTCAGTGAGGCATTAACAATGTCACTGAAGATGCCAGCCAATTGTTTGCAGCAGATTTTACAAACTGTCCTAAAATTCCACCCAGACCTGATAATTTATGAATGTTTACCCATTTAAAAAACCTCACAGTAAATAGAAAAAAAATCAATCATGCCATTCTGTACGAACTCAAATGGGTGGGTGTGAATGCTAGTGGTCACTGTTGCCCCTTTAAACCGAACAGACAGATACACAGACACTGAGGAAAAGCACAAAGAAGTTCTTTTAATTCTTTTTCCTTCTTCACAGTGCCTTTCAAGCACCACAGCCACCATAAACAATTAAATAAACAATAAATCAACACAATTCTCTTTCCTCCACACCTCCCAGCAAGCTCTGTCCTACTCCTCCCGACTCCGGCTCACTTGCTGGATTCCCAACAGTCCTTTAAATAGTCTTTAACCTGGCAGTGCTTCTGTCCTTTCAATCACGTGACTCACCTGCACATCCGGTCAGATGGGAAACTTAGGTTGAACTCCAAGTCCCAGGATGTCCAGCACAAGGGACTTTCTTCTTGTTGTCAAAGTGAGAATATTAAGCATTTAATTCATCTGGAGAAAATATCCATGCATCCATTATCCAACCCGTTATATCCTAACTACAAGGTCACAGGGGCCTGCTGGAGCCAATCCCAGCCAACACAGGGCCCAAGGCAGGAAACAAACCCTGGGCAGGGCGTGCACACACACACACACACACCAAGCACACACTAGAGACAATTTAGAATCGCCAATGTACCTAACCTGCAGGTCTTTGGACTGTGGGAGGAAACTGGAGCACCCGGAGCAAACCCACACAGACACAGGGAGAACATGCAAACTTCACGCAGGGAGGACCTGGGAAGCGAACCTAGCTTTCCTAACTGTGAGGCAGCAGTGCTACCCACTGTGCCACCATGCCGCCCATGGAGAAAACATGTGGATACAATTGAATGTGCCTTTAGTTTGTAATCCATAAATATCTAGATGTCTCTTCCACAGTTTACATGCCTCACAACTGCAGACGCACTCAAATTGTGTGTGTTCCAGTGTAGACTGCACCCAGCTTTAATTTCTTCCCTGAGCTCACACCTTTAGTTCTTGTACTTTACATACCAACAATCTGCAGTGCATTAGCACATGCCTTCAATATGTAACGGATGTCATTGTTGATCCATGATTTTTTTGAAGGAAATAAGAAGATTATTTTTGTAAGCCTTATTGTAACCCCTTACAATTTTGTTTTGAATCGCAACAGGAAGCAACAATGAATTTTAATATATCCATTGTAGATAATTTTTTTTATTATGTTATTAAAATTATACCAGTTGCATTCTTGCTAGTGTTATAAAATATATGTATTAAAATGACTTAGGCAGTGGGAAAAAAGTTCTCTACTTATTACCAATAAAAACCCAATACTGTAAAACATTGCAAGGATTATTACATCTTGAATTGCTATTTAAAATAAGCAGGCATTAAAAGTATTAAATATGATTGTAATTGAGCAAGCAGAAAAATAAAATAAAATATATGGCTTTTTTATAGTTACTGAAGTATTTACAGTTATCTATCTAGTAGACAAAAATTCTAAAGCTATTTCATAAGGTTAAATATTATTCACAATAAAAGGCACTTTGTAAATATATTTGGATGGCAACAGGGAGTATATTTTGTTCTTCACTAATGGCATCATATAAACAATGCACACTTCATCAAAAAAGACTGACCCGTTTTCTTATTTTATTCCTTTTTTTGTTTTACTGTCTATTGTATAAAAACCTTTATATGGGACAGGTTGTAGGGCCATATAATATATAATTAAATATAATATTTGTTTTTTTGAACAAACGTACAAAATCCTATGCAATACTAAACTCCTCTCGTCTGGTATTTGTGCAGCTCTTTAATTTTTTGGTGTCTTATTATGGTCACTCTTTATATAATGATATTTTTTGCAGCCATTAATACCTTTCAGTGTACCTGTCAGTGGTTTTAATGTGGCTGATCGGTGTGTATACTGTATAAAAAATATTATGGACAGTATGCATCTGATTTTTTTTAAAATCATAAACAGTGTAACTAAATCAACTCCAGACAGTCACAAAGGTTTGAGGCAGCCACCCGTATAATATGTTCCTGGCTGAAAAAGGTTTGAAAAAGGTTTACAAAACAGAGCGCAAAACAGAACTGCTCAAGTGGAGGTAAGATGGTGGTTTTAAGGTTGGGAGAGGAAATGAGGTCATCCAGGTCGGTACCAGAAGTGACATCATCAGTGGTGCCCGACCCCGATGGGATTTCCCGAGAATGGTCTGCAAGAGACTGAGAGAGACAGTCAGCACAATCTGCCACCCCCTGGTCTGGCATAGTATTACCATTACTTAAGCCCTTTAGCTGCCCCCTAATTTCATGTGTGTGACAACAGGTATGAATATTTTGTTTATTCTTAACCAAACCAGACCAGCAGATACATATTTTACATAACTCACCTACAACGCTGCTACAAAGAAACTAAACTGGGAAAAATGGACACACTGCAGCATGATGTGTACTGTGTAATTTTTCATTATAATTCACTATTTTCTTACTAGTGACACTAAAAGAATCATTACATACTAACTAATAACTATGAGTAACCACATATGGAATAAGAATATTGGCTGAGACCATACTGTGCTCTAAGACGTACAGTAAAGTTAGTTTTGCAGATTGCGTTTACCGGAATTGACACTGTAAGATGTTTATCAGTAAATGATCCAAAATATGGAACTGTTGTATTTTCCTGAAGTAAGATTTATGCTTGTCATAATTAAGTACTATAACATTTAGAAGTCAGTATTTAAAAAATATTTTAACTCTAAAGTGACAGCAAAAAAGCATTTCAAAACTGGCTGTATTCTTTTGAATTGTTGGTAATACAAGACGTATTATTTTCACACACTTGTTGCTTGGAACCTTTTTCAGACACATAGTGTGTCCACATAGTGTGGACTTATCTTAAAGTTGAGTTTCCTTCTCTTAGGAAATTCAGGGTGTTAGAATCTGCACATCTCACACGTTTTGAAAACAGAATTGTGTTCATTTTAAGAAGTCAATTTGCAAGCCTTTTTGAGTTTTTGTTGTACTTGTCAATATGACCCACTTTCCTTATTATGGAAATACTGAATTATGTATTTTTTCTTGCTGAATAGTAAATTAAGGAAGGATTATTCCTTGTATCTGTACTGTTTTGTTAAAGATGACAAATTCAATTTGCTGAAGGCAGGATTAATGACGATAACACATAATACTGTCACCATCATTCTCAATACTGAGAAATTAAGATAGAGATCAGGAATTGTTTTAAAGATGGTATATTGATTAAAAAAGAAGAGAGTATTATTTTAAATATTGTTATAAAACCGGTCTATAATGTCACTTTCTGTATATTGCCTGAAATAAATATACCAGTAGACTTAATGAAGCCAAACTTCATAGTTACCTCAGTCAATTACAAGTTATTATTTCTATCATATTTTAAGGAGAAAACAGAATTATTGTAATGATTGTGTATACAGACTTTCTATACATTATAAGAAAATACACTAAACTCATCGCAATTTTTTTTCTTTTTAGTAAATTAAGTAATAAGAAAGGCAGTAAACTCAAAAAATAACATTTATTACACGTGAATTCAGTAGTGTCAGGCTATATACATGCACCCTACTGGTCAAATGTTTGTGATAGAAATTGATACATTTTTTATCAAGATATCATTATATTAAATTAAAAACATAGCCAGGACATTACTAATACTACTGATGGCTATATTTGAAATGGCTGATTTGAATTTATTATTCACATATGGCTGCAAAGCCCCATTTTCAGAAGCCATTCCTCCAGTACACTAATAGTCAGCTCCCTTTGCTTATCCTTAATTAGTTATTTTAAATGCTACTTTGTTATTAAAGTTCCTTTTCTAACTTCATTAGAAAATGTTATTCTGTTCACTTGGAATGGAAGGTAATTGCATTGCTGAAGTTCAGTTCTGGGCTCAAAAATGACCAAAATAAAAACAGCTTTCTCAAAAAACTGATTGAAGATTTCATACAATGTTATTTTTTATTATCTTGAGAGAAGAGGGCAAACTGGATCTAACCAGGGTAGAAAAAGATGGGGAAAGTCCAGATATACACCTGCATAAGATAAGAAGCGCAGCAGAGTTTGAGAAAGAAACACTCATAGGCCCTCGTTTGGCTTTTTCCTAAAATACACAACAAATACCAGTAGCACCTGCAACAGAGAAAAGACAACTATACCAGGGATGAGTTTCTTCATAAATCTTGATGACTGTGCATTGGAAACACACTACAGTGAATACGGTGACCCACATAGATCAGTTCTGGGTTCATTACATCATTACATGCTGTAAATTACCACAGGTATGCAAATGACACAAAGCTTTATTTATTCATAGCCCTAGATGACCCAAAGGCACAAACTGTCTAACAGATAGCCTAAACAGCATTATGCAGTAACTAAGTTGTACTTTTCTTAAATTAAATGAGGAGAAAATTTAACTACTTGTTGTTGGCTACAATAGCAAAAGTGTAAAAATTTCCAAAAAATTAGAAAAACTAGAAATAAGTACAAAATATGAGATATTAATTATGCAAAAAAGCTGTTACATGCCCTTGTCTTTAGCAGTTTGGAATACTGCAATGCACTCCTAACAGATTTGTCAAAAAATGATTTAAATCGATTACAGTTGGTTCAGAATGCAGCTGCAAGAATCCTAACTAAAAAGAATAAATCTGAATCCAATAATAAAAGTGAAAATTTCTCATATGGAAAAAGTAAGTACACCCCTACATTTATTACCACTTCAAATCCATAAAACTAGTTATATATAAGGTGCCAATGATTAGAACCTCCTTAGGGAGCAAGTAGCTGTCTTATTTAAACCACAGATATCTAGGCTCTCATGTTCTTTTTGCTATTGATGTGTGTGGTGTCATCATGCCAAGATCAAAAGAATTCTCTAAGTCCCTCAGAAAGAAGGTTTTGGAAGCTTGAATTTGGCAAGAGATTTAAAAAGATAATGTAAAATGATCTCAAATCAATCATTCCACTGAGCTTCCAGTCTCAGTCTGTCTTAATAGGGCTTGGGGTGGTCGGGTGATCGATGGGCGCCCTCCACCTTTTGGGATCTACCCACAAAATAAAAGAAACATGAAGGAATTGCAAGAGAAGCATAAATACTAAATAATAACCAAGTAGAATAAAAATAACAGATGATACATAATTAAACAAATACAGTAATAAATGAAGAGAACAATATTATAGAAAACAATCACTGATAATGAAAAAAATAACTCCTTATAAACATAAGCCAGGGTAGTAATGATGGCTTCACCATAACAGTTTTCAAGCCACAATATATGTATTCAAACAAAAGTATCAAAGCCAATCTGCTGCATATATACAGTATCAGAATGGACATATTCAAGCCAATTTACTATATATATCTCAGCCAATGTATACAAGATATATCTAAATGGAAACATTTAAATCAATGTATCTATAATATATGCATGTGGAACATAAATTGTCCACAAAAATTGTACTGTATATAAGTATATACATAGCAGTACCATTAGTGAACATAATTTTGACTCACCCTGTATATTTTGTGATGCGTGACTCATTGTCTTGCACCCTAAAGATAAGCCTGAGTCTCAATATTTTAGCAAAACCAGCTTTATTCAGCTCAAAACAGGAACAGTGTAGATATTTATTGTCACGGGATCTACCATTCTACTATACACAGAAACAGCAAACAGGTAGGGTTGGGGCCAAGTGTAGCCAAGTTATAATGTTCCTAGCATTACCCATCAGGCAACTGGCAGTGGTCAGCTTGTAGTTGTTTGTGTGGCTCTGCAATCCTGCGGATGCCTTGGCGATGGACAAGCAAACCTGAACAGATGCGTCAGTCGCTGTTCTGCGTGTTGCCCCATTGGGGAAGGTCTCAAAAGGTTTCACTATATATATCTTATATAAGGTTTCACTATATATATATAGGCAGTCAAAAAGCCTAAAGGTGAGTAAAATATCGTGAGACAGGGGGCTTTCACATGGTACTTACCCAAATCTCTCAATCTCTCAGAAGGAAAACCGAGGAGAAGTAAACATCACACTTCTGTGTTCCCAAAATGGCCACCGCTATGTCACTTCCGGCGCCAGACATGATGTCACTTCCAACCCCTTCTGATGACATAACTTCCATTTCGACATCACTTCCTGCCTCCATTTTATTTTCTGTATAAAAATGCCATTTTGTTGACTGTAAATTATCACCTGCTTAAAATACTTTTTTGCTCTTGATCACAGCATTTCCTTTGGTTTTATTTAAAAAAAAAAAATTATTGGAAGGGTAAACTGGATGGAGGTGGTTGTTAAATGTATTATGTATTTTTGAAAAACAACATGATATGACACCTCTGATAGTTCTGTATATAGGCTACAGTAAATAACAGCACATTACATACAGTATTTTTCAGCAAAATAACTATTCCCCTAAATGTGGCATTTCTTATAAGATCTGCTGTAAGAAGCATTATCAAAGAAGGTACATTTTTTGCAGAGTCTTGGAAAAGTACTGTTGCTACAACCCAGGCCATGACATCAATACAGCAATACTCTCCAGTCAAGTTAATATACCTGACGTCATAAAGATCTGGGCCATAATGTATAATTCTAGTGACAGGATCTTTAAAGAAATGCACTTTAACCACAATGTCTTTATCATTTTTCATTAAAGGAATCATTTTTAGCTTTTAGGAAATGTATGATAGTGCTACCTGTTCCACAGGTACAGTACCCTAATTTGGTTTTCAGTCGGTCCAGGAACACAGATGCACTATACCTGTCTTCTTCTGTCATCACATGTGGCTACAACTATGGTTCAGTACTACAGTGGGAGAAAAATGCTTGACAGTCAAAGTGTTATGACTAACAAACTAAAACAGATTTTTGACTGGGTTCACTAAACAGATTGTGGATGATCATTAATTAATGTAATATGAATCACATCCCAAGAATATAATTGTCATAAAGAGGCAGTAAAATTCCCAGTACTGTTGATAAAGCCCTACACTTAACTTTTTTGCTGTCAATTAAAAATAAAGAAGCCTAACACTTCTAAGATATAGTAGCTGTTTACTTTCCACATCTTTAAGCCTCTTCAGTGCTCATTTTATATTCTCGTTTCCACTAGTAAGCTGTTCAGCAGATATCTCAAATCATTAACTGGATGTACATTAAGTGGATGTGATTCTAATGTAGGCATATCCAAACTCCTGCATCAAAACAAATTTAATACAAAAAGAACCACACGTTTTTGAAAATATATAGAATAATACACATTAAGACATTATGTTGTATTTTTTTGAAATAGAGATATTACATCAATGAATGATATAGGTTTGTTTTTCTTTTTTTTCTTCAGAATATTTTTCATTTGTAATATTAAAGAAGTCATATTTAAACTTTATTGTATTTGCTTTTTGATTATGTTTTTTCTTTGTTTAAGCTTTATTTTCTTTGCTTTGTTAAGAATAATGTGGTATGGAAATGACAGTGTGTATTGTGATTTGTAAATAGATATGACTGTAAACTGCAGTTCTTGTCCATAGAAAATAATCCTTAAATATTTTTTGGGTTTTCGAATGTTAAATAAAACTTAATCATTTGAATAAATAAGTATTTGGGTACAAGAAAATTACTCATTTAAACCAAATACAGTGTTTTGAATGTTTTCTTCATTATATGAATTTTTAGGACAATTCTCTTACTGAGACTTCAATAGCTGGATGCATTCCTCCAGTGGAAATATATTATATCATACACATGCAACTATTCTGGCGGTCACTGTCATATAGGAAGCCATTCATTCTTTAATCATCAGACATTCATGGCAGTCTGCATTCTTGAGTAATGACTAGCAAACCTTCCTAAATGAAGCATTTTCAACAATCAAAGACACTTTGGAAGCTCTCTGCATATGTAAGAAGATTTTTGTCAACAAATCACATCTAGATTCTTCTGCCTTCAGATTCCAAAATAAAACATACAGTATAGCTTTTACTTTCTTGGCTGTATGCTTTTCATTTATCAATTCATCTACTTTTGGATGTGTTTAATTCAATGTTGGGTTCAAAAGTCTATCCTGGCAACATTAATTTGTCAATTAAAAATATTATGTGTATTGGTTATGTTAATTAGTGTTCCCTTATTCTGTTTTGTTTATTTATTTTGTCTTTTTTCTCTTTCTTCATCATGTAAAGCACTTTGAGCAGCAAAATTTGTATGAAAATGTGCTATATAAATAAATGTTGTTGTTGTTGGTATGTGCTTACTAATCAGTATTTCATGTTTCATATGAAATTGGTTAAATCATTTAAAAATAGTTATTGGCTGCCTTTGTAATCCAGTCTTGCTTAGTGTTAAGTGGGTGAAGCATGAGGAAGATGCCTTATACATTAAATATAATCTGATTTCAAAAACTAGTAAAATAAAAAGACTTATATAAATACTCCCCGACAAGCAGGGAAAATGAAATGTATTTAAAACACTCTTCTAAATTGCTCAAAATGACACTCCTTTTTCACAATACACCCTTGAAACAAGTCAAATGGCTTTGTGTTTGCAGCAGTCTCTTGGTGAAAATACCAGAACTCATGTTATACTGTGCGTTTGCAACACACTCTAAGTGTGCTTTGTGTTATTTCCTAGTTGCAGTGTTAAAAGGCAAAATGTTAGTACATTGGAGGGAACAGTTAACCAGAGGATGGTGGCACAATCAATGGTAGATGCAACGTTTCCTCTACAACTCCTGAAAATGTCATAATGACTATAAATAGTTTTGGAAATATATGTGTTGATCCTATCTACGACAGTAAATTGACAGTAAGATCTTCTTGTGAAATTAATAAATAGGAGTGATGCACAAGGGGGCAAGACAATCAGCAAAAGCATTTCACCACCAGAATTTTGTTGCAAAAAATAAAAAATGAAAACATAGCATAGCAGCAACAAAAAAACAAGCTTGTTTCAAAAGACACCAAGTGTGGCCAATTATTCATTTTAGTATTTCAGATTCAAAGTAAATGCTAACAATTTATTTCTGGTGTCACACCCGTGTGCATGGAAGACAGCTAGAAGGACCAAAAGGAGGTAATTCCAATGCCAGGGAGTGACAAGGTACACTAAACATTCCTTTTTTATCCCTGTATACCAGACATGGGAAATTCTGCCTGATTCTGACAACGTCACTACCTGACCCAGCCCCGAGGACTTCACTTCCAGTTCCGGGTCCCTGATGTCATTTCCGGTTTTGTGTCTGGTGACATCACTTCTGGTTCTGTATCCGATGACTTCTCCTAACCGACCTTAAAAACCCACCATCTTGCCACTGCTAATCAGTTCCCAAACCTTTTCGTCTGTCAAATCTGTTCATTTTCACAATGGATGACTTGAAATCATCTCTAGTAAATAATTCAGAAATTTAACGTTATTATGGGTAAATTCTTCACAAATATTAGGATGTTTTCTTCACACAGAGAACCATAGACACTTGGAATAAGCTACCAAAAAGTGTTGTAGACAGTAGGACTTTAGGGGCCTACAAAACTCAACTTGATGTTATTTTAAGAAGAACTAAGTGGATAGGCCTGGCAAGATTTGTTGGGCTAAATGACCTTTTCTCATCTGGATTGTTCTACGTTTCTAACTACAGTATATTTTAATTAGCTTAAGTTATGAACTCCTCTCCAATGCGCTACCTGTCGAGCAATTGTCAATGTAAAAAAACATCTTTTATTTCTCATAAAGGTGCTTACCCACTCCTGTGCCTTTAATAGTCTATATAAATGAAGGGTTAATGTAATGTTTTTGTGTAAATGAAGTCGTATTTACATTGCTTTTAAAGTCTGAAATTTGGGAAGCAACAAACTGAATGTATACCTTGTTTTTACAGGATGCGCTCTTACAGTCTTCTTTATTGGAGTTTTAAAAAGCAACAGAAGAATCAGTTCTGCTTTTCAGCTTTTGTATGTCAGAGAGAAACAGCTAAAGAAAATAATACAGCCATGTGCTGGCAAGGATTCTTGATTATATTGTAAAACATTCTCATTTAAAAAAACATTTTTGCAAAGGTAATGCCCATATTTAATAAAACATTGGTACCCATCCATATTGATTTGATTATTATTGCATGTTGTGTACATTACAAATATAGTTTTTGGAGGAATTTCAAAATACATTTTAAAATTTATCTGAATATGAACACAAGCCTTAAAAATATTATAAAAATGAGTAGTCCATATGTCAAAAAATGAAAAATCCTATTTTATGTTGTTAACTTAATTTTTTTATTTCTCTCTTACAGTTAGAGATTGCATTGTGAGTTCTGTATCCCCTTGATATTCTGATTTACATATAACAGCTGGATAAAGCTCTGAAGATAATTTAAATCATTTTGATGCTCTCTTAATGTTAAGTATTCTTTTTTCACTGTAGTATTTAGCTGTTCCCTTAAGAAAAGCACAAAATTCTAACTCTCTCAGTTTTAATTCAGTTTATCAACATATGGTTTTAACAACTTATATTTAATTTAAGCAGCATATTACAATTTTTTACAGATATCATTTCCCTTTTTTACAGACAAATATTTCCCTTTTTTCCTGGAATATGTGATTTTAAGCAAAAATACATATTTATAAACTAACAACATATCAAAACTTTCAATTTGTTTGAATAAGTTTACAATGTATTGTATAAGCATAAGTTAGTAATAATTGTCTAATTTCCTTAGACACATTTTTTGTTAATTTGTCTTCCACATCTGTAGCAGATTCTTAATTGGAAAAGACAAGGTAATATAAATTACAGCATTAGAAAAACTGTGATGAGAAGAGAGCATTCACCCTAGCATTAAACTTGATTGGAACCTTGATTGAAAATTGTACTTTATCAAAAAATATTTTAAACAACTTATTAAATGTTTGTGTACCATTTTGTTAAAAGCACATTTTATTTCTGCAAATACAAAGTAATATAATGTTTTAAAATAGGAGAAGGGTTAGAACTGGGTATGATTCCATTCAGATGATAAGCAGATTGACATACATGACCTTGGCAGTAAAGTCTACCGTAGCAGTCGAAGCAGGGAATACTAGTTCTCTGTTGAGGATGAAGCATAATGTCTTGATCAAAAGTGTTTTGTCTCATGCTCTGGAGCTTCCTTTCAGGAGGGGCCCATTTAACAAATTACAGTTCACCGGTGAACTAAGAAGTCATCACCAGGCAGCTTTGACTTGTATTGACTTTTTTTTTTAGTTTATTCACTGTTGAAAAGTAGCAAAAGATGGGCCTCAGAAATCATCTGGGACAGAGATAGACTAGATGTACCAGTGTCTCAAAAAAATTAAACGTATTTGAAACTTGAACTGTTGGGTTGAATAATTTGGAAATTAAGCAAGAAACGAAAGAGATGACCACAAAGAAAACTAAAATCACAAGGGTGGGTTTGTCCTTTGTTGGTTGCAGCTTAAGTGAACTATTGGGCTAAAATAAGGTATCTCCAAAGTACCTTGCTTTGAAATAAATAATTAATTGATAAAAAATGTGTATCCTTTTTAAAATAATTACAAAGTAAGCATGAAACTTCTGGAAAATTACAATAGAAATTAGAATAATTAAATACAGGAGTATAAAATAAAAAGTATTAATGATATAGAAAATGTCTTGTTAACATTTGAAAAGGAAATACAGTATTACCTCAAAACAGAGTGTTATTTTTTAAAGAATGTTAAGAGCAATGTTTGGGCAAGGACTTTTTACCAAGGGACTTGTCAGTGCAGTCCTGATACACTAAAATACACTAAAAGAAGGCAGTAAAATGGACCAGGGGAGGTATCCATCTTGAAGATAGCACAGAAGGGCAGATTTTGTGTCAGTGTTGCTGAATTTGTGTAGGATCATTATTTTTCTTTTATTACTTTGACATTTACTATATTATAGAAGATAATTGTTAAACCATGCAACAAGCTACAATGTTATTATTAAAAGTTTTGCTATTTATCTTGCTTTCATTTTAATAAATTATTTCAATTTCATTTCAATTCTTGATTGTCATGTGTACAAGTACCATGTACAATGAAATGCTTGCTTGCATGTGCCCCTGCAGACAGTGAACATAGACAAAAAAACCCACACACAATAAATAAATGAATATAAATAAGTAAATAATTAAAACCAGAATCCTAGGAATAATTAGAGACAGTGGCACAAGTATATGTGCAGGTAGCAGTGGAGGTGACGCAAGGTTACTGATTGTTCACAAGTCTGATTGCAGTTGGGTAGAAACTGTTCCTGAACCTGGAGATGTGTGTCCGAATGGACTTTAGTTGCTTCCCAGATGGGAGGAGGGTAAAAAGTGACAGTGCAGGGTGGCTGGGTTCCCGCCTGATACGGTTCACTTTCCTGAAACAGCGTGTAGTGTAGATGTCATGGATCGCAGGGAGCTGTGTGCCCGTGATCTGCTGTGCTGTGTTCACCACACGCTGCAGAGCTCTGCAGTCCTGAACTGAGCAGTTGCTGTACCAGGATGTGATGCATCCTGTCAGGATGGACTCCACAGTACACCTGTAGAATCTGCACAGGGTTGTGGGGGACATCCGGGCCTTACTCAGTCTCCTGAGGAAGTAGAGGCATTGTTGGGCTTTCTTGACTACTGCTGCAGTGTGACTTGACCATTTAAGGTCATCAGTGAGGGTGACTCTGAGGAACCTAAAGCTGCTGACCTGCTCCACAACCTCACCTCCGATGTAGATGGGGCTGTGCTCTATTGCCTGTTTGTGGAAATCCACAATCATCTCTTTAGTTTTGCTAACTCTGAGGGTGAGGTTGTTGTCCTGACACCATTCTAACAGGAGTCTGACCTCCTCCCTGTAGGCTGTCTCATCTAAAATTAGTTTGTTCTAGATTCTTGTATTCTTCTGGTTTCAGAGGTTCGGATGTGGCGTGTTGGTGGCTTCATTGAAGGGTGAAGAAGGGTGAGTGATGTGCTCTACAGAACTACAGGGGCTTCAGACCTACAATCGATAATCACACCTGTTATAGCCCCATCACTAGGTACTAGGAGCAGAGGTCTGGGACCATAGGGTGAACCCTAAAGTCCCTAAGGTCACCATTGCTATCAGTGCTCTTATCCCTTAGCCTGGGAAAGATTTTTGTGCTAGTCATGTATTGTTTTTTACAAATGGCATGCTTGAATTCAAGTGCAATCATTGTTTTATCTGGTATGAAAATATCTTTGACCAAAGCACAATGATAAATTCAGTAGTCTTAGTCATCTTATCGAAGACTGCATAATGTGCCCATTTAGATAAAGAGAGGTGTTGAGCTCTCAAGTTATCACTACATTGTGATGAGCTGGCACCGGCATGTATAATGAACAGACCTAAAAAAAACAAATGGATAACACATAGGACACAGTTAGCATATGTCTCTATTCAAGGTGATTTCAGCTCTCACCTACAAAGAATTGCATCTTGGGAAGGTGAGAAATATAAAGTATGAAGAGATCACATCCAAAACTTAATGGAGTTAATGGAAGGAGCTGCAAACAGCTGTGACCAAAAGATACCGGCTATGGTGACAATGTTGAACCTTTTAGTGGACCCCTTTGTTTAGTGTAGCAACTTGTAGTCTGGAATCACACAGTTGCATTTTAGGTTATTTCTTTTAATGAAATACTCAAAACCAGTTAACTCCAAGAACAATGATAGTACGGCAATAAAATTCCCACATAGTACATTTGCTGTCTGAGCATTTCCTTCTTAACCTCCTGTCCTCAGCTACCTCTTGTACTTACTGGGGGGGTTCCTCTATTGCCTCCTGACCCTACTTGTGTTACATTTAACTTTACTTCTCAATATACTACATCACCCACCTCTTACACTACAACACATGCTATTTTTCATAGTGATTATGTAGCACTTTTTTAACCAAATAATAAATGACTTAACATGTATAACATTTGCGAGATAAGAGAAAAAATTATTTGATTTTACAAAATCTTTTAAGTTCTTTGGAAAATGTCTGTCTCTTGACCTGCGTAGGGTAGATGCCATTGGTTCAACATTTATCTTTGCTTCTGCAGTTTCCTGAAGACTTTCTTGATTCCTGGGGTTCTACGGTTTCAGCAGGGAATTTGCTTTCTTGCTCTGGAACATGGCCCCTTAGATTTTCTAAAATACTTTCCGACTTGGAGCCCTGAATCACTCCTGACTTGTCTCTGGCTCTTATTTGGATGACATGACATTTCAAAGTCTGTCCATTGCTTATAAGTGCATTGTCCCCAGTGTATCACCTTTTATTTTTTAATTCCCTCCTTGAAGGTCTGGACTGCTTTCTCAGCTAGTCCATTCAAAGAAAAGTGAAACAGTGTTGATCTATCTATCTATCTATCTCACATGTTGTTTGTCATTCTGATTAATGAACAGGACTTGAAAAACATGCCTAATTATCAGAAACTAGTATTGTGGGAAGTTCAAAGACACTAAAACTTTATCTCAATTTCTCTATTGTGGCTTGAGAAGTTGCCTATTTCATCACATAAATGACCATCCATTTCTAATGAGTATCCACAATAATTAAAAACATCTTTCCTAAGAATGGTCCAGCAACATGGACTCACAACCAGGGTTTTTCTGTCACATCTAAGGATGTAAAGGGGCAACTTCTGGAGCTTTGAAATGTTGCTGGCATTCTTCACATAGTTACACCTCATTCTCCACATATTGGTCCATGACTGACCACCAAAAATAAGACCTGGCTAAACTTTTCATTTTTGAGATATCTGCATGAGTTTAGTGCAACATCATAAGCAGGGATTTTCATTACTTTTATCAGGATAACAATCGTGGCTCCCTACAGGACACACACATCCCTCACATTTAGCTCCAGGCTTCTATAGAAATATGGTTTAAGCTCTGGATTTACTTCATTAGGTCAGCCCCTAAGGACAAATTCATGGACTTGAGAAAGAGCTATACAAGATGAGACACAAAATAAACCGGACTAGGCATGGGGCTTTCCTGGAAAACTGTCTGGAGGTCAGCCGGACGTGAATCATAGAACTATATCCCCTCCTACACACCCTCTCAAACCACCGAACAGCTAGGTATTTCCTGTGAATAGCCCAGTCAGTAATTACACAACAATCGCTACACGAGTTGCACGCTCTGCATTTTGAGTAGTGAGCTGTTATTATTATTACTATAATAAAAACATACATTTGATTTGAGTCTGTAACACCCGGTTTAAATTTTGGCTGCTTGTAAAAGGTATGTTTGGTTATGGTTATGTTTGCAAATGCTTATGGGAAGCTGTTTTATACAAAATCAGTCCTTCTGCTGCTTGAATTCCTGCCAGGTAAGTTAAAATATCTTTGTAACTGTAAAAGTCAAATATGCAAGTAAGGAAGGCAAAAAGTAAGTTAACTTATCTAGAAATGAACTAAAGAAGAAGCAGGCTCATAAGTGATCTGTGGTTCTGTAATCTGTTATATGTACAGTGAATAATCATGTCCTCAGTATTTGCATCACACTAAAAACAGCCTCAAGGCTGTATTACCTGCATACTATAAAATTCTAATAATTCACTGATGCTTTAATTTAACACCAAAGCACCATAATGACCTACTATCCTTCATGGTCCATTAAGCAGCAAACAATTTTAGCTTGAAATTTCAAGAGATTTTCATTTCCCAAGGGTCCTTTTTTTAAATTATATTTAAGAAATTACTACAATCAGCCATAGACCCTTCAACATCCAACAATAAACAATTTTGCAAAAAATACATACATTTACATCACTTGACACTAGAGTAGGTTTGTTAGCAATGATGATGAAAAGCTCTGAGTGACTGTGTGGAATTTGCATGTTCTCCAGTGTTTGTGTGAGGATCTTCCTTTGTCCCTACATTTTTCTCAGATCCACCAAAACAAACATGTACTATGTAGCCACTATACTTTTTAATTTTAATTTCTTATTCTAGGTATGCTAATTTCCTTACCATTTGAGCAGTAAGGTAACACTCTTTACATGATATTCTTTGGCTTTTGCAACAAGTGAGCACATATTTTTCCCTCAGTACAGATACTGCCAAGTATACGTGATAAAAATTCATTATTGTTTAATCATTGTGAACAGAAGGCATGTCTTCTGAAAGTGGACTTACACTTTCGGGCAAGTTTTAAGGCTTTGTTTCAAGTTTCCTCCAGTGCCTCATGGGCCATTAATGGATTTATGTTTTTTTTAATTTAATTCATTTATGAAAATAAGACCAAGAGGAAAATTAATGGATGAATGTATTTGAGGACTAAAAAATATTGTTGAGTTTAAAATATTTAGCATAACCTGTAATTGCATGATTTAAGGTTCTGGGATCTAAACATGTTTTTAGTGTTCCATTCTTTTCTTATACTTAAACTAGACAGTTTACCCATTCAGTTGATTCTTGATATCTTAATTACATTCACACAGTACATTCTGTCCAGTATCTCCTTCAATTTATTCTGTAGGGCAAAAGGAACCTTTCTGCAGGGGTGGATGACAGGTGTTACATTTTGATCTATGCTTATCTTCTACTTCCCTGGAAGACAAGGAAGTCCTTTGAATAAATCATCATATCTCTACAACATTGACTCATGCTGTGCCGTTCATTTCTTTAATAGCAAGCACTTTTTCAATCAAGCTTATTATTTCTCATTCAGACAAATCCAATATCACCTGCGTATGCTTCACATAGTCATGCTGCATATGTATTCTCTACTTTTTGCCCTACCTTTGCAATGCAATGCAATTCTCTTTCTGAGCAATTTTAACTCCAATACATACTATAATTTGAACTTTTGCTCTATGCAGATTTAGTTTGCAGTTTTCTGTATTCTTTTTTAGGTGTAATGTTTACTTGAGCATCTGTATTCATCCTAAATGAAATTAACGTGTTTTAATTTTTAAATACAGTAGAGAGATAGAAAGAGAGAGAGAGAGAGTTAAAAAGAGTCCACTATTTTCTTGTGGTTTTCTCCATGTTACCGTATCTAAATAGAATTCTAAATTTATAATTTCATACACAATATGTACAGTACCTTGTGCTTTTCTTCCTAATGATTTACAGCAAAATGATTGTTGTTTTTTTTGCATAATTCTTTCCATATGCAGACAACTGTTTAGGAGCATACCCACAGCACCCACATATGTACTTATTTGCATTTTATTTTTACTTTATTCTTCTCAGCATTTTGTTATTATGTTTGCTATTATGTTTTCTTCATATCATATTGTATTTGGGTTCTATCTGGATGAAATACTGTTCTAAACTTCAAAAATGTAACAACTTTTAATGCTATTTTTATTTTAACACATTCAAAATCAACCATCTTAACCTTTCCAACCACACTGATCTTTCACACTGTTGACCTGATTTTATGAGGTGTCTCTCTTTTATCAACTCAAGCTTTTGTATAAAGATCCAGGTAAAAACAATTTATTATCAAATAGGGATTCATATCTTAATCTGGAATTGATCTTGAAACTTAAAGTACATGGGCAGCTCATATTAATTCCATTAAGTTCTTTGGGTTCATGTCACAGGGGGACATTTTTTGTACACCGGGTGGTTTCTTTTCTCTCTTAGGCAAAGAAACATGTAAATATTACATTTAAAAGACAGTAGATGATGAGACAATAGTCACCCATTGTTGGGACTGGGGTGATGAGTTGAAAGGTACATTTCCTAAACATCCATGTTGCTGATTATTGATGGCTGTATACAGAATATACTGTAAACATTTGCTGTCTTGCAAAAGAGTAACACTGAAGTTTGAACTGCTTAAACATACAAACTCTACAAAATTGTGATAACAGAACTGCTCCTTCCTTGGAAAATGTTTGTCTGGGGATATTGGGTTCTAATCAGCATATGTATACTCATTGATAGTTGGTAACAATACTTTTTGTTAACCTGTGTTTACATTATTTGTTAAGCCCAGGAAATTTGCATGTGCCATTGTTTAATCCATCATCATGTTAATCTAAGCAGGGACTGAAGGAGATTTAAACTTCTGGGCAGGAGAAGGCATGGATGAGGGACAGACCACTGAGAACACTGCCAAGACCACTGACACAGAGCATAGGGGTCCACTGGCAGACAAAAGGGTACATGGCTGATACAATGTGAGGCACAAGGACAGCAACTCTTACCTCCAGGGAGTACGAGACGGATCCACAAGAAGACACCGGCTGTGGGTCCAGCGAAAGAGGAAAGCTGCATGAAAGGCCCGAGCAAAGCTGGCGGACAAGAAGAGAGGCATGCCTAGGTTGCAGCAACACAAGGAGCCCAGAGTGGGGAAAAAAAGAACGATGAAGAGACGCTGACAGGGATTCAATGATTTCACAAAACTTCTGTTGGGAAACGAGGGTCCGGTGAACATCTGTGGACAGTTGGACAATTACCTGTTATGGTAACACAGTGCGCAAACTGGACTCTGCACCACTAAAGGCTTTGTCCTCCACTTTATGTGTTTTAATGGACTTTTACAGTGTCGATTGTGTCGATTTCCTTTTTAAAAAAGGGTTTTCGCCCCTGATATTGTTAGATTTTTATGTTCATTTATTTTTTTAATGTGCTTTATGTTGTCTTGTGTAATACAAATTACTGTGTCTTTTATTGTGTGTTTACTCACCATCCAATTTAAAGAAACCTGTGTGCTATTATTGGTAAATTTCAAGAGTTCCCAGTTTCTTAATAAAACTGGGTGGCGTAGTCAGATATTTTAACGGTGTCTAGGTTACATTACCTGTAAGTGTGACCAGACACCTGTCACACTTATATTGACACACTCTGCATGTTTTACTGCCTTATAGCAGCACAGTGCACCTCATTCACTATCTGTGTAGAGTTTGATTCTTTTCTGTATATTTGTGTGTATTTTTCTTCAGCTAAACTGGTTTTATTTGCATATCCCAAAGACTCTTCTACCAGACTCCCTCTACTCCGACCGCTGCTGCCGGGCTGCTGCCATGATGAAGAAGACTTTGTGTTCTTTTGAGCAGGAATTGGAACTGATGTGTCATGTTTAACAGCTGATAATAGTTAGGACAGATCACCTCTGAAAGAGACTTGTGTTTGTTTCAGCCTGAACAGCAATAAAGTTTCTATTCCTTGGACAACCTTTGGTGCTCTCCTGTGTAACTTTGTCACCCAAGTTTGACAGGCAAGAGGGAAATTTTACTTGTCAGCAGATTTTACAGGATAACCACAACCTAATATTAAAAATGCATAACGAAGAAAGCAGCTATCGACCCTAAACCTGTACAAATAAATTAAATGTAGTGTAGTGTAGGGCTGCATTGTGACCCAAGCTTGACAGGCAAGAGGGACATTTTGCTTGTCAGCAGATTTTACAGAGCAACCACAACCTAATATTAAAAATGCATAACAAAGAAAGCAGCTATCGTCCCTAAACCTGTACAAATAAATTAAATTCACACCAAAAAGTCTCAGTTTCCTTTAGATAATAGAGGTGCTGTAGCTCACTGTAGATTATGTATTAGGTATATAAATTTAACAGCATCAAGAAAACATAGCAAACATGATTGTAAAACACTAACCACAAACCCTACAATGTTACTAATAGCTGAGACCTTGCTTGTTTTAAATGGCATGTATGTGATTGGCAATTAGACATAGTCCACATAGTGTCACATAAACAAATTGTGGGAAAATATGTTGGGACACCTGCATAGGATTGTCTTAAGAAACATGGGATGTCTTGTCTAGCAAGAAAGTAAGAGTTAAGCAACAAGCTAGCAAGTATGAGTGAGATACTAATTTGAATAGGAAAACTGATGGATCTTTACAGAGCTGGGGAGGGAGTTCCAGAAAGTAAGAGCCACCCATTTTATTTTTCTGTGACACAAGTTTCTAGATTTATGGTAAATGTCTGAAAAAAATAACATGTAAAGCTAAGTTATTTTTTAGTGTCTTTATAAAATCATTACTTTTAAACTTTACAAATGAGCTAATAGCTTCAGAGAGTACAATTTATAACAAGTGACCTGCCATTAACAATGAATAATGTGCTAAAAAGGCTTAGGAAATTAGAATAACGTAGATTCTGAGTGCATTTATTCTCACATTACATTTGCTTCTATTATAGTAGCTGCAGATATTTAAATAATGGAAGCTAAGCAATATTTTAATGATAATTAATACAGGAGTTCTTGGAGATCCAGAAAATGTTAATCTATTTACCTTACTGTTCAAATTATGGAATTAATTATGTAGAGTAAACCTTAAAAGCATATAAATGGTAGGGTCAACTTTAAATTTAAACTAGATGCACAATTAATTTGTAGTAAAACAAATTAAAGGTAAATTGGAGAGGTCATGAAAACATTGGTAAAAAGTAGGTATGTGTTTAAGGAAATGAAAGAGCAATGTAAAAGAATTTGACTTGATCAAACAGAATTCAAACAAGGTTCAATAGGTTTAAAGAGTAAAGACAGAATTTGCAAAAAAAACAAAAATATAAAAAGTGTTGTTGTTCAAAAATATTGGAAGAATAGAGGAGTTCAAGTATCTCGGGGACTTGTTCATGAGTGAGGGACGAATGGACCGTGAGGTCGACAGGTGGATTGGTGCGGTATCTGCAGTGATGCGGGCTCTGCATCGGTCTGTCGTGATGAAAAAAGAGCTGAGCCGTAAGGCAAAGCTCTCAATTTATTAGTCGATCTATGTTCCTACCCACACCTATGGTCATTAGCTATGCGTAGTGACTGAAAGAACGAGATCGCGAATACAAGCGATGCAGGGTGTCTGGGCTGTCCCTTAAAGATAGGGTGAGAAGCGCAGTCATTCAGGAGGTGCTTAGAGTAGAGCCGCTACTCTTCCGCATCAAGAGGAGTCAGATGAGGTGGCTCGGGCATCTGATCAACATGACTCCATTATAGGGCACAACCACTCACAGATCCACACTCACTAATTCAGTTTAGAGTGACTAGATAACTTATTATATGTATCTTTCAGATATGAAAGGAAAACTACAGTACTGCACACACATAACCAAGAGTTGAACTCAAACTCTAGGATTTGTGAAGCAGCAGTGTTATCCTCATGTTTCCTATCCTATTCAAAGAAAGGATAAAGAATGCACTATAGTCCTCTCCAGTTGTAAGATGAGCCATACCATGTCTGAAAACAATGACCATAAGAATAAATATTCAGTGGCTGCTCTCCATTAACAAAGGTAGATGCTTTGCACATTCTCTTATATGAGTTTTCTTGTTTTTGCTTTAATTTTAATAGAGTAAAATTTGGCAAGATCAAGCTGAGGCTGTAGTGGTCAAATAGATTTACCTGAGTGTAGTGATATGACATATGTCTCCCAAATCACAGTTTTTTATTCTACTAGATATACTTTAATTTTGGCACTCTAAAATACATCTATTATTCATTTACAATTATGTAACAAGATCTTAACATTCTGGTATTTGGATCTTCATAATACTTACAAAGTATTTATTCCTCTCTGCAATATGACCCACTAACAAAACTTCACTTTGGAGTGGTCTGATGCACCTTACCTAAGACACATTTCTGTTGATATTATATATTTAGTGTAAGACCTGTGAATCCTTCATATTAACAAGTAATTTTACCATCATATCAATATGCCACACTGCAGGACAATGAGAAAAAGATCTCTCACTTAACGTATCAGAAAAGGAGTGGAAGGTGGTAGCAATGCAGAGAATTCACTCGAGCTCCATATGCGCAAAGCATACAAATATTCAACTCAAAAATATATATCGAGCACATCTGTCTTGCTTAAAACTGTCCAAAATGTTCCCAGGTCAAGATCCAACTTGCGAACGCTGCAATCGTCCCAGCCTCACAGGGACACATGTTTTGGGCCTGCACCAAATTGACAACATTCTGGACTAAAATTTTTAAGTGCCTTTCAGACAGCCTCTGTGTCACAATCCCTCCTAACCCATTAGCAGCTGTGTTTGGTGTTCTTCCAGATGGGCTTAAAATGGAGAAGGACAAACAAACTGTGATTGCATTCACTACACTGTTGGCACGCAGACTTATTTTGCTAAATTGGAAGAATCCTAACTCTCCTCTTTTACGTCATGTTTTATACTATTTGAAATTGGAAAAAAATCTAATTCTCAGTTTGAGGATCGGTACAGAATTTTTTAAAAACCTGGCAGGATCTAATCAATAATATTTTAGAATAGGCTCTTAAAGCACCGAGGACGCAATTCTTTCCACATTTCTTTTTCTTCTCCATTCATCTCTATTGCCATTTTAAACTAATCAATTTAGGTATGTTTACAAGCTTTAAGTTTTAATCTTTTTTGAGGCTCTCTTTCTTAGGGGTGGGGGTTAATTTGTCTTCATCCCATTTTTTTTTTTGTAAAAATTGATCTATTTGTATGGAATGATTACAATAAAATTAATAAAATAAAAAAAAATGCCACACTGCACATAGATGAATAATCTGTCTACCAAGGTTTCATAAGTGTTATGATAACCCAACCGTTGCTAAGATCTTGTTACATAAGAGTAAATGAATAAAATATGCATTTTTGCAGTGCCTAAACTAAATTGCCACCAAAAATGCACTTTAAAATTGAGATACATTTGGAATTGGTCTCGTCCGATGCGAGAGATGGACGTCTGAAGTGGAGCTCCGCTAGCAGTGGTGCTATTTTTCATATTATTTGCTTATTATTCTGAGATATCCTGTATTTATTCAACCCGAGAGGGACCGCTACAGTATATGTAAACACATATAAACATGGCCAACAAGAAGGGGGGTCCGAAAGAATCAAGACTAAAGCTACATCCAAGCTGCGATCAGCAAGCCCTAGTTCGAGATACGGCCTCTCAGAGACAGACCTGGATCAGATGGGCGAAAGTACAGACTCCTCGGGACCACGGTCCGCTACATCGTCGCCTGCTGAGAGCGAAAAGGGGAGCGAAGGTGCGATCGTGAGTGCAGATGTGGATAGCTCGCCGATTGGAGAGGATTACCTGAAACTGGAAAAGGCCGGGAGGTCCGCGGCTTCAGTTACGCAATCACGCGGGACTGGAGCAGCGGGACACCGGCTTCAGCAGAGTCTGCTGCTTCATCTACGGTACAAGAAGGCACATTTGAGCTATCTGAACTGAAAGTGTTGCTCGCTGACCTCAGGCAAGATATAAAGAAAAGCGAGAAGGCTAATGAGAAAGCAACGGCAAAGGCACATGAGAGACTGAAACAGGAGATGAAACAGGCCAATGAATGTCTGCGACAGGAAATCCAACAGGCAAATGAAAGGCTTCAAGAGGTACAGCTTGAACTTCGACAGGTGCTGGGTAAAATTGAAGAGCGCATTGAGAAAAACTCGCTAAACTGAGCACGCTTGCTGATCGATTGGAGCATCTTAGTGAGACATTCACGAATCGGATCGAAATAGCCGAACATCTAGCTGCCAGTGCCGAGGAAAGAGCAGTAAATGTCAGTTCGGAATGTAAAAAACTCGGAGAAAAACTTGGAGACAGACTGGCTGCTTTAGAAGATGGGAATAGAAGGTATAATGTCAGAATTGAAGGCTTGCCGGAGAATCGAGAAAGTTTAAACCCGGTGAAATTCGCAACTGAACTTTTTTCTAAAATAATCGGGGGCGACTTTAAAGCAGAATCTGAGATAGCAGCGGCTTACGCAGACGCTGATCAAACACCGTCAGACCCGACCAAGATCTTTTATAGTCCGTTTTGAACGATTATCATTTAAGTTAGAGGTGATGGAACTCCTCAGGAAAAAAAGGAAGATATTATATATGAAGATTGCCAATTCGCGTCTTCCCTGACTTCTCTCCAGCAACAGCTATCAAACGCCGCCTTCTATAATATTAAACAGCTGCTACGGCAAGCCAATGTCAAATACGGCCTCCTGTATCCGCAAAACTGAAAGTGGAATGGCAGGGCATTTCTATGTTTTCGCTAGCAAGGAGGAGGCAGAAAATGAGTTAAGAAAGCTGATCCGGACTATTCTGATACATAATTGTGAGTCATGGCGGTAAATGATAAAGCTAGGATTAATAATCTACTGTCTGATCTATTTGTTTTAAAATACGGGTTTTTATCAGCATATATTCTCATATTCTTATATTATTATTACTTACTTATTACTTATCATTACTTAGTATTACTAGGGCTAAATGTTTGTGTTTTATTGTGCTTAATTACGTTTTCCTCCTCTTTTTTTTCTTTTCTAATTATTTCATGTGTACCCTAAATGAGACTGTTCAATATCATACCCTTGGTTTGCTGTTATTGCTATTACTGCATTAAGACTTGTTATGCTTGTTTTGGACACATCTTTAACACCATCACCTGGGTTTATTATCTGGGGATATCATCTTAATGCACTAAAATTGATGAAGATTATATGTATGTATGTATATATATATATATATATATATATATATATATATATATATATATATATATATATATATATATGTATATATATTAAGTGCAAAATTCTTTTCTTTTTTTTTTCTTTTTCCTCTTTTAAAGACTATATTGGTAACAGATATCTCTATCTTTTAACCTTAAAGCGCCACTGCATGGGGGCTTGATGTGCTTTGGACGTGCTCTGTCTCTGGGTATGTCAGAGGACTGGGACTGCATGAAGTGGGTTTTAGCCTCACCTGGGGAGGCAAAAAGGGAGGGTGGGGGGTTAAGGGGAAGAGAAAGAGAGCAGGCTTGATCTATATCTAATCTATCATCTCAATCTTTATAATTATAACTATCAACGTAATAATAAGCTGCATGGCAACAACTCTTGGGGGAATAGGAAATTAAGACCTAAACTATTTCACTTCCAGTTAAGACTATAATATGACACCAAAAACTCAGAATCAGTGTCTCCATGATGGGACAGTTAACTTCGTAAGCTGGAATGTTAAAGGCCTGAATCACGAATTAAAGAGAAAGAAAGTACTTTCTCACCTAACAGGTCTAAATGCTAAAATAGTATTTTTACAGGAAACCCACTTACTAAGTAAGGATCAGTTCCGCTGCAAAAGACTGGACTGGCCAAATGTTCCATTCTAGTTTTACAAAGAAAACTAGAGGGGTGGGAATTCTCATACATAGAACAGTACCATTTGTAGCATCAGATGTAGTATTGGATCCTGAAGGGAGATATGTGATGGTCATGGGAGACTTATCTAACTGTAAAATGATTTTGATAAATGTTTATGCACCTAATGTTGATGATAAGGAATTTATACAAAATTTATTTGCATCCATTCCCAATCTGAACACTCATAAACTTATAATGGCTGGGGACTTTAATTGTGTTCTAAATCCACTTTTAGATAAGACTTCCTCCACAGGGGAACGCAACTAACACCGCAAAGATAATTACAAAGTTTATAACTGATCACAACTTATCAGATCCCTGGAGGTTTTAAACCCAAATTCAAGAACATATTCTTTCTACTCACCAGTACATCATTGCTACTCAAGGATTGATTACTTCTTTATAGATAATAACTTCTTGCCTAAGATTAAATCTTGTAAATACGATGCTATTGTTATTTCAGACCATGCTCCGATGATCTTGGAGCTGAAATTACTAAGCCCCATACACTCACCCCAGATGGCGTCTCAATCCGCTTCTATTAGCTGACGAGAATTGTACTGAATTTATATCCAAACAAATTGAATTCTTTCTAGAGACAAATACATCCCCTGAGATCTCTGCAGGAACACTCTGGGAAACTCTTAAGGCCTTCTTAAGAGGACAGATTATCTCATATCTTTCCCACAGAAATAAATCCGAGCGAAGAAAGTAGCAGAGATAAAAAGCGAAATTACTAAAATAGATGAAGAACATGCCAGACTACCAAGCGAGACTCTACATAAGAGGAGGCAGGCTCTACATTCAGAATTAAACCTCTTGACAACTAAAGAAACCGAACAACTAATTTACAAATCCAGACATCATTATTATGAACATGGAGAGAAAGCTAATAAGCTTTTAGCGCAACAAATTCACAAGCAAGAAGTGCGCAACGCAATCTCGTAATTACTAACACGAATGGAGATAAAATCATCGAACACAAAAATATAATGTGCACTTTTAGAGACTACTATAAATCCCTATATACTACTGAGTTTAAAGAAGACAATATACAATCTAATGCATTTCTGGATAAATTACAGATACCACAAATTGACGCTATTAGTGTGGAGGAGCTCGATAAACCTCTGTCATTATCAGAATTACTGGATGCTATAAAGTCACTCCAAGGTGGAAAAGCAGCAGGCCCTGATGGCTACCCTGCAGAGTTTTACAAGAAATTCTCCGCTCAGCTAGCTCCCTCCTATTAGCAACATTTACAGAAGCCAGAGATAACCAATCTCTTCCACAAACCTTTCGCCAAGCACTAATCACTGTCTTTCCAAAACAAAATAAGGACTTATTACAATGTGCATCATACAGACCAATTTCACTTCTGAATAACGACGTTAAAATACTCTCTAAAATCATAGCTAGAAGGATGGAGAAAGTGCTCCCTCAATAATATCACAAGACCAAACTGGATTTATTAGGGGCCGACACTTATCTTCAAATCTTCGACGCCTGTTTAATGTAATATACTCACCAACTAAATCAAACACCCCAGAAATATTATTATCATTGGATGCAGAAAAAGCATTCGACATGATTGAATGGAAATACCTTTTACTATTTTGGAGAAGTTTGGGTTTGGCCCAACATTTGTGCATGGATTAAATTACTGTATACTAACCCAGAAGCTTCAGTTTGCATCAATAACATTTGCTCAGACTACTTTAAACTAGAACGTGGCACAAGACAAGGATGCCCTTTGTCACCACTGCTGTTTGCAATTGCCATTGAACCACTGGCAATACATTGTCGAAATACTGATCAGATAAAGGGGATTAGCAGAGAAGGACTGGAACAGAAAATCTCATTATATGCAGATGACATGGTACTGTATATATCGGACCCAGAAAATTCTGTGCCTGCAGTCTTAGCAGCACTCACAGAATTTCAAAAGCTCTCTGGTCTCAGAATTAATCTGAATAAAAGTGTACTCTTTCCGTGAATTCGCAAGCATATAATATTAGATTAGACACCCTTCCTTTTATCATTGCAGAACAGTTTAAATACCTCGGGTAAACATCACAAGTAAACATAAAGCTCTTTATCAAAAAAATTTCGTCTGTATGGAAAAAATTAAACAAGACTTGCATAGATGGTCAACCCTTCATCTCACACTAGCTGGAAGAATTAACACTGTTAAGATGAATATTCTTCCTAAGCTCCTTTTTTTATTTCAAAACATACCAATATACATTAATAAATCGTTCTTTAAGCAATTAGATTCAACAATAACCTCATTTATTTGGAATTCTAAACATCCACGCATCAAAAGAGCGACCCTACAAAGACAAAAGGCAGAAGGCGGCATGGCTCTACCTAACTTCCAGTTTTATTACTGGGCGGCAAATATACAGTCGATAAGAACCTGGACACAAATAGAAGAACATACACAGGCATGGACCGCAATAGAAGTAAAATCCTGCAGTACTTCTTTGTATTCCTTGCTTTGTGCTCCAATAAACACACGTTATCGGCAATACACTAATAACCCAATTGTGCTCCACTCACTTAGAATCTGGAACCAATGTAGAAAGCATTTTAAGACGGAGAAGCTTCTTTCTGTGGCACCCTGCAAAAGAACCACCTCTTTCAACCCTCACAAACATATGCAGTTTTAATATCTGGAAAAATTTGGAATTAACTTGCTTAGAGATCTTTATATAGACAACGTCTTTGCATCCTATGAACAATTACGTTCCAAATTTAACATTCCAGCTACAAATTTCTTTCACTATCTTCAAATCAGGAACTTTGTTAAACAGAACCTTCCAGATTTTCCTCATCTTGCACCCTCATCCACGCTGGAAAAATTATTGCTCAATTTCAAGGAGTTAGACTCCATCTCTACAATATATAAAATCCTTTTACAATCCCTTCCTTTCAAAGATCCAAGAGGACACTGGGAAAATGACCTCTCAATTAATATATCAGAAAAGGAGTGGAAAGTAGCAATGCAGAGAATTCACTCAAGCTCCATATGCAAAGCATACAATTATACAACTCAAAATTATATATCGAGCACATCTGTCTCGACTAAAACTCTCCAAAATGTTTCCAGGGCATGATCCAACCTGCGAACGTTGCAACCAAGCCCCAGCCTCACTAGGTCACATGTTCTGGGCCTGCTCCAAATTAACATTATTCTGGACAAAAATTTTTAATTACCTCTCAGACAGTCTTGGACTCACAATCCCTCCTAACCCATTAACAGCTGTGTTTGGGGTTCTTCCAGAGGGTCTTAAAGTGGAGAAAGACAAACAAACTGTGATTGCATTCACTACACTGTTGGCACGCAGACTTATTCTGATAAACTGGAAGAACCCAAACTCTCCTCTTTTAAGTCAGTGGGAAACTGATGTGTTATATTATTTAAAATTGGAAAAATCAAATACTCAGTTAGAGGATCTGTGCAGACTTTTTCAAAACATGGCAGGATCTAATCAGTAATATTTTGAAATGATTTTATAAAGCACAGAGAATTTGTTGATTTAGGTATTTTTAAAAGCCTTAAATTTTACACCGTTTGGCTTGCTCTCTCTCTCAAGGGTGGGGATCGATCTGTTCTTAGCATAATTCTTTTTTTTTGTAAAACTTGATTGCTATGTATTGATTGTAATAAAATTAATAAATAAATAAAAAAAAAAAAAAATTGAGATACATTTGGACTCGGTAGACAAAAAACTGTATTTGCCCTTTTACCAATTTAGTATATTTAAGATTTTGATCAGCTGTTACTGGGCATTACACTGCAAGTGATGCCATCAACTGCTAATGAGAACTATTAAGCTACCTTCTTTATGACTCCAATTCCCAAATGTGTTTATTTCAACTTGTTGGCTGCTGACAGTCTAAATGTTTATGTTGCAATAATCCCATAAATTGGAACAGGAGAAGTACCATGCATTAATGCTTCACTGATTGTGTTTATATAGTTGTACTTTAAGAATTATGTCATCCACACTTCAGAACTGGAAATGAATTGCATGTTTACATTTAGAGCTGGAAAAATCTGACAATTAGACTTCACCAGTTAATGTCACAGCGTGGACTGCTAGATGATCTTAGATCAATACTGGGCAATGGACCTCATTATTAATATCTTCTTCTTCTTCTTTTTCTTTTGGTTGCTCCCATTAGGGGTTGCCACCGTGTATCATCTTCTTCTATATGCTCCTATCCTCTACATCTTGCTCTGTTAAACTCATCACCTGCATGTCTTCTCTTTCCACATCCATAAACCTCTGGAGCCAGGCCTGGAGGTGGGGCTCGATGGCGAGCGCCTGGTGGCTGGGCCTGCACCCATGGGGCTCGGCCGGGCACAGCCCGAAGAGGTAACGTGGGTCCTCCTCCCCATGGGCTCACCACCTATGGGAGGGGCCAAGGAGGTTGAGTGCAATGTGAGTTGGGTGGTGGCCGAAGGCGGGGACCTTGGCGGTCTGATCCTCGGCTACAGAAACTGGCTCTTGGGACGTGGAATGTCACCTCTCTGAAGGGGAAGGAGCCTGAGCTAGCGCGAGGTCGAGAGGTTCCGGCTAGATATAGTCGGACTCACCTCGACGCACAGCTTGGATTCTGGAACCAATCTCTTTGAGAGGGGCTGGACTCTCTACCACTCTGGAGTTGCCCCCGGTGAGAGGCGCCGAGCAGGTGTGGGCATACTTATTGCCCCCGACTCGGAGCCTGTGCATTGGGGTTTACCCCGGTGGACGAGAGGGTGGCCTCCCTCCGCCTTCGGGTGGGGGGAAGGGTCCTGACTGTTGTTTGTGCGTATGCGCCGAACAGCAGTTTGGAGTATCCACCCTTTTTGGAGTCTCTGGAGGGGTTGCTAGAGAACATACCTTCTGGGGATTCCCTTGTTTTGCTGGGAGACTTCAATGCTCACGGGGGCAATGACAGTGAGACCTGGAAGGGCATGATTGGGAGGAATGGCCCCCCCGATCTGAACCCGAGCGGTGTTTTGTTATTGGACTTCTGTGCTCGTCACGGATTGTCCATAACGAACACCATGTTCAAGCATAAGGGTGTTCATATGTGCACTTGGCACCAGGACACCCTAGGCCTCAGGTCGATGATCGACTTTGTGGTCGTGTCGTCGGACTTGCGGCCATATGTCTTGGACACTCGGGTGAAGAGAGGGGCGGAGCTGTCAACTGATCAACTGGTGGTGAGTTGGCTTCGATGGTGGGGGAAGATGCCGGTCAGACCTGGTAGGCCCAAACGTATTGTGAGGGTCTGCTGGGAACGGCTGGCAGAGTCCCCTGTCAGAAGTAGCTTCAAATCCCACCTCCGGCAGAACTTCAACCACGTCCCGAGGGAGGTGGGGGACATTGAGTCCGAATGGGCCATGTTCCGTGCCTCTATTGTTGAGGCGGTTGACCGGAGCTGTTGCCGCAAGGGGGTCGGTGCCTGTCGTGGCGGCAATCCCCGAACCCGCTGGTGGACACCGGCGTGAGGGATGCCGTCAAGCTGAAGAAGGAGTCCTATAGGACTTTTTGTCCTGTGGGTCTCTGGAGGCAGCTGATAGGTACCGCAGGCCAAGCGGAACGCGGCTTCGGTTGTTTTTGAGGCAAAAACTCGGGCATGGGAGGAGTTTGGAGAGGCCATGGACTTTCGGACGGCTTCGAGGAGATTCTGGTCCACCGTCCGGCGCCTCAGGAGGGGAAGCAGTGCAGTGTCAACACCGTGATATAGTGGGATGGTGCGCTGCTGACCTCGACTCGGGACGCTAGGGTCGGTGGGAGGAGTACTCAAGACCTCCTCAATCCCACTAACATGCCTTCCACGAGGAAGCAGAGCCTGGGGACTCTGAGGTGGGCTCTCCCATCTCTGGGACTGAAGTCACCGAGGTGGTCAAAAAACTCCTTGGTGGCAGGGCCCCGGGGTGGATGAGATACGCCCGGAGTTCCTCAAGGCTCTGGATGTTGTAGGACTGTCTTGGTTGACACGCCTCTGCAACATCGCATGGACATCGGAGACAGTGCCTCTGGATTGGCAGACTGGGGTGGTGGTCCCCCTCTTTAAAAAGGGGGACCGGAGGGTGTGTTCCAACTATAGAGGGATCACACTCCTCAGCCTCCCTGGAAAAGTCTATTCGGGGGTTCTGGAGAGGAGGGTCCGTCGGATAGTCGAACCTCGGATTCAGGAGGAACAGTGTGATTTTCGTCCTGGTCGCGGAACAGTGGACCAGCTCTTCACCCTTAGCAGAGTTCTGGAGGGTGCATGGGAGTTTGCCCGACCGGTCCACACGTGTTTTGTGGACTTGGAAAAGGCATTCGACCCTGTCCCTCGGGGAATCCTGTGGGGGGTGCTCCGGGAGTATGGGGTACCGGACCCCTGATAAGAGCTGTTCGGTCTCTGTACAACCGTGTCAGAGCTTGGTCCGCATTGCCGGCAGTAAGTCGAGCCCGCTTCCAGTGAGAGTTGGACTCCGCCAAGGCTGCCCTTTATCACCGATTCTGTTCATAACTTTTATGGACAGAATTTCTAGGCGCAGCCAGGGTGTTGAAGGGGTCCGTTTGGTGGACTCAGGATTGGGTCACTGCTTTTTGCAGATGATGTTGTCCTGTTTGCTTCATCAGGCCGTGATCTTCAGCTCTCTCTGGATCGGTTCGCAGCTGAGTGTGAAGTGGCTGGGATGAGAATCAGCACCTCCAAATCCGAGAACATGGACCTCAGCCGGAAAAGGGTGGAGTGCCCTCTCAGGGTTGGGGAGAGATCCTGCCCCAAGTGGAGGAGTTCAAGTATCTCGGGGTCTTGTTCACGAGTGAGGGAAGAATGGAGCGTGAGATCGACAGGCGGATCGGTGCGGCATCCGCAGTGATGCGGGCTCTGCATCGGTCTGTCGTGGTGAAAAAGGAGCTGAGCCGTAAGGCAAAGCTCTCAATTTACCAGTCGATCTACCTTCCTACCCTCACCTATGGTCATGAGCTATGGGTAGTGACTGAAAGAACGAGATCGCGAATACAAGCGGCTGAAATGAGTTTCCTCCGCAGGGTGTCTGGGCTTTCCCTTAAAGATAGGGTGAGAAGCTCAGTCATCCGGGAGGGGCTCAGAGTAGAGCCGCTGCTCCTCCGCATCGAGAGGAGTCAGATGAGGTGGCTCGGGCATCTGATCAGGATGCCTCCTGGACGCCTCCCTGGTGAGGTGTTCCGGGCACGTCCAACCGGGAGGAGGCCCGGGAAGACCCAGGACACGCTGGAGGGACTATGTCTCCCGGCTGGCCTGGGAACGCCTTTGGGATTCTCCCGAAGAGCTGGAAGAAGTGGCCGGGGAGAGGGAAGTCTGGGCCTCTCTGCTTAAGCTGCTGCCCCCGCGACCCGACCTCGGATAAGCGGAAGAGAATGGATGGATGGATGGATGGATAAACCTTCTCTTAGGCCTTTCTATTTTCCTCTTGCCTGGCTGCTCTATGCTTAGCATCCTTCTCCTAATATACCCAGCATCTCTCCTCTGCACATGTCCAAACCAATACAATGTCACCTCTCTGACTTTGCCTCCCAAATGTCCAACTTGAGCGGACCCTCTAATGTACTCAGTTCTAATCCTATCCACACTCATCACACTCAGTGCAAATCTTAGCATCTTGAACTCCGTTACCTCCAGCTCTGTCTCCTGCTTTCTGGTCAGTGCCACCATCTCCAGCCCAAATTCCTCATTATTAATATCTCTGACAAGGAATTAAATTATTAATCATAATGCATTTTTCTTACATAAGTGCAATACACGTTGTAATTCATATTAAAATTGTACACCATTTACATCTCTTTAGATTAGAATTATCCAAACAACAGCAGGGCCCAGACTTAAATTGTGAATAATGGCATGTGGCTCTTGCCTCACTAGGTAATATGTTTTAGGGCTGTTCTAAATTAATTTTGCTTACATGTCAATATACGTAATTTGATATTGGATAAATAACTTCTAATCAAATTACTTCTAATCCTTTTATGATGCTGTGGTGCCATGGGGTTGAAGTGTGGAACCTCAACACTCTCAGGGCCCATCCATAGCAGGACTGCCACCACACCCAGATGTGCTGCCAGAAGAAGATCACTAGACACCTGAAGCAGCTCCCGGTGCCCTATAAAAGGAGCATCCTCACTACAATCAGAGAGCCAGGGTTGGGAGGCAGAAGACAAAGCTTGCTGGAGGAGGATTGGAGGTGGAAGGACTGAGACAAAGACAAGGCAAAAGTGCTGTATTGTGTGCATTGTGCTTTTGTACTGTGCTGTAGGGGGGGATGAAAGAAAAGCATTTCCCCCTTATAAATATATGTGTGTGTTGCTACACTTGTGTCTAGTGTCTGTTGTGTCAGGTGTTGAGGAGCCACTGTGCTCCCTGGTGGTCACATTATCCATACTGATTTTGCTTAACTGGAATAATTGTAAATGCACACTCCGCAACTCCATGGGAACGTGACATATTACATTATTTAAATCTAGGACAAAATGTAATTTTTCTTTGGGCAGAATAGTAGAGAGCTTTTTTCAGAATTTGACACTAATTTATCCTCGTTTTTCTAAAATAAGGGCATACATTTATGTTTAACTTCAGGTGTTTTAATTAATATGCAGAACTGTAATATAATGGCCTCAAATGGCTCAGCACTGGGTAAGGATGAGGTTCCAGTTGTTAAATATAATTAATGTATCTTAACTCTTTCTTTATTATTTTGCACTGATGTTACATTTATTCATGATTGGACTGTGTTTCATATAGCAGTGCTCATTTGATTGTTATGGTATAATATTGTAAAATTATAATAAGAATAATATTAAAATCTAAACTTTTTTTTTCAGAAAATACTCATTAAATATTTCAGTGGCAAAGAGCAATGAAATGAGATTTGAAAGACGAGATTAATAGAGCATGAAGAATATCGTAAAAGAAGGCTGTTTCATTTGGTTATTACTATAAATGCTTCTCAGGTGATAAGCATGTGTGGAAAGATTTAGATGAGATTAGAGTGAGACTCCAATTGTGTAGTAGACACAGCTAGAGTGAGGTACTGATATTTCCTGACCAAGGGAAATCTCTCATCTGTTTCAAAGCTGTCTAACTGGAGACAACCTGGGTAGGTGGCAGGTGTGGGGATCCTTGTAAATGGTGTTAATGTCCATGGAAAATAGGGTTGCCTCATTGAAGAAAAAGCAACTATTTTACTCTTCTTTGCGTGTATACATTTGATAGTTTTTTTATAAGATTGAATTTATCTTAAAAATAGATGGTCAGAAGGATGGTCTCTGTAAACTTGTTGGTCTTACTGGGAGACTTTAGTGCTTTTGTGGGAGAGTGATAAGATTAGATAGAACAGACTGATATTAATTTGAATGATGGTTTTGTCAGTAACTGCCCATTACAAGTCTGAATATAAGGATTCTTATGTTGAAAGTGTACTTATTATCAGAGTACCTTGTTTTAGAATTCAATGATCCACATTGTTATTATGTCTAAAGTGTAAAGCACTTTGAGCTGCATTATTTGTATGAAAATGTGCTATATAAATAAATGTTGTTGTCATAAAGCTTTATGTTCTGGACACTTGTGTAAAGAGATGCAATGGGCTGTTAATCGATCACCTTATAGATCTATAATAGCCAAACTGGTGGCTGGTATAAAAAGCTAAATTCACAATTTTAATTTTATTACAATTGTTGTTCTTTAACTATATATTTTTGATACAGTATATAAAACATGTTTTTTATGCATTTAGACAAATTATCTCTTATACCAACTATATGTCTTCATGCAAATGGGATAGATTGCGTTGCGTGATGTCACAGGCTAAAGACAGGCAAAAAATGTAGTGGACAACAAAGGCATCTATCATCATAAATATATATATTGTAGGTGGTATATGGGATAGATGGGTAGCCTGGTTGGGAGAGGGAATGGTTCCTTACCCAGACGAGAGGCTCCAAGAGGGCCAAGAGAAAGAAAGGTGCCAGACCCAAAAGAGACTCTCCAGGTGGATGGATATGATCTCTGCCCAAATCAACCAACAGACACAACAGGCCATTACCAAACTAGTAATGATAACATTGATGTTTAAAGTATCACTGAAAGAAAGACTCAGCCAAATACTGCTGTAAATATTGTGAAATGAAGCAACTCGACACACGTATAAAAGGTTTGGGGCAGCCACCCGTATAATATTCCTAGCTGCAAAGGATTCATGCAATGATGTTGCCAGTACGGAGTCCAAAACAGTACTGATCAAGATTTGAAAAGATGGCGGTTTTAAATGGTTAAACAGGAAGTGACGTATGTTAACTGGAAGTGATGTAGGTTGACCGGAAGTGATGTTTCTCTGACATCAGTCGGGGAGCCGGGACCGGAAGTGACAATCTTCTGGGCGCCGGAACTGTAAGTGATGTTTTCCTGGGCACCGGAACTGGAAGTGACGTTCCTGATTCAGGTTTTCCCGCGGCTGGTCTGCAGAGATAGCAAGAGAAGGTTTAATGCACCCGCCTCCCTGGCCTGCCGTGGAATTACGATTACTTGGTCCACACAACGTCCTCCTATTTGCACGTGTGTGACAATATATATATCTGCTACTGTTATTAAAGAAGCAGATTATTGTACTGTACATTAGGGGATCGTGGCAAGTGTTCTTCTGCTTGCCCCCTTCACCCACCTCTTCCTGTTACAGATGACCACACACTTATTTGTAATGATGTACCGAGCAACATGACAACCTCAGACCAAAGTAGAAATAATGAAATGCTATTTGAATAGAAACTGGGGTCTCTAAATGTTACATTATTATATCTTAATGCCACAACAGATTTCCTCTGAACTGCAATACATTGGCCAGGTACAGGTCAGGTTTATTTTTTTTACTTTAAACATTTCACACTTAAACGGAGAGGTAAACGAGTTTGAAATACAGGAGAACACCCATGTAACATGTTTTTTGAGACAGACAGATAAAATAGTGTTACATGCCAGAAACTGTCAATTTAATTTTTTAGAATTGTATGATTTATAAAAAACATCACTGAGTCAAAACTTTTCACAAAGTACAATATTTACACTGTTCTTGTAACGACTGCTTTACATCCATACCACCAATTTTACTCTTATCAGTCCTGTCTCTTGTCCTTTGGCTCACTTGTTTCTGTGTACAGAACATAACCCAACTGCTCTGATCTTTCATTTCCTGATTCTCTTCCTTGCCATCACAAGTTGACAAATGTGGACAGACGGATAATGATTGTGAAGTAGAGCAACAAACAAATAGGTTTTAGTTTCCATCTGTCTGAAAGAAAATTATTTTATTCAATTTGTCCAAGTGGGGCACATTCAAGACAGACATCTATCCATCCATTCATTATCCAACCCGCTATATACTAACTACAGGGTCACAGGGGCCTGCTAGAGCCAATCCCAACCAACACTGGGTGCAAGGCAGGAAACAAACACCGGGCAAGACACCAGCCCACCGCAGGGCACACACACACCCACACACCAAGCACACACTAGGGACAATTTATGATCACCAATGCACCTAACCTGCATGTCTTTGGACTGTGGGAGGAAACCGGTGCACCCAGAGGAAACCCACGCAGACATAGGGAGAACATGCAAACTCCACACAGGGAGAACCCGGGAAGCTAACCCGGGTCTCCTAACTGCGATCAAGACAGACAGATTTGAATAAATCACAAAATTTCTCTAAGCAGTTTAAATAAAGAAAAAAGATATAGCAAAAATCTACATAGAGTGTCTTTTAGCTGCAATATGGAATGTACCCTTAAAAGATTTGTATTTAGACAAGAGCTGTCAACAACAGCATCCAAAAATATTAAATGTGCGATAATGCTAAATATGGAAGTGTTTCTATTGTAAATTCTTTTTTTAAGGAGCCTTTGTTATTTCGGAGGGACTTTGAATTCTGCACTTTTTCCACTGTTTACAAAGTAACAAACTAGCTATTTAGAGCAAGAATTTAACCTTATTTCTGAATTTGTGCATGTGTTAAATTTATGTTAGATTTAGGTTCAGAAATTTAACTGACATTTAGCAAATAAAAATTTTAGGGATTAAAGCAGTATTCTGTTTTAATTTAATATTTGTAGTTAAAACAGTATTTAATTATATGGTGTTTGTACCGTGTGGCGCAGTGGGTAGTGCTGCTGCTTCGCAGTTAGGAGACCCAGGTTCACTTCCTGGGAACTCCCAGCGTGGAGTTTGCATGTTCTTCCCGTGTCTACATGGGTTTCCTCTGGGTGCTCCGGTTTCCTCCCTCAGTACAAACACATGCAGGTTAGGTGCATTAGCGATTCTACATTGTCCCTAGTGTGTGCTGTGTGTGTGTGTGTGTGTGCACGTCCTGTGGTGGGCTGGCGCCCTGCCTGGGGTTTGTTTCCTGCCTTGCGCCCTGTGTTGGCTGGGATTGGCTCCAGCAGACCCTTGTGACCCTGTAGTTAGGATTTATAGCGGGTTGGATAATGGATGGTATTTGTACCAGTTTTGAATTTCTTACTTTTTGCTACTTATGAAAAGAGCAATGCACATGTTATGCAAGCTTGTTATACTTGCATTCATATTCACAGAGTAATTCAAGAGTCACCTGTTGTGTATTAGTCTATTTTTCATTTTACAGATTTCATCATACAACAATTACAGTGCAATTTACAATACACAGACCTGTTCATATCCAGGTTGTAACAATGGTTGGTTTTCTGGCTACTGACAGGAACATTTTAAAGAACACCTGATCATGATATACATGCCTTTCTCAAAAAACTTGTACTAGAAGCCTCTGGTCTATTTACAGTGGTGTGAAAAACTATTTGCCCCCTTCCTGATTTCTTATTCTTTTGCATGTTTGTCACACAAAATGTTTCTGATCATCAAACACATTTAACCATTAGTCAAATATAACACATGTAAACACAAAATGCAGTTTTTAAATGATGGTTTTTATTATTTAGGGAGAAAAAAAATCTAAACCTACATGGCCCTGTGTGAAAAAGTAATTGCCCCCTTGTTCAATTTCCGTAGCCACCACCAGGCCTGATTACTGCCACACCTGTTTCAATCAAGAAATCACTTAAATAGGAGCTGCCTGACACAGAGAAGTAGACCAAAAGCACCTCAAAAGCTAGACATCATGCCAAGATCCAAAGAAATTCAGGAACAAATGAGAACAGAAGTAATTGAGATCTATCAGTCTGGTAAAGGTTATAAAGCCATTTCTAAAGCTTTGGGACTCCAGCGAACCACAGTGAGAGCCATTATCCACAAATGGCAAAAACATGGAACAGTGGTGAACCTTCCCAGGAGTGGCCGGCCAACCAAAATTACCCCAAGAGCGCAGAGACGACTCATCCGAGAGGTCACAATAGACCCCAGGACAACGTCTAAAGAACTGCAGGCCTCACTTGCCTCAATTAAGGTCAGTGTTCACGACTCCACCATAAGAAAGAGACTGGGCAAAAATGGCCTGCATGGCAGATTTCCAAGACACAAACCACTGTTAAGCAAAAAGAACATTAGGGCTCTTCTCAATTTTGCTAAGAAACATCTCAATGATTGCCAAGACTTTTGGGAAAATACCTTGTGGACTGATGAGACAAAAGTTGAACTTTTTGGAAGACAAATGTCCCGTTACATCTGGTGTAAAAGGAACACAGCATTTCAGAAAAAGAACATCATACCAACAGTAAAATATGGTGGTGGTAGTGTGATGGTCTGGGGTTGTTTTGTTGCTTCAGGACCTGGAAGGCTTGTCTATGAAGCTTTACACCTTGCTTTCCTATTAATATGTCTACAAAGGCTTGTTCAACTTCAGAGGGTTGTTCCTTTCTTACTGCATCAATAAACAGCTCATCTTCCTCTTTATCTGTGACATCACACACTGTATGCACAGGTTTACCTTTCCCAGTCCTGCAAACTTTAGCGAAGTGGTTCAATTTACCACATTTTTACACTGTCTTCCTTTAGCTGGACATTGACTTTTTCCACTGTGTGCTTTGTTTCCGCAGTAGCTGCACTTATGAATATGCTTGTATGCATCACCCGCTTCATATTCTTTTGCTGCCTTCTCAATTGTGTAATGCGTTTTTCGTTTAGCGCTTTTTGGAGCTCTTGCTTATTGTCTGCGTACTGCGTTCACAGTCAGATCACATGAGCCGCTCGGAGTACATGCATCGAAGGTTCTCAGCTGTGCTTGTGCTATCTCATGCGATGTCCACGGCTTTATTTAATATTAGCTCAGACCCAGCACTTAAAAATTTCTCTTGCACTTTCGCCGAGTTTGTGCCAAACACTATTCTATCCCTGACCATCTCATCTTCGTTTGCATAAGCACAGTCCTTCATCAGCAATTTTAACCAAAGTGATCAAAAGTCTCATTTATACCCTGTGTCGTCTCATTAAACTTGTGTCTCGCAAATATCATATTCGTCTTAGGCATGACAAACGCCTCAAATCGGTCATAATGAGTTTTCAGTACCTTGGCTTCCTCCTGGGTGAGAGTCAATGTGTTAAAAATGTCTTTTCCTTTTTCCCCAGTCCATTGGAGCAGGTAGCTGCATTTCTCACTCTTGTCTTTGCCTTTTAGCGATCCAGAAAACATCAGCTCCACGTGCTGTCGGAACTTTTTCCATTCTCCCGGCAGGTTAAGAGAATCCCAGTCAATTCATGGCAAGGGAACTCCAACAAAATCCATGACTGTCCTCTATTCTGACACCATGTCTTGTTTTAACAAATTGTGAAAAATGAAATGATGGCTAAACTTTCTTTTAAAGTATGCAGGGGAACTTTATCTATTACAGCTCTGACATTCACGCTCTAAATTAACTTCCATAATAGTAACCTTGAGGTCCCTTTTTCTGGTGCCTTCCTGATGCCATAGGTGCCTAAACCATGCCTGATAATAATACATTTCAATGACATATAAATATTACAGTGATCACCTCGATAGACATCTCACCACCCAAATCGCTACTCGTGAATCTAAGATGTTTAACAGGCATTCCCGGTATAGTGTAACCTCAGTTCACAACCATAATTCGTTCCAAAACTCTGGTTGTAAACCGATCTGGTCGTGAACCGAAGCAATAGGATTGTATGTAAATACAATTAATCCGTTCCAGACCATACGGACTGTATGTAAATATATATTTTTTTAGTTTTTAAGCACAAATATAATTATACCATAGAATGCACAGCGTAATAGTAAACTAAATGTAAAAACTGAATAACACTGAGAAAACCTTGAACAACAGAGAAAACTAACACTGCAATAGTTCGCGCTATAGCGCTACCAACCGCTGGCTAAAAGCACTTTTTTTAATGAGTTTTAAGCACAGGGAAACAATGAAAATTTGAAAAAATCCGTAATTTAATAAGCCACCAAGAAAAATAACATTGCAACAATACACGCTACGAACAGATCGCTGGAAAAAGAAGTGAAAACAAAATCAAGACCAGTGCATTCTTTAACTGCCTTTCTACCTTAATGCGTCCAGCTCTCTCTCACACTGCCTGTGTGTCTGCATCCATCTCTCGCGCTGCCTCTGTGTGTGTGTGTGTCATGCTGTCTCTCTCGCACTGCCTGTGTGTGTCGTGCTATCTCTCTCGTGCTGCCTGTGTGTGTCGCGGTATCTCTCTCGTGCTGCCTGTGTGTGTGCGTCTGTCTCTCTGTCGCGCTGCCTGTGTGTGTGTGTGTGTGTGTCGTGCTCTCTCGCTCTCTTTCTCTTGCTCGCAGGCAGGCAGTCAATTACGCAACAATAATCACATGACTACGTTTCACCAATCAGACTTAGCAACAATAATCACATGACTCCATTTCACCAATCAGACGTAGCCATGCAGTCACATGACCACACACAAACTTCCTGCGTATGCAGCCTATGAGAGACTTTTTAGTCATGCAGGGCTCCTGTTCACTGCTAAATGGTCGCAGCTTCACTGCAAGAACCTTGAGACCAACTCCTGCTGAAGCTTAACCATCACTTCACTGAGTGAAGAACAAGCACATTTTAACCAAACATGCACAGACAGTCAAGGTAATGTAAGATGTGCACAAGCTGCCTTATTCTAATGTTTGATACATGCCTCCCTTACTATAAACATTCAGAGTCAGACGTAAAGACTGAGGGATTGGGCAGTTGGTTAGGTAAACCTCAAGGCATTGCTGTTCTCATCAATAAAGTAAAACATGCCTATCTAATATTACATTTGCTTTTTCTAGCTTAAAAAAATACATGTAGGATATTTATCAACCTACATGCTTGAAATATGATGCAACATAAATGATTACACTTGTTTTCTTAAAATTTGCCATCCTGTCTTCCCCTGTAAACATTCACTGATACAGCATGCTTATAGAAGCCTCTTCTACAGTTATATTAGTTGTATCATTTTTCTTTGGTTTTCCTATTTTACTTCATCCCATGATTGTTGCTTTCTGTTGTCTTTGATCATTCATTTGAATTTTCCTATTTGCAAGTGCTCAGTTTAATGTCATCACAGAAGAGAGGCTCTTCTTCTTTTTTTTTTTTACTTTTTTCTTTTTTTTGTCTATTGACCACCAGTTATTATTTATTTACTAATTTTCTTAACACATCTATATTTTTTCATGTTTTGGTTCAGTTTAGTATCCTTATCCCTGTAATTCCATTGGTCTGGTATTACTTTTTGTGAGATTTATCCTTTGTACAATAGGTATCCATTTCTACTTTTCCTTTTTTTGTTTTATGCCTTTACATTATATACATTCCCTTTACTTTTTTACTGTTTTTGTTTTAGAATTCAGAAGATATGACTCTGCCTATTAATGGACATCAACGTCATCATACTCTTATATAGGATTTGGATAAAATTCCACATCCACTGATTCAGTGGCATATTGGATTGATGCACCAGAAGTGTCAAACAGTAGTGGCAGCAAGACATGGTCACACAAGATACCGACAAGGTTTGCTAATGTTCACAGTTGTTATTATTTTACTGCTGTTTTGATTATTGCACTTTTTTTCAATAATTCTAATTTTTTATTGCTGTTATTTCAGCAATAAAGGTTGAAACTTCAGTTCAAGAATGAGTCATGTCAGTTTTTTCATCATCATAAATTGACAATATGTGTTTTTATGTAAAATAATTTTAGGGGTTACCTTAAAATTAAAACAATAATATTTTAACCCTGTTACACAGACCCACAATAAGGTAGGTAGATTAGCAAAGATGAAATGGAGACCGTTGCTAGTGATAGGGAAGTTGAGCCTGTTGCCACAATGTGACCCTTACCCAGGAAAACTGCAATGAAAAAGGAGAGGAAAATGAAAATTTATTAAAATGTAACCTTATCATTCAGTGCAGACAGAGCTGGCAAATTTGCCAGTTTTCACAATATAGATAAGCATTGTCTGTGCCGCACAAAGGACTGAATATGCAAAAAAATAATCCAGAACACATATTGGATTAACATTATATAACCTTTATAATACATTTCTTTTTCTAACTTTCCTCTTAGCAGTTTTCATATACTTAAGGGAACAGTTGTACTATTAAGTAAAGCTACTAGTTGCTGTATTGTTTGAGAATTTTGTGTGGTGCTGTCAGTTTCCTGTTTGACTTATCTAGTTCTACCAAATAATCTAATAATCCATAGCAGTACTGAATTATTCTGTGACTGGTCTTAATGAAGACTGTCGGACCTGAGACTTAATATATTCTGTTGAAAATCTTTTACGCTCTTCCCCAGTCGAGCTACTAACATTATCTGAGAAAGCATTTCATAAACAGCTGGAAAAATAAGAGTTTGGCATAATTATCAATACAGCTAGAACATTTCTCTTAACTAATTTTAGTGGTGATATTTTTTCCTGCTCTCTGGTCTATTACATAGTGCTGTATTTATTATCTATTAACACATTTTCTAGCATAATGGCTTATTTGCAGAAAAATAGCCTCACAGATTAAATGCAAAATCCTCATAAAATGGGAAGTTGTAAATAATAGAAGAAATACTGTCACGTCACATTCATAATTCACTTAAGTGCCCAGCGTTAAATATCCATTACTGTTTTTGCTCCTCTTCTAAACACTTAAAGAGCATTCATTTTTCAGGGTATTGCAGACAAAACACAAAAGGAAGCAATTATAGTGTACAAATTAATTATTCACATCTAGATGTTTAGTAGAATCCAAAAGAAATTAAATAAAGATGCACTAATAAGAAATATTAGTCTGATAATATAGCCTGTTCCAACCAAATCAAACCAAACAAAATTTAAATTACACCTTTCATATTATACACATCCTCATATATAATCAAAATACCAGGCAGGCACTGTCTATCATAAGGCAAACCCATAATTTGGGCAATTTAATGTCAACAACCCACTTGACAACATTCTTTGGACTGTGGAATTAGTTCTGAGGAAAGTGAAACACGCATATGGATGTGTCACTCATTTTACTTAACTAATTAAATTGTGATAACAATGGATGTATTTTCTGAAACATTCTGCACAGTGCCCAAATTTCTATTAGCATGGCATGGTATCCACGTAGTTGTTTTAGACTCTTGGTAACCCCATCCACTACAGCTCACCAAGGCTTTCTGTCAGTTACTGATGGCATGCTGAAGCTGCTTTTTAATGTCTTCTTCTGTCATAGTATCTTTCAGAATAGCTTTCATCTATCTCGTTATTTTCTACTTCAGACTTTTCAAAGAACTGTGTTGCAGTCCTCCATTTCTTGTGATGTAACTGAAATATTATTGATTATGCTTGTCATGACATTGAACAGTCTTTTCCTTGGGTATTTCTGCTTAAGAACATATTGTGAATGATTGGGGTGCAGTTTTGCTTTTTTGGAGCTGATTTAATAACAAAAACTGCAACTGCACACAGTGACTGGTACATGTGATGTTGCATATCTTACAGTAACAGTAAATCTTTAAAGCTTGGCGACTTACTTTATATTCTGTTCATTGCTTGGACAGTCTTTCTGTTTTGCAGACGGATTATGGTGCATCTGGTCCTTCCTCTCTTCACAATTCAATAGCCCTGAGGAAGATGTCTTTGAACACTTTTAAGTTTGAAGAATCCTTGTCTAGAATCAGACAGCTGAAGAAGTTATCACGTTTGCTGTGTATTTAATAAAGGCTCCAATATTCTGTCTAATCAAATGTAAGTATAAAGTTTATTTACAAGCAGCTTTTTGGCTTTTCTTTGTGCAACTCAGAAACTCAAATATAACAAGATCTTCCACAATTTACCCATAGAAGAAACTGAATCTGTCAGGCTTGGCCTTAGTAATGTGTTGAAAATGGAACAGACATATTGACTCAGGTCCACTCTAATGTGCTCTATAGTTGTTAACTACCTGATGCTGTACCTTTATTTTAAATAGCGTGTTCTATTGTGTTATTGGATTCAGATCTGATATATGGGAAAGCTACTAATCTATCATATTTTATAACCACCCCAGAATTTGGAGTCTTGTAAATTTGGCCATTATAATTATTAGTGGTAAATTTTATGCATTGCTAGCATGCTGCTGCTATGAAGGCATGCACTTAAATAACATTTCTTGGACAGCAGCAATTTAAAAAGAGAAACGGAATTAGTAGATGGATTGTGGTAAATAAAGTAACAAAGGTCAAAGCTGTGAGAACAAGAATCAAGAAAACAAAGCTCAAACTGTAAACAAAAACGTAGTCAAGACTTGAAATGAGAAAAAAAGTCAAAAGTCGTAATTTGTAGGGGCAGAAAAGAGTTTCAAATCAGAAACCTAATTTAAACTCAAAGAAAATAACACTAGAATTCAAGGTCACTTCCATAAACCTTATCAAACCAAGAAGTGCACAGTGCTGACCTTTGACACGATGATGACATGTGTTGTACACGGTTGACCTTGTCTAACAACTGCTTGACTACCAGACCAAACAAAATGCAGAAAATAGAGACGCTCATATCAAACAGAAAATGGCATCAGTGCAAAACATATTTATTATTTAATGTTATTAAAAACATGTATGTTGGTGAAGAAAGATTCACTGATCTTGACTTTGCTGACGATGCTGTGATCTTTGTGGAGTCCATGGAGGCTCTGATCCGTGTGCTCGAGAGACTGAGTGAGGAGTCTGAGTGTCTGGGCTTGCAAGTGTCCTGGGTAAAAACCAAGATCTAGGCCTTTAATGACATCTTGGGCACAGCCATCAGCAATGTGTCTGTTTGCGTAGAGAGTGTTGACCTTGTTGAGAGGTTTACTTACCTTGGCAGTGACATTCATGTCTCTAGTGACTCTTCCTATGAAGTCAGTAGATGGATTAGGAGAGCATGGGGGGGGTCATGAGGTCACTGGAAAGGGGTGTGTGGCGCTCCCGATATCTGTGCAAAAGGACGAAGGTCCAAGTGTTTAGAGTCCTGGTGCTTCCTGTCTTGTTATATGGCTGCGAGACATAGACGCTATCCAGTGACCTGAGACGAAGACTAGACTTCTTTGGTACTGTGTCTCTCCACAAAATCCTTGGGTACCGTTGGTTTGACTTTGTGTTGAATGAGCAGTTGCTCATGGAGTCCCAAATGAGGCAAATTACCTGCATTGTGAGGGAGTGTCAGTTACGGCACTACAGCCATGAGGTGCGTTTGGGTGATCAGGCTCATAAGATCCTCATTGTTGGGGACCCGAGTGGCTGGACCAGGCCAAGGGGCCACCCATGTAACACCTGGCTGTGGCAGATAGAGGGTCATTTCCGGAGGGTGAAACTGGACGGCGTGTCTGCCTGGGGGGTTGTAAACTGGGATCCTGAGTTGTTTTACCATGTAGTGGGTGTGGCAACGTACTGTACCAGTGCATGCTCCCCAACTTGACTTGACTTGACTTGCTAAATAAAAAAATACATGTAATCAATATGATACTTGGCTTCCTAAACTGGCCAAAATGAAGCCTAGTTTATTTTTAAAGGTCAAGGAATGACTGTAAAAAAATGAAAATACACTTCAAATCATGACATAACAATATTGGGCTGAAGGAGATTGTTGCCCATTTTCTATACATTTCACTCCATTCTTATACATAATCAATATTAGTCACTAAGCCTTTTTATTCACTGTAGGCTATACGGCAAAATGTAATGCTTTTGCATATTGAAATTAACTTAAAATATTTATTTTTGCAATGGTTAATGCTACTCCATCACAGAACCATTGTACTGAGTTAGAATCTTCTTGAAAATCTATGTCTCTGTATATTCTAACCATGTCTATTTATTTATTTGGAAACTTAAGTTTTTCTTCCAAATCAAACAAGATTGGCATGCTACAGTAGGTTAATGGTTGAATTTAAAATGGCCCAGTGTAAATATGAGCATTGATATGTGCGAGAATAGGCCTGCCGATGGAGTGACACGTCATCCAGAGTTTATTTTTGTCTTGTTATTGGCACTGTCTTGCAATCACCTTAATTAGATTTATGGGTTTGAGAATCGGATGTAATTTATTTTGCCAGTGTTATTGTATTTACCATTGTGTTTAGCCTTATGATTTTGTTTACTTAAATATAAAACAAAAAGATAACAAATAATAAGAAAAAATAGCAGCTAACTTTCTTCATTCAACTTCCTTTTTGATACATTTCTGTTTTAAAATATAGACCTCAGAATTTACCATTAGAGAAGTCTATGATTTCCTTCATGCTTTTTAGTATGTGCTTTTTTCAGTAGCAATTTTTTTTCTTTTGAGAAAATTGCACGTAAAAGGTCAATTGGAAGCCAAAACATCAAGACTACGAATAGACAAGAGCTATCTAATACTAAAATGGCTTTTTTTGCAATTATGGTGAGATTATCTAGAGATCTGGTGGAAAGCCACCTACAGAGAAAAAAGCAGTCATTGTCATTATGCTGTGAGTAACCTGCACAGCCAAGATTTAAAACTTGTACTTTAGTATGATAAATCACAGCAGCATTCCTTTCCTTTATAGGCATGAGAGGCAGTGAGTGCAACTTTAAAGTTGTAGGTTAAAATATACCAGACAACTTAAGTCAAGTTTATATCAGTGGAGCATATGGCTTTCTTTTTTTCTGATCAAAATATTTAAGAAAAATATGCTAGTAACCACTATTTTAACTTCTCTACCATTTACATCTTTTGTTCATTTTTGCAGTTCAGTCACTTATAAACAGAAACATTCATTCAGTTTTCTTGACTGCAAGAGAGAGATCGAAGATTCTGTCCCTAAATGTAATGATTTTTTAAATGTATGTATATTCATTTATAGATACTGATTAGGAAATATTGGTTAAAATCCACTATATATATATATAGTGGAGCCGACCCGGACACAGACAGGCGGACATGTTCTTAATCACCACCACACGTTTATTTACAAACTATTTACAATAATACGGTCACTCAGACCCAGTCCATTTAGTGCACAATTACCCCACCAATCACAGTCCTGGCCACAAATGCCTTCTTCTCGGGCCGCCCCCACTCTCCTTTCTTGCCTTGTCCTGCCTCCTCCCGACTCCAGCCCTGAATGAATGGAGACGGCCCCTTTTATCCAGTTCCCGGATGAGCCCCAGGTGTTCCCGGCATTCCTCCCTTGGCCACGCCCCAGCGTGGCGGAAGTGCCGGCTGTCCTCCCGCAGCTCTCCGGTGCCGCCCTAATCTTCCCCAGCACTTCCTCGTGTGGCGTAAGTGCTGGGGTAACAAGTCCCCAAGGCATTGGGGCGCCTCCTGGCGGTGACCACGGGCCCCTACAGGGTGGAGCTTCCATGCCCTGTACCCGTGGCCCCCAGAGCAACCAGGAAGGCGGCCCCCACATGATCCAGGGTGGGCTTTGACCCTCTTCCGGTCCCTCACGGCATCCCGGCCGGTCGTTGCCCCTGGCATCCCTGACAATATATATATATACTAGCAGAATACCCGCGCTTCGCAGCGGAGAAGTAGTGTTTCAAAGAAGTTATGAAAAAGAAAAGCAAACATTTTAAAAATAACGTAAGATGATTGTTAATGTAATTGTTTTGTCATTGATATGAGTGTTGTTGTCATATCTATCTATTTATATTATATATATATATATATATATATATAGCAAAATACCTGCGATTGGCAGCGGAGAAGTAAAAAGAAAAGAAAACATTTTAATAATAACGTAACATGATTGACAATGTAATTGTTTTGTCATTGTCATGAGTGTTGCTGGCATATATAGAAATATATATATATATATATCTATACTAATAAAAGGCAAAGCCCTCACTCACTCACTCACTCACTGACTCACTCACTGACTCATCACTAATTCTCCAACTTCCCGTGTGGGTGGAAGGCTGAAATTTGGCAGGTTCATTCCTTACAGCTTCCTTACAAAAGTTGGGCAGGTTTTATATCGAAATTCTACGCGTAATGGTCATAACTGGAAGCAGTTTTCTCCATTTACTGTAATGGAGATGAGCTTCAACGCCGTGGGGGCGGAGTTTCGTGTGACATCATCACGCCTCCCACGTAATCACGCAGTACATAGAAAACCAGGAAGACCTCAAAATGCGCTGAAGAAAACATGCATTATATAATTGAGAAGGCAGCGAAACAATAAGAAGTGAGCGAGTGACATATACAACCATATTCATGAGTTCTGCTACTTCGGAAACAAAGCACGATGTAAACCTACACTTTAAATTAAGTTCATAGACAGGCTACCGCTGGCGTTTGTAATTTAGTGCCTGCCCATATAAGGCCGTCCGTCAGCGGCAATCCAATAGCAAACTGCCACGGGTAAATATTCACGGCTGAAGGACTGTGCTTATGGAGAGGAAGATGAGATGGTCAGGGTGGTGTTTAACACAAACTCAGCTAAACTGCGAGAGAAAGTTTTAAGTGCCAGGACTAAGGTAACATTAAATACAGCCACAGACATAGCACGAGATGGCACCAGCACAGCTGGGAACCTTCGATGCATGTACACCGAGCGGCTCACGTGAACTGATGCAGTGCACAGATAAAAGGCAACAGTTCCAAAGAGCGCTGAACAAAAAACCAATTACACAATTGAAAAGGCAGCAAAAAATATGAAGCGTCTGATAAGCATATTCATAAATCCAGCTACTGCGGAAACAAAGCACACGGTGGAAAAAGTCAATGTCCCGCTAAAGGAAGACAGTGTAAAAAAAAAACCTGTGCATGCAGTGTGTCACGGCTCAGATAAAGAAGAAGACGAGCTGTTTATTGATGCAGTAAGAAACGAATCGATGAAAGAAACCTGTCATCTTTACAACGATTGACAAACACGGAATGTAACTTGAACACAACACATCCTACAAATACGAGCCTGATTGAAAGAAATAATGATAATCAAATCCTTGATGACAGCAACACTCAGTAACACTCACAAAACAAATACTGTATATTGACAGTCATGTTACGTTATTTTTAAAATGTTCCCTTTTCTTTTCTAGCTTTTTAACACACTACTTCTCCGCTGCGATACGCGGGTATATATATATATATATGTATATATATATATCCCGCTCTACATACTCGAATAATGGACACTTTATTCGCCATCAATGATTGTTTTGGTAAAGCCATACTCAGTGTATTCATTAGATGAACGGTAAAAAAGTAAGAGCGAGGGGAGGATGACTCATTGAGGCATGCAGGCTGTAGTCTTGGCGTCAACTCTATCTGAATTGCGCGATCACATTTGAAAAATATATCTTTTCAAGTTCTATTTAGTCCATATGTGTAAAACTCAAGGGCCGAGGGCCACATCCGCCCGCGTGTAATTATATCCGCCCGAGATCATTTTATATACTGTATTATTGTTATTAATGGCCCGGGTATATGAAGCGCTGGTAACACAATAAACTACAGATCCCATAATGCAGCGCTTCAGCTGCCTTGCCGAACACTTAAGCGTTAATCAAGTCTACCTTATGATGCTGCAAGTTATTGCGAAGCTAGAGTTATTGCGCACTGAGTTTGCACGGCGCTTTGGTGACTTTGAAGAACAAAAACAGTCTGTCTACATGCGGCTCGAACCTTGTGCATGTTTGGTAGCACATATCTGTGTGAGAAGCTCTTCTCAGTGATAAAGACTAACAAAACAGCACACAGGAGTCGCCTCACTGATGAGCACCTGCAATCCATCCTGAGAATCTCCACAACACAGAACCTCACACCAAACAGAAACGAACTTGTGGCCAAAAAAAGATGCCAGGCGTCCAGCTCTAAAATGACATATGAGCAAAGACAACTGAATGATTTGATTTGTTATTGCACGTAAGAGCGGGAGTCAACCGTTTTAACAAACAGCGTATTGCACTGATACGAAATAGCTGTGTGTGTATATATGTAGATATGTATGTATATGTATATATATGTGTGTGTATGTATGTATGTGATATGTATGTATATATGTGTATATGTATAGATATGTATATATATATATATATATGTTTATGTGTGTGTGTAATATATATATATATATATATATATATATATATATGACAACAACACTCATCACTCACAACAGTGACAAAACAATTACATTGACAATCAGGTTACGTTATTTTCAAAATGTTTCCTTTTCTTTTCATTGCTTCTTTAACACACTACTTCTCGCTAGCCTTGGTATTTTGCTAGTATATATATATATATATACACACACACACAGACACATATATAATCATATAAACATATATATAAATATATATATATATATATATACACATCTATACACATATATATATACAGTTATATATATACATATACACACATACATATATATACATATACATATATACACATACTGTATATATACACACACACGTATATACATACTGTATATACAACATATACATATCTACATATATACTGTATATACACATATATATACAAATCTACATATATATATCTACATATATATATATTAGGGGTGGGACTCGATTAAAAAATTAATCCAATTAATTAGAGGCTGGGTAAGAATTAATCTTGATTAATCGTATGTAATCGCACACGTAAATTTGCCCCAAATCGCAAATGTTTTTTTTTTTATTTAAAACGGTTTTAGTGGGCGACAGAATCAAATAATAGACATGGACATGAATATTGTAAACTGAAGCTGTTTTAATTTCTGAAAAAAAGCTTTTTAAACTGCATTTGAATTCAAAACAGAAACAAAAATATCATCCCTGGTTAAAATTGGGCAGACTTAAAAATAAAGTGGTAGTTTAAGTACTTTAAGTACATTTTCACAATAGTATTGTCTTTAAATAATAATAACCAAAATTTCAACATAAAGTTCAGTTTTTCTTCTTAAAAAAATAAGTCAGAAACATAAAAGTTAATTTGACCAGCTTACTCTTTAAACTATGAGTAACATTAGCCAAAATTATTTTGTACATTAGGCTAAAACAGTGTGATCATTGAACATTTTGTAATTAGATGTATTTAGAATTACTAACGGTCACGGAAGTCCAATGATCCCCAGTAAGAGCCACAAAGTCCGCTTTCTGTAATGCATCTAATTTTGCTTGCTTTTCAGTGTGCACAAAACCATGCTTTTATCAAGGCTTCGCTCGGGTAGTCAAAATGATCAGTCGTAGGAACGCTTTATTCCGACTCTAACATTTTTGTAGCTGTGATGTGTGCATCAGTGTAATGGATGTACCAGGAAATCATGCATTGACAAAAGTTCCCGTTTGCTTGGAATTGAAAGTGTGATTAAATGCGTTATTTTTTAACGCGTTATGGAGTACATGCATCGAAGCTTCTCAGCTGTGCTTGTGCTAAGAAAGGGAAAATTTTAAAAATAACGTAACATGATTCTGCGTTAACCTAATATTTTTTCATACGTCCCAAACCAAGGAGATGCGAAGGTAAAATGAATCGGGTAGCACGCGTACATAGTCAGTACATCCCTCTCGGAATTGAACCTCGAATGTCGGCGTTAGAGGCTTAAGACTCTACAATGCGCCACAGCGTGTAGCTTGTCTATGCTAAAGTATGTATTGTAGATCGGGTATATATATACATTTATATATATACCCGTGTACCGAGTGGAGAAGTAGAAGTTATGAAAAGAAAAGGGAACATTTTAAAAATAACGTAACATGATTGTCAATATACAGTAATTGTTTTGTGAGTGTTATTGAATGTTGCTGTCATCAAGGATTTGATTATCATTATTTCTTTCAATCAGGCTCGTATTTGTAGGATGTGTTCAAGTTACATTCCGTGTTTGTCAATCGTTGTAAAGATAAGAGGTTTCATTCATCGATTAGTTCCTTACTGCATCAATAAACAGCTCGTCTTCCTTTTTATCTGTGATGTGACAAACTGCATGCACGGGTTTTTTTTACACTGTCTTTCTTTAGCAGGACATTCACTTTTTCCACCGTGTGCTTTGTTTCGCAGTAGCTGCACTTATGAATATGATTGTATGTATAAGGCGCTTCATATTTTTTGCTGCCTTCTCAATTGTGTAATTCGGTTTTTGTTCAGCACTCTTTGGAACTGTTGCTTTTTGTCTGCGCATTGCGTCAGTTCACGTGAGCAGCTTGGTGTTCTTGCATCGAAGGTTCCCAGCTGTACTGGTGCCATCTCGTGTAATGTCAGCTAAGACCCGCACTTAAAAGTTTCTCTCGCAGTTTCAATGAGTTTGTGCCAAACACCACCCTGACCATCTCATCTTCCTCTGCATAAGCACAGTCCTTCACCCGTGAATATTTGCGGCAGTGTTTGTATTGGATTGCCGCTGATGGACGGCCTTATATGGGCAGGCACTAAATTACAAACGCTAGTGGCAGCCTGTCTATGAACTTAATTTAATATAAACTTACGGTTCACGCCGTGCTTTGTTTCCGCAGTAGCTGTACTTATGAATATGCTTGTATGCATCATTTGCTTCATAATGTTTTTCTGCCTTCTCAATTGTGAAATGGCGTTTTGTGCTCATCGCTGTTTGGAGTTCTTCCTTGTTCTCTACGTACTTACGTAGGAGGCGTGATGATGTCACACGAAACTCCGCCCCCCACGGCCATCTCCAACTCAAGACTCCATTACATTATATGGGGAAAAATAGCTTTCAGTTATGACCCTTATGCATAGAATTTCGAAATGAAACCTGCCCAACTTTTGTAAGTAAGCTGTAAGGAATAAGCCTGCCAAATTTCAGCCTTCTACCTACACGGGAAGTTGGAGAATTAGTGATGAGTCAGTGAGTGAGTGAGTGAGTGAGTGAGTGAGGGCTTTGCCTTTTATTAGTATAGATATATATATATATATATATATATATATTGTCACGCACGTGCGCATGGGAACCAGCTGAAGGGCCTAAACACTAGTAATTCTACGCCAGGCCAGGGTGTGGCGGAGTGTACTGACTATCTCTCTCAGTCCCATGGATGACTTCATTTCCGGGCACAAGGACACCACTCCCAGTTCCGGCATTGATGACGTCACTTCCCTTCCAGCCCTTTAAAACTGCCATCTTGCCTCAGTACAGGCAGTTCTGTTCTGGACTCCGAACTAAGCACATCGTACTATTTACAACTACTTTTGCAGCCGATTCAATTATACGGGTGGCTGCCCCAAATTTTATGATGTCTCCGACTCATTCTTATCACTATATATATATATATATAAATATATATATACACACTGTATATATATATATATATATATATATACAGTATATATACAGTATATATATATATGTGTGTGTGTACTCCTATCTGTTATTCTTGTCTTTCAAAGATATATTTTTATATAATAAATTTAGACTGGTCATAGGGCAAGCAAAATTAATAGGAAAAATTCAGTTATCTAAAGCAACAAATAATTGTTTTTCAGAGATGAAGATAGGATATTGCCAGAGTCAAGTACGATACTAATATGACAAAAGGCAAGGAAGAGAGATAATACCACAAAGACTGTGAAAAATAACCTCTAAATGCCAATGTGGGAAGAGAAGAGGTCAGCATAGATTTTTATATATGGTGTCTTGAAAGTGAAAAGTTCAGGGACCCTCTCCAGAGAGACCTTGTGAGCAACGTGAGGAATGTCATCCACGGCGAATGAAGGTAGGGCTAAAGGAACAGTGAGATTTTGTTTGAGTTCTGTTTATTTTGCAAGTTGTTCTCTTCCTTTGACTTTCTTACTTTGTGTGCGCACATCACTCTTAATATCAGAATTTCAGTAGTATTACTCATCAAACAGAGCATACTTTCTTTTTACCGATTTTGTTTTGTGGATTTCTTTGTTAACATTTGATGAGCTGTACAAATAGCATAAAAGGAGGATAGTCCAAAGGAAAGTGATTAGATGAGAAATAACAGCTAGGGAAAAGAGAACAAATCATCTGTACATGCATCTTTTATTTGTATCTTACATCTATCTCCCTTTCCCTCTCTGGTGTTCCTCAATCCAGTGGAAAAGATTCTAGGTTTTTCTTCTTTCCTCATTTCTTATATTCCTTATACCTTATCCTACCAGTTTCAGTTCCTTCTCCCACACAAATTGTCAATTTGTTAAAGAGCTAACATACCAATAAGTTCTCAGCAGCCTTCTTCCTGACTGTAATCTTTTTCATGCCCTAAACTCTTAAGGGCAATGTTTGCATTCAATTTTAGTTATCTGTGGCAGTTTGGAGATAAACTACTCTTATCTATGTTATAAATGATAAATGTTGACTCTGGATATTCCTTTGCGCTGTTTATGCTTCATCTTATTGCTGCTTTTGAGACATCAGACTGTAAAATATTTAAGAAACACTTGCTATAATGCACCGTCTGTTCTTTGACGTGTTTCTGTTTTTCAAGCGCAGTGATTCTTCTGCAGTACTAAATCAAGTTTACTAATATCTGTGAATGGTGGAATCCCTCAAGATTCTCCTTTTCAACATCTTTATGGTTTATCTTGGTTACAACACAAGTGACCTAATTTCCAGCACATTTCACATGAAAAATCTCTAATTAGTACTCATCTGCCAAAGGTTATGACCAATGTGAATGCTTTTCACATTAAAAAATGAAAATCAAAATTGAAAACAAATATCAAGCAAGGTCTGATACATCATGTAACCTTTCCTAAATTGGCAAAACAAAAATCAAAGCTGAGAAGGCAATTGCTGGGAAACTGAGATTCATAAATATTGACTTCTGTTTCTTTTGCTGAGGTAGTTTCATTTTATTTAAAATTCATACAAGGAACATATTCAGCCCTTGGCCCTCAAGGAAGATGTCATCTACTATGCCACAGGCTGATACATGTACATCTTACAAACCTGAATAATGCAAACATGGGATGATATTATCAACTATGTGACAAAAAGAACATAACAATAAGTAATTTCAGGAAAAGAAAAATTAGGGAAAATAATCAAAACATACCAAAAGGAGCTTAAACACCTGTAGACCATGATAACTTGTATGTCTTCTCAGTACTATGTAAAAGTCATGGGCATTTGTAAAAACATTCTGTAATATAAAAGTGTTTTGAAAAATAATGAAATGAAAATGTTCTAAAAATCAAATACTTAAATCATTGTTGTGCAGGTTTATAAAAAAGAGATGGTGGTTTATTAGAGCATTTTGGAGTATTGGCCACTGCACTCTGTCCGTATTTCTTGCTTCTGTCTTTCCACGTAACCCCAGACTGCCTTAATGATGGAGAGATCAGGGCTGTATGGATCCTGTGATATTTTTTCAGAACTCTTTGTTCTGCTTTTGACTGTAGTTCTTACCTTGTATCTGTGTTTGTGATCATTGCCCAAGTGCAGAATGAAGCTAGGATCAATCAGATGCCTCCTTGATGGTATTGAATTATGCATGAGAATCTACTTGTGCTTTTTAGTGTTGAGGATTAGATTAATTGAACGCATTCAACCCCAAACTTGCAGGAAACCTCCACTGTGCTTCACTGATTCCTGCAGATAGTCATTCATTTAGCACTCTCCAGCTGTTCCACGGACAAACTGTTTGACCCAAAAATTTCAAATTTGAACTTTTCAATCCAGAGTTCTCGCTGCCATTGCTCAACACCACAGTCCCCATGTTTTTGGACATAAGTAATCCTCTTGGCTTTGTTTCCACTTCAGAGGAATAATGTTTTGGCAGCAACTTCTCCATGAAGAGAACTTCTGACATAATTTACTTACACTGTAGAGTGGTGTATTTTGGTTCCAGTGGTTTCGGTAAGTTCAGAACCAATGCGGACTTCTTCTGATGGTGATGGGACATTAGTTTGATGTATCTCTTATCTGCTGCACTCACTTTCCATTTCCATCTACTATGTTTCTGATCCTTATCATTGCCTGTTCCGTTTTGTGCCGTCTGAAGCATGACCATTTTCTGTCCTGTTGTTAATATCACTCTGGCCAAGGTGTAAAAATTCAAGATTTGAAGGTTAAACTGCCATATCTGCCACACATTCACCCTGTAGTTTGGTTGCCTTTCACTTAGTTCTTCTACATCTGTTTCTTTTTTAGTTAATTATTTTGGTTCAATCAACTCATTATGTTACTGGTTTGTTATCTTTAATTACTCACTGGACCAAAAACCAAACATAAGAACATAAGAAATTTGACAAACGAGAGTAGACCATTCAGTCCATCAAGCCCAATTTTTTAGCCTAAGCTCTCCCAATATCTCATACAGATTTTTCTTAGAGGTTATGAAGTTTTCTGCTTTGACAACATGTCTCAATAATTTCTTTCAGAGTTCCACAACTCTACGTAAAGAAGTAGTGCCTGAATTCAGTTTTAAATGCACTTCCATTAATTTCCACTGATGTCTTTGAGTATGTGATTAACCCTTAAGCAGAGAGAATGTTTTTGGATCTACTTTATCAATGCCTTTGAGGATTTTAAATACCTACATTAGGCCCCCACACAGTCTGCTCTGCTCAAAACTAAACAGGTTTAATTCACTGAGTCTGTCACAGTACAACATGTCCTTAAACAAGTTATTATCTGAAAAATGGTCTATTACTCAATACGTTACTTTGTTTAACAAAATACAAACATTTTTCTCTAAATTTTAACTTGTTTGGAAAACAAATGCTGGAAATCTAAAATGTCAGTCAGTCATAATCCAACCCACTTTATCCTAACACAGGGTCACGGGGGTCTGTGTTCTTTTTTATTTATAAACAAACACAAAAGACAAAAATAAATGTCTAATGGTCTAAGTCTTTTTATTGTAAATGAGCCATGAGAAAGATAATTTGGATGTTTCCTTTCAACTCATTATTATTAAACCAGAAATGATCTGCTCTCTAGTTTATGATGAAACTTGACTTGTTGTCATTGAATAGTAGACCCTAACGAAGTATCCCATCATGTGCAGAAAAGACTAATCATTGTAACTGCAGCATTCTGAATATAGAGTCATCTGAGCTGAACTCAGGACTTTGTGTTCCCCTTCTCATAAAACTGTCTCTTTGCTGAGATGAAAGTCATTTAGAGATTTTTTGAGATTGAAGTCATTTGTCACACATATATCACTTCTTGTTTGGATTACTGCAGTTCTCTCTCTTCATTAGTTTCATTTAGAATGGATCAGCACATATACAGTATTTAGAATGCATTAACTCACACTAAACTCAGTAATTACATTACACATGAGACAACTTAACTACGCTGACTCCATGTCTAATACACAGCCAGCTATATTTTCTGCTGTTAGCTTACAAAACAACATCCTAAAATATCTGTTATATTGTTCATCCTATATAAACCAAAGACAGTGGAATGTTAGTTCTTTGTCAGTTTTATAGTTTTATAATAAAAGTTCTGTGATTCCTTGTCTTCTCCCTTGTTCTGTTCATGAGTCACCTATAATTTTAAAATGAAAATTTAGTCTAAAGGACCTCCTCATTCATTCTTGCTTTTCAGTACAACTCTATGGGCATTAATTATTTGAAATTGACTCTGCAGTGCTCTATTTTCCTACAGCTTCCTATATTTCAGGTGAGTGATTCATGCTCACTGTGTGTTAATATATTGTCTTGAAGTTCTTTCCAAACATTTTTTAATGTTAATCAGTACTACCTTCTTATTTTTAACCCAAATATTACATTTTGTTTGCTGAGGATGATGGATTCTGCTTTAAGTATTTGCCTGCAAATGCCATTTTAAGATGATCATAAATGGTTCTTGGACTATACTGTAGTATTAAATAGCTGTCTTTTGTGGCAACCTGAATTTCGTTGTCATGTGTTTTGAATATTATGAAATATTATTCCTCCAGATGGCAGCATTTAGTTAATTCTTCACAGAAATGTACAATAAATTGGGTCATGGGTTAACCCATACTGACAAATGCAAATGACAGGTACATTTTTATCCGATAAAAGGAAGTCCCTGCATTTTAAATTTGAAAGAAATTAACTCTGCAATCGTTTGTTTATGTGATGATTCTGAAAATACTTTTTGAACTTCTGGATTACTTGTTTCAGCCTTTTTTAAAGTACATAAAGCAAGATTGGCCAGTTAAACATTCTTGGATTAAAAAAATATATTTTATCCCAGTTATTTCCATTTATCGATATCTGTTATGACTCTACAAACCGCAAATTACAACTCCTTTTCAATGAAGTATTATGCTGGAGAGTAAGATATGTTTGTCTCATTTTATTCTTTTTCCTTCTAAGCAAAACCAGATATTCTTGCTTTTTCTGTGAAGAGCTGTAACTGTGAATATCTACTAATGCCCTCATAACAACAGAATATGAAGACAATTGAAGGGGTCCTGACAAGAGGATTTAAATTTCAATGAAAATTTGAATTTGACAGCAATACAAAAAGATAATCACTCTAGTACACTACATATGATTAAGTCGGCATTATAGTTCACTTGAGAAGCTGATGAGGTCCAGGTAAAAAAAAAAAAAGAGCAAAATTCCTGTCTCTACACTAGCTTCACTCATAAATAAAAAAATCTGAAAGCTTTTAATGAATTTAGTATTTAATGCTATATGTTATTATTTTATTTTGTAATTAAGATATTGATTTTCACTTGTGGAAAATAATTTCTAGTGACCATTAGATATGACTGCTTAAGAAAAAGAAACAAAAAACAAATTTTACTGATGATAATATTTCCATATAGCATTGTTTAAAACAGAGATGGGCAAAGTACAGCCCAGCTGACTTTTTTATCCGGCCTGCAGAGCTGCTCGTTTGTTTTTGTTTTTTTTTTATATAAAGAAATGGCTCCTAAGTTGCCCTTTTAATCAGTACCTGCTCAAATGGTGTTTGGTGACGTCAAGCGGGGCAGGAACTTTAAACCAGGAAGCGAGGTCGTAGAAGACGAACAAGCACCGGAGACGACCGCAGGCTTGCACGGACAGGTGAGCATCCAAAAGTGGGTTTATGCATAGGTGTGATTACCTACCTGTGTCCGTTTTGAAGCGGACACAGGGAAGTTCACTCCTCTTTAAGTCACCATGTATTTGGGACAGTTGCTCATTTGCGTTATAAGCATGTTACTATTTTCCCACTGTCATATAGTATCACTGCAGGTGTTATCTGCCTTCAGTGACCAGGAATATTTAACTTCTTTGCAGAATCCCAAAATGAGTGGGTCAAAGAAAAGAAAAGTGGACAGTGAATGCAGAGTGTTTAAGAAGGAGTGGACAGCAAAATATTTTTTCACTGAAGTCAGATCAATGGCTGTATGTCTGATATGCCAGGAAACTGTTGCGGGTTTCAAAGAATATAATATCAGCCGTCACTTTGCCACGAAGCATGCTAACTGTGCTAGCAAGCAGTCACCCCAAGAACGGGGGGCTACGGCTCAGAGGTTGATGGCTCAATTACAGGCTCAGCAAAATTTATTTCACAGACAAACTGCGATTCAAGAGTCAAGTACCAAAGCAAGTTTTATGCTGTCATTCAAATTACCAAAAGCTAGCAAACCCCTCTCTGAAGGCGAGTTTTGGAAAGAATGCATGATAGAGACAGCAGGTCTTTTGTGTCATGAGATCAAAGACAAGTTTGAAAAACTCAGTTTATTACGCAGGACAGTGACTCGCCGTGTGGAACTGATTGATGAAGGCATAGCCAGTAAGTTAAATAATACGGCAGAGTCCTTTAAATTATATTCGCTAGCACTGGACAAAAGTACAGACATAAAAGACATAGCTCAGCTCTTAATTTTTATCCAAGGGATTAGCGACCGTTTTGAGGACTTTTTGGCTGTGGAGCCACTTAAAGGAAAAACACAAGGAGAGGACTTGTATAACTGGGTGTCTGCTGTCATCGAGAGTATGAAGCTACCTTGGAGTAAACTTGCCAATGTCACTACGGATAGATCTCCAAATTTAACTGGAAAAAATGTGAGACTGCTGAAAAGAATTCAGGATAAAGTGAAAGAGGAAAACCCTGACCAAGATTTTTTATTTTCCTTCACTCCATCATACACCAAAAATGTTTGTGTAAATCAGCTTAATCATGTTGGGAATCCAGTTGTAAAACTTGTTAACTGCATACGAGCAAAGGGACTTCAGCACTGTCACTTCATTACATTTCTGGAGGAAACTGATGCAGACCACCAAGACTTGCTTTACCACTCTTGTGTCCGCTGGTTGAGTTTGGGCGAAGTGTTTAAACGAGTGTGGGATCTCAAGGAAGAGACTGGTACATTTTTGAAGTTAAAGGGGAAGTCTGACGATTTTCCGGAGCTGAGTGACAAGAATTGGCTGTGTGACTTTGCATTTGCTGTAGACATTTTTTCTCACATGAATGAGCTAAACGTCAAGCTACAGGGAAAAGATCAGTATGTGCACAACATGTATACTAATGTGAATGTCTTCAAATCCAAGCTGACTTTCTTTTCCAGGCAAATTTCAAAGAAAAACTTCTCTCATTTTCTTACACTAGCCACACAGAAAGAGGCCATCCAAAATGTGAATAAATATAGCAAATCACTGAACGACCTGCATGAAGAATTCTGCCGTCGGTTTTCAGATTTTTAAAAAATTGAAAAGTCACTTCAGCTGGTGGCCTGTCCCATGTCACAAGACCCAGAAACAGCACCACAAGAAGTGCAATTGGAACTAATCGATCTTCAATCTGATGGCGTCTTAAAGGAGAACTTCCACTCTCTTGCACTAAAAGAGTTCTATGCCTCACTTAAAAAAGCCACTTTTCCAAACCTCCGGGGAATGACACAGAAGATGCTGGCCTTGTTTGGTTCGACCTACGTGTGTGAGCAGATGTTCAGCGGCATGAACATCAACAAATCCCGTCACAGATCCTGGTTAACTGACCAACACCTCAGATCTATCCTGAGAATTGCAACAACAAAGCTAACTCCAGACTTTGATGCCTTAGCAAATAAGGGAGACCAACAACACTGTTCCCACTAAAATTGAAGGTTAGTTATACATACTATGTTATGAAAGAAATACATTGCGCTAAAAGTTTTGTACAATAACTCTTTTTATGCTTTTCTACCTTAAATTAAACTAAACCTTTAATGTTACGAAATTTAAATGTAATTTATATTAGTTCACACAAACGCCCCATCCATCTACTCTTGGTCCAGCCCCCCGGTCCAATATATGAACCCGTTGTGGCCGACAAGTCAAAAAGTTTGCCCACCCTTGGTTTAAAACATAATTCAGTAGTCAGGATTCCACCTAAAGCTGATAAAAAGCTCAGAGACAAACACTGACCTTAACCATCTACAGTTCCTAAAAATACTAAAGAATATATTTTAACAGCACTGACAAGTTACATCAGCCACCCAAGTATGTGCTGACATTATCTTACCAGTGGTAGGGGCGCCTATATAAATGGACAGCCTACAAAGCTGCATGCTTTTCCAAATAGTGTGGCAAAGGGCGAACAGTTCTTTAAAGGTAGCAAGCAACCTCAAAGAGACATATAAAGAGCATAGAATCCATCCATTGCGACGCTCTGTGCTGGCACTGCATTAGTGTCAGAAGAATGAAGAGAAGACCTGCAGTCCAACTTAGCAGAGTGCCATGTACCTCAGAGACCTAAAACAGACCTGCTTGGCTCTTCAGATGAGCTGCTGAAGAGTCTCAAGGATTAAATCCATAATCTGGAGTGCTGTTTGCAGTACAGGGGAGTCCACTTCTCTATCTACTAGGATCCATTAGCCTGTGTGCACGGATGCTTTGGGCTTATGAAGCTGGGGAAAACTGCAACAGATTGAGTTGCCGCTGACCCTGAGAAGCAGGGTTGGTGGAAAAATGGACAAATGACAAGGCAGATTGTAGAGGCATTGTGAAGTGGCAGCGGAAAAAGAGCCTCAAAGCTGAGATCCAGACCTAGAACATAGTTTGTAGCTCCAGTTCAGTGAAGGAAAACAGCCAAGAGACTGGTATATCTGCATCTCCACACAATGAGGTTTGCCTGCTTTCTTACAGATGGCCAGCATTGAACGCTTCTGCTGCACCACATGACAGTGCAACACTCAACATCCTAGCTGTGCTATTTGACAACACATCGTTCACAATCCCTGCTGATGTACTCTCGTAACCGGCTGCACAATTGATTACATTACATCACCGGTGGCAGGGGAGCCTATATAAATAGGAAGCCTGCAAAGTTGCATGCGTCTCCAACTAGTGCAGCAAAGGCAAACAGTCCTTTTAAGAATAGCAAGCTTGGACATGTGGTCAGCGGAGGCTGTCATCATGAAAAGTAAAAAAAATAATGATAACATAAAATAAATTTGTCCACTGGTCTGTGCTATAAATTTGTTTTCTGTATGATTTTAATAATTTTGCTCATTTTTATAGTCAAAATCGCTGAATTTCCGCATTTCCTGTTCAAATATAGGAGAGAAATGCGAGGTGCAGCAGCAATGAGACAGGCCCTCACCTCGGACTGCGCTCTCCCTCAACCACTGGTTTGATGTATGCAATTGGCTGTCTCTCTGTATGTCACCAATATAATGTTTTACAGACACGTTTATTATATACCCTGACTTTCCACATTCTGGCTAATATCTTTAATGAACGTGTGTGACATATTTAGTCTTGATGATCAGACATAAAACTGCAGTAAAAAGGCACAAGATGAGGCAGACAATACTGTGCCGCATCAAAGAGGGATGATGTGAGCCCAACATGGGCTTGTTGTTGCTGTTCTTCTACTCAGAGGCTCTAGGCGCCAATGAGTAAGCAATATCAGAAATTCAAGTGCACTGCAGCGGTCCGTTTATTTTTATTTTTCATTTCGACTGACTGTCAAAATGGAAGATTAAGATTTTTAAAACTAAAGGAAAATAAGCAGGACTTTTACAAGAAATTGACAGAAATTTTCATGGAGAAGGATAGGCATATGGACTTAATTTACAATTAAAGGAAAGAGCACAAACAGTTTTCAATTTTATAAAAAATGGTATCAGACTAAGAAAAAAAAATCCAATATTTACAAACTAAATTCTGACCTTAAATAAAATATTCTTTTGCTTTTCTTGTTATCCTTTTGTTGAACAGTATGTATTAAAATTGATTAAAGCATCAAAATTAAAAGCTTTTAAAAACAACTAAATATTTCAATTAAGGTCAAAATTGAAGTCCATTTTTTTGTACACTACTCAATACCTTCATTTGTATTGAATGAGTACAAATTGTGGAATTGCATTGGCAAATTTAGAACACATGGATGGTGCAGAGCAAACAGAGAGCTACTCTTTTGGGTTCATATACAGTTGTGCTTGAAAGTTGGTGAACCCTTTAGAATTTTCTATATTTCTGCATAAATATGACCTAAAACATCATCAGATTTTCACTCAAGCCCTAAAGTAGATAAAGAGAATCCAGTTAAACAAATGAGCCAAAAATATTATACTTGGTCATTTACTGTATTTGTAAATCTGACTCTGAGGGAGTCAATGCCTCACCGGCTATGAACCTCAACGCATGTAACTGATAGCAAGCCACCTCAAAGAGTGATGTAAAGAGCTGAGACTCTATCCATTGTGATGCTTTAGTGCAGACGCTACAATGTGTTAATTATTTGCATATTTATTAAGTAAATTCCTTGTAGACAGAATTGAGATCAGAAATGTATACTTTGTTTCTGGACAGGAAGCAGGTGAGTAAGGTGTTTATATTTATATGCCGTTATGGCTGCATATAATATATACTTTTTGTTTTTGTGTATAGTTAAGTTAAAACAAATATGTAGTGCTGCCAAGTAATAAAAGATAGAAGACCATGGAAATCATTGAAGTTGTCTGATGTCACCATGCTAAATGATGGTCCTAAAAATGTTACACGTGACAAAGATCTCATTTATTATCGCTTAAAGGCATCCTAAAAATAATGAAGGCTAAAAATGACGAGAGAAATGTCTGAGTTAATTGAATTCATTACAGAAAGAGTGGTGCTATATCAAGTTCATTATTTTAATGAATGATGAGTTTTTTTTAAGCTAAAATGTTATTCACTAACTGAGAACAATATGTTGTTCGTATAATGCTGCATGACTATTTGCCATATATATGATATATATTTATATATGATACAGTATTTGCCAAACAATAGAAAGAGTATACAACATGTGTTTCGCCCTTATTGGAGCTTGTTAGGTGTAAAACATTACAGTAGTAATTGATAAATGTATGAAAAAATATATGTTTTTAAGAAAAACACACCAAAAGTAACTAAAGAAAGTGCCTGTAGGGCAGCAAAAATATTCTTGTAGGCTATAGAGAACACAGATTCAACAATACTAAAGAATAAAATAATCCAACAAGCTTCATAGTTTTCTAAATATGATGCCTGTTGTCAATAGCTTGCCACCTGTGCATGAGAGTTGAGAAAGTAATTCATCATTAAAGGTAGTTTAATATAAAAACAGCCTCATGGCACAGCCTCTAGCAGTTCTTTACAAATAATATTCTCTAACCACCAAACCCATAAACTTTCAAATAAGGCATTTTTTTCTGGGACGTTAAAGCACTGGCATGTATATTCTATAATCCCTGGGGAAGAAGCATCCTTAACTGACAAAGCTCTCAATTCCAATATTGCAGAATACATTACCTGTCTGTACTGTTTACTCCGTAAGTGTGAGGCACTTTAGATCTTTTATTGCAGATGGACTAGCTATTTAAAAACTGTGTTGCTGCAATATCATTCATTTAGCTTTAGTACTCATCTCTCTGTCTCCTTGGGCCTGTATACAAAACTACTTCTGGTTCAATATGCAAACTGAGGTCAAAAGTATTTCCACACATTATCAGTTGTTTAATGAGTTACACCTCTTTTATTTTTGTTTTCTTTGAAAATAGGTAATGATAGTACGTGCTGATAAAGGTGTTGTGCAAAATAAAATTTAATACAGTATAAAATGAATGTGTGCATCAAGCAGTTGTTCATAGAATATGATGTCCCCACTCCCTTTTTTCTGCTTAAAATAATAGATACTAGGCCAAAAATATATGGATGCATAACAGTACATACTGTGTAACATAACACATAACATTCTCATGCAATTACTATACCAGCAGCAATATGCAAAAGGTAGATTTTTGAAAGCAAAATATTGTTAGCTCCTGAAAAGTGGACTGGCTGGCCAATTGGTGCACCCTTAACAATCTTAACTTGAATACCTTAAAAACAATGGAAATGAATGAGGATTTTAGGAGACACTCATTACCTCCTACACTCTTAGTTATAAATGGTGTCACTGTGAACAGAGTGGACTCATTTAATTGTCTTGGTAAAAGTATTACTCAGAGTCTGAACTGGGAAAGAAACATACTCTTTATCAAAAAGCTCAGCAGGGTATGTTTTTCCCCATCAAATTTAAAAGTTTAACCTTTCCAAGTCATAGCTGGAAAAGTTTTACAAAGCTGTTATTGAAAGCATCCTAACAGTCCGGTATTTACTCACTCGAAACACAAACTGTAGCATGTTATTTGGATTGCAAAAAAGATTGCAGACCTTAAACTTAACTTCATTGAGGTCCTGTGTTCATCATGGGTCTGGAAACATGCTGGAAACATCAGCAAAGACTTCACTCACCTGGGCAACTCTTTTCCAGTTATTACCATAAAGGAAACTTTACCGGTTACAAGAGGTAAGAACTACTAGACACATAAACAGTTTCTTTCCTACTGCAGTCTCTACAATTAAACACAGTCTCAGTTTCAATGATGTTTTTCCTGATTTATTTATCCGCTGTTATTCTAAACCTACATGCTTCTGTTAGGTCAGATTATTTCAGAGCACAACGTGAGCTACCACAGCTATGCTGATGACACACAGCTATATTTATCAATAGCACCTGATGAACCCGATTCTCTTGATTCACTAACGCAATGTCTAACTTGTATCTCAGAATGGATGAATAGTAACTTTCTCAAGTTAAATAAAGAGAAAACTGAAATCTTAGTGATTAGCAATAATGGATACAATGAGGCTATTAGAAATAAACTAGATACATTAGGATTAAAAGTCAAGACGGAGGTAAAAAGCTTAGGGGTGATTGTTGACTGTAACCTGAATTTTAAATCACATATTAATCAGATCACTAGGACAGCATTTTTTCACTTAAGAAACATAGCTAAAGTTAGACCTCTTATATCACTGAAAGATGCTGAGAAATGAGTTCACGCGTTTGTTTTCAGTCGACTAGATTACTGTAACGCACCCCTCTCAGGAATACCCAAAAAAGAGATAAATCGTTTGCAACTAGTGCAGAATGCAGCTGCTAGAATCCTAACTAGGAAAAGAAAATCTGAACACATAACTCCAGTTTTGATGTCACTACACTGGTTACCTGTGTCATTCAGGATTGACTTTAAAATTCTGCTTATGGTTTATAAAGCCTTAAATAATCTCGCCCCATCTTATATATCGGAATGTCTGACATCTTATATTCCAAATCGTAACCTCAGATCCTCAAATGAGTGTCTCCTTAGAATTCCAAGAGCAAAACTTAAAAGAAGTGGTGAGGCGGCCTTCTGCTGCTATGCACCTAAAATCTGGAATAGCCTGCCAATAGGAATTCGCAAAGGCTAATACAGTAGAGCAGTTTAAAACACTGCTAAAAACACATTACTTTAACATGGCCTTTTTTACAACTTCACTTTAACTTAATCCTGATACTCTGTATGTTCAGTTCATCATAATAACTATTTATGGTGGCTCTAAAATCCGTACTGACCCCTACTCTCTCTTCTGTTTCTTTTTTCCGGTTTCTTTGTGGTGGTGGCCTGCACCACCACCACCTACTCAAAGCTTCATGATGCTTCAACAATGAGGGATGGATTAAAAGCCAGAATTCTACGTGACCATCATCATCATCAAGTCCTTCCATGAGAACCCTAAATCCAAAGTGGACTGTTTCATTTATGTTAGGTAGAATGCCCAGAGGGGACTGGGCAGTCTAATGGTCTGGTATTTTTTTTCTGTCCACCCTGGCCATTGGACCTTACTCTTATTCTATGTTAATTAATGTTGCCTTATTTTCTTTTCTTACTGTGTCCTTTATTTTTCTATTCTTCATTATGTAAAGCACTTTTTGTATGAAAATGTGCTATATAAATAAATGTTGTTGTTGTTGATTTCTAAAGTCCTCCATTCAATCAAAAATATTTTGTACTTATTTTATAAAGACGTAGTTCATATACTACTGGGCAGGAGTGCAATTCCACATTACTATATTGTTCTATATATTTTGTGTTTCGTGCAATATATTTTTCATTATTATATATAATGTTGTGTCATGTATTGTATATCGTATTGTTTAATTGTATGTATCTTTTTAGTGTTTGGCTGTAACATCGAAAGACATATCTTGAAACTGTGCTGCCAGGCAATAAAGCTCAAAATTCAAAAAAGAAATATAGTTTTAACACTTATTGTGCTTCAACAAAATCTAATTTAAATGATGCTAACAAAAGCTTTTCTCATTGCCACTTTTTTTTTTCACTGTATTTTTTTTTCAGTCATTCATTTCCAAAATGTGCTCTTACTTTTAAAGGTTCAAGAGAAGCTGGTGTTGGACACTCTCCCAGTAGTAGAAAGACCTACTTTAAAAAAGAACAGAAATTTTAAAGGGGAGTAAAGACATCTATGCAGGAGCCTCCTAATTTTTGAAGGATATCAATAAAGTAAAATGCTCAAGGGCCCCACTGCAAATTGTTATGTCTCATCCTACTTCTCAATGCATCCCTAATCATCTAAGAATGTCTGCAGGAGGGGTGACCTGGTGTTATGTTTATAGTCTGAGGTGTACAGGGTGAACAGAAAAGATGACAATACTGTTCCTTGAGTTGCTCACACCTACAGCAGAGACATTGTTCTTGACCCTCACAAACCCCAGTATACTACAGTTGGAAAAAAATATTTATTTATTCAGGATATCATAGGCTTATCCACCTGCATATGTCTGAATTTACCCCTTAACAGGGATTGTTTAGATGATATTGAATTTACTGGAGAAATCAAAAAACATAATAACACTTAAAGCTGCTATTTGTGTAGATGTAGAGAGATAAATGCAGTGGGTCCAAGTCATCTTTTACAAGAGGATTCATATAGTGCAGGAACAGCCTCCTGAAGATCTTCATAATGTGTGACATAAAAACCACTGGTCAGTAATAATTTTCTTTGGAATTGGAACAATAATGGATGTTTTACACAATAATAGCACTTACTGGAATCTCAGTGACAGACTAAACAAGTAACAGAGAATCTACAATGATGATCAGTAAAGGTCTCAAGTCCTCAAAGAATATCTCCATCCAATCCCTCTGTTTTATCTGTGTGTAGTCTCCTCAGTTTTCTTTTTATTTGGTCATTATTTAAGGGTACTGATGGGATGCCAAATTCTCATTACTTGTTATAGCACTTGAGGTGGTAAAAGTAAAATACATACAAGGAGTTGTTGAGGCTGTGAAGATGGTGTGAAGGGACTGCCCATTGGAAGAAGGTAAACATAACATTCTCAACTCTGGATAGGGCACAGTCCATGCAATAGCCCACTTACTCGCTCATTCACTTAATTTAGCATAAGTGTTTTTAGTATATGAGAGGAAGCCAGGAGTTAAAATCCAAACATACATGGAAAAACATGCAGACTACAAAGACAGTAACTTTGTGTGGGATTCAAACTCCATATGCTAAAAACTATCCCACTTTGCTGTCTTCATAGTGAGTAATCCAATGGATAATACCAATAACAATTATTATTCTTTCGTCCTCTAATCTTGTAATTCCATGGACATAAATTTTTGTGGATCAATAAAATGTATTATCTTGAAGTAATCATATTTGAAAAATCAAATGCTTTACCATTTTTGTGTCCTAGTTGCAACATTTCCAGGTTACACACAAAGACTATTGCAATGTACAGTCATATGAAAAAGTTTGGGAACCCCACTCAGCCTGCATAATAATTTACTCTACTTTCAACAAAAAAGATAACAGTGGTATGTCTTTCATTTCCTAGGAACATCTGAGTACTGGGGTGTTTTCCGAACAAAGATTTTTAGTGAAGCAGTATTTAGTTGTATGAAATTAAATCAAATGTGAAAAACTGGCTGTGCAAAAATTTGGGTACACTTGTAATTTTGCTGATTTGAATGTATGTAACTGCTCAATACTGATTACTTGCAACACAAAATTGGACGGATTAGCTCGTTAAGCCTTGAACTTCATAGACAGGTGTGTCCAATCATGAGAAAAGGTATTTAAGGTGGTCAATTGCAAGTTGTGCTTCCATTTGGCTCTCCTGAAGAGTGACAGCATGGGATCCTCAAAGCAACGCTCAAAAGATCTGAAATCAAAGATTTTTCAGTATCATGGTTTATGGGAAGGCAACAAAAAACTATCTCAGAGGTTTAAACTGCAAGTTTCAACTGTAAGGAATGTAATCAGGAAATGGAAGGCCAAAGGCACAGTTGCTGTTAAACCCAGGTCTGGCAGGCCAAGAAAAATACAGGAGTGGCATATGTGCAGGATTGTGAGAATGGTTACAAACAACCCACAGATAACCTCCAAAGACCTGCGAGAACATTTTGCTGCAGATGTATCTGTACATTGTTCGATAATTCAGCGCAATTTGCAAAAAAAAACATATGTATGGCTGGGTAATAAGAAAGAAGCCATATCTGCACACACGCCACAAACAGAGTCGCTTGTTGTATGCAAATACTCATTTAGACAAGCCAGATTAATTTTGGAACAAAGTGCTTTGGACTGATGAGACAAAAATGGAGTTATTTGGTCATAACAAAAAGCGCTTTGCATGGTGGAAGAAGAATACCGCATTCCAAGAAAAACACCTGCTACTTACTGTCAAATTTGGTGGAGGTTCCACCATGCTGTGGGGCTGTGTGGCTAGTTCAGGGACTGGGGCCCTTGTTAAAGTTGAGGGTCGGATGAATTCAACCCAATATCAACAAATTCTTATGCAGGGGTTGGATATTCCAACAAGACAATGACCCAAAACACAGTTTGAAATCTACAAAGGCATTCACGCAGAGGGAGAAGTACAATGTTCGTGAATGGCCGTCACAGTCCCCTGACTTGAATATCATTGAAAATCTATGGGATGATTTGAAGCAGGCTGTCCATGCTCGGCAGCCATTAAGTTTAACTGAACTGGAGAGATTTTGTATGGAAGAATAGTCAAAAATACCTCTATCCAGAATCCAGAGGCTATAGGGGGCGTTTACAGGCTGTTATATTTGCAAAAGAAGGCTCATCTAAGTATTGATGTAATATCTCTGTTGGGGTGCCCAAATTTATACACCTGTCTAATTTTGTTATGATGCATATTGCATATTTCCTGTTAATCCAATAAACTTAATCTCACTGCTGAAATACTGTTTCCATAAGGCATGTCATATATTAAAAGGAAGTTGCTACTTTGAAAGCTCAGCCAATGATAAACAAAAATCCAAAGAATTAAGAGGGGTTCCTAAACTTTTTCATATGACTGTACAGTATATATCCATACATTTCAGTAAAAATTTTAAATTGAAAAAGCCAAAATAATTTATGGAGAATGGCCCAGTTGATACAGATACAGTAATGATGACAAACTTGATGTACCTGAAAATCTGAAAAACTCAGTAAGCTGATCCTAGAAGGACACAATGGCTTCAGGTTTTCATTTCAGTAGCTTTATTAATTAGTCAACCATGACTACTGTAAATGAAATAGACGTTTTGCTTTAATTTAAGAACTGACTTGATTTCTAAGATTTAGAAATCATAATTATGTTTTTTTCCTCCAGCAGTAACCAAATAATAACAGGGTACAAAGAAAGCAACAGATGGCCAGCTAACCTGATCTTATTTGAACCAATGTATCCATCATACAGTGCCTGTTTCAATGAAATATTTGAATAAGACAAAAAGGTGTGGTAAAGCAAGTTTAGGGTCTGTGGCAATGTGGGTGTTAATTAGTTGGTTAGTTAAAATGTGGGTTAGTTAAAAACTATGCTCAAGCTCTGGGCGGTCATAGGTGCACATGATTCCATGGATAAGCGGCCCTGGGGCTTTGATGGGGAGGTGGGCTGGACATTCATTCATGCAATTAAAGTATCTATTCACACAGGGATAAATGGTGCCTAAGTGGAGTCCAAGAGGAAGGAAATGATGGGAGGTTGCGAGAAGAAAAGAAAGAAGAAAACAAGAACAAGATGGGTTCAGAGGTTAAAGAAAGGAAAGAAAGGAGCAAAGTTGTGACAGAGCCAGTGTAACAGCATGGCGGCAGGCAGTCAAGAATGGGTTGGGCTCACATGTTGGAAGATTTGCCTTCTAAATAAGAAATGTTATGAAGAAAATAGTATCCTTCTGAGTTTAAAACATCCTATTTAGCTGGTCATGGCTGTATCACGTTATTGTATCTCATTATTTTTTGTCTGCTGATTAATACTAGAATTACCAAAGCCCACAAAAAAACTCGTAAACCCGGCCCACCTTAAATCCCTTCATACCTCTGAAATCTGAGCAAAGAAGAGTGTTCTTTGCTCACCTTGCAGAGGAACTTCATCGTAACTTCTTACAAGAAAAGGCAATGGAAAAAGAAAAAGAGCATGTTCCAAGACAGCCACTTCCCTCTGGAAAACAAATTCAGTCAGTTTCAGGTGCCCCTTCAATATAATAGGAACCACACCATAGAGAGAAGTGTGAACATTGCTACTGGGACATATGTCGTAAATGTAGGAAGGACGGTCCTTGGGTGTGTGGGAACTGTTAACATTTTAATTTGATGATTGTATATAGCATGGAACTGACATCTCTGTACTATTCTTTCCTCTGCATGTCCTGGAGTACAAAGGAAACACCACCATGCACCAAAATGTGGAGATTGGGTAAGATCAGAAAAAAAAAAAGCACGGTCACTGATTACAACCACAAGAAGGCATACAAATGAACATGAATAATATGAATAATGTTGCATCAGTGCCACAATGTTTTCCAAAATGTACTATACAGGACATAAAATGAATTATTACAAATATCATATATACTGTGGACTATGGCTGGCAGCTTATCCCGGCCAATACCTCTAAGCCATCAGGTGGAGCCCTCCCTGCAATGTGAAGATGCCCCAAATTCCAGCAGGGCATCATGGACCTTGGAGTTTTCCTTCACAGCCCTGCACAGTACCATAGGGGCACCAGAGGACGCTGCAGGGAGGCTCAAGGATTTGTATTCTCCATATAGCCCAGAAATACTTCCCAGTCACGAGGACGGAAGAAATAAAGTACTTCCGGACTGAAGAAAAAGAGCCATTTTCACCTGGAAGTACTGGGGAATTACATGGATTGGGGGATCAGAAGCACTTCCGGGTCGAGGACTTTAAAAGGACTATGGGAAACCCCAGCAGGTTGAGCTGAGTTGGGAGGAAGGGTGACAAAATGTCTGTGAGTTGGAGGATTGCGATTGGTGTTATTGTGTATTGTTTATTTAAGTATAGTGGAGGTGGAGGTGCTTGTGCACATTTGTTATTATAATAAAGTCAACATTTGGACTTTTATCTGGTGTCTGGCATCTGGTTATGAGGGTTCAAGGGGACGACAGTGCCCCCTAATTGTCACAATACCTATGTCTCTGTTTTTTGTCAGTGCAGCTTTGATATCATGGACCATAAGGCGCATAATAATTCAAAGTAAGCAGGAACACTCAATAAAAGTGAATTAAAAAAAAATCAAGTGACAGTGAGATACCAAGAAGGCAGATTCACCAGCGTTTGTGTCAGTTTTTATTTCTCCAGATCAGAGAATTTGCAGTTCCTTTGTCTCAAAACATCACTCACAACTGTAGTTATTCCCAGTTTCAGATAAAAACTACCAGCATCAGATCTGGGGCAGGGGGTGGATGTTGTATCGTGATCGTGACAAATTTTTACAAGTACTATAAATTTACAACAGCTGTTACAGACACAAATCAAATGTATTTTTTTACTGTATAATATTAACAATAAGAGCAGCTCACTAATCAAAATGGTAAATTTGTGAGGAAGCTGGTTTTGAACTCACAACCTTTGGATTATAACTCGGCAGTTCTTACCGCTACACCAGTGAAGCTGTCATATTATCCTTGCAACGTTTGTGAAAGTGTTTATTTGATATTTTGACTTCAGCCTTCACACATTGTACAGTTTATGTCGACATTTTGTCATTACTAAAACATGAAAAACGTTTCTATTTTAATGATGTGTTTACATAGATTGTTGTAGACACGGAACACTCATGAAATTATTTATCCTATACAATTCTAGGTAGCTCACTCCCAGATAATCAAAGCTTGAACTGGGAGAACTTCTTGCCCATTGTGCGATGGTAGGGGGATGATATAGCAGGGTGTTTGATGCTTGGGCTTATCAACACATTTACAAGACAAAAGACACTGATGGAGAGGTGTGTGGGGATTTAAGGTGGGCTGGATTTATGAGTTTTTTCGTAGGCTTTGGTAATTCTATTGTTAAAGGTAAAAGAAATATGCTTTCCTAATAATGAAAAACAAATCATTTGAAATTAATGCAGAAGATGCAAGTTCAGTTAGTGACAGTTTAAGAATATGGCTGGAATGAAAAGCTGTTCCAGGATCTGTAGTGAGTTTGACACCCCTGAATACAGAACTAGTCTTTTAGAAGTGGTTCCAAACTATTTCTTCATTTTTGACACAATTCAGATGAACGTTAGTAAGGTAATGTCATTTTCTGTCCCAGCTATCATAAAGTGCAAGGCAGGAACAAACCCTGGACAGGGCGCCAATCCATTGCAGGGCAAAAACACACCCACACAATATGGCCAATTTAGTGTCACCAATTCATCTAACCTTTGGACTGTGGAAGGGAACTGGATTACCTGGAAGAAACCCACACAGACGTGGTGAGAACATGCAAGATCCACACAGGGAGGACCCAGGAAGTGGACCCTGGTTTTCTTACTTGTAGGCAGCAGCACTAACACTGCACCACCATGCCACCCTACTTTAGTAATGTGAGTTGTGTTTTATAAACAACTGTTATGTGCCGGTGTCCAGAGTCTTATAGTAATACTGAAATTAAATGCAATCTGAATGGCATCATAAAGCTCCTAATTGTCCCGAGTGTCTTAAAAAGTATACTGCAAAAATTTCAATACTTATTAATAGTCAAAATTTTTAATTAGATTAGCAAAATAAAATCAAAGGCTCATTGGTGCATACCCTAAACATTTGGTCTTTTATGGGATTAATGACCATCTACTTAAAGAACACCTGCCATGCGTTTAATGTTGGCTATGACTGTTTAGTTTAACTTAACTTATTTTTCTTGCATTGTCTTAAAATTATAATTGTTGGTGTTTGTGTCTTTTACATTTTGCTTTATTTAAAGGATAAATACAAATTATTTTAGATATTTTATTATTTAATAAAATATTTTACAGTCATACATTCCACATTATCTGTGTAATTAAAAGTATTTTACTATATATATTTATATAATGTATATATACGGTATACTACAATAATTAATACATCGCAGCATGATCTTTTGTTCAGTTAACAGTAAATAAACTACTTTCTGTGGAGCTGATTAAAAATGTTTTTAACACCTCATCTTCTTAACTAGATCTAAGATTATCATTCCCATAAGTTGCTTAAAGAACAAATTCTTCTTTTCATTTCTTTGCCCAATTAAAAAGCTCCTTTCCTCTTCTAAAAATTATTAAAGTTGACTGATGAGCTCTGTAAGAGACACTCTGTGAAGCTATTTTCTAGAGTAACACATTCACAGACTGAAAGGTGTTCAAGCAATTTATTTTTAAAAATGAGTTAGTTCAAGAATTTCATATGGATATTCTGCTTTTAGAAGCTACCCAAAGCTTGTTTGAATGGAGTGGCTAAGCACTACCTTACATATTTCATTTAATATGACTGTATGGCATAATCAGATGTGTGAGGAAAGCTGTAATGGAAATTTGGGAGATATGCAGACAGCACGTAGACAGTAACTAGGTCATTAATTTTAACACTAGAATTACCAGAGCCTACAAAAAATACTCATAATTCCGTCCCACCTTAAATTGCTTCTTAAAATCGTTCACAGCTCTCCACCAGCGTCTTTTGTCATCTAAATGTGCTGATAAAAATCAGGCTGCAAGCAGCCGGCTATTCCATCCCCCCAGCAACTTAGAACGTGCACAAACTTCTCCCAGCTCATGCCTTGATTGAGTATCTGGGAGTGAAGTGGAGTTTTAGAGTGGAAATAATAGATTATTATTTGGAATACACGCATTTCACGTGTTTCCGTTTCTACAGTAATCCATGTAAACACATTTTTAAAACAGAAACGTTTTTCATTTTGTAGTAGTAAAATGACAAAATGTAAGCATAAACTATATAATGTATGAAGCCTGAAGTCCAAATATCAAACACTTTCACAAAACGTACAAATATAACAGAACAAGTATGCTTTTATTCAAAAATATAACTGTAGAAAAAAGCCACCTTAGCATGCTATATTGACACATACTTACTACAGCTGCTATGGTAGTGTAATGGTATCAGCCGCTGACTAGCATCCAAAAGCTCATGAGTTTGATCCCACATGTGTTCAGTTTTGAGAAGTAAATTGCTCTTATTCTTACTATTTTAGAATAAAAACACGCATTTGATTTTAGAGTGTAACAGCCAGTGTAATTTATGATACTTGTAAAGGTTAGTTTTTTTTTTATTCACTTTTCATTCTCTTAGTCGTGTTCAGGATTCTTCCCTACCCCCCATCTGAGAATGCTGTTTTCACATAAAGATGCGCTGTAGCTCTACAGCGTACTTGTGACTGCATTCTCGTACCAATGCTTGCGAACTGAAGTGCCTGCGTGCACTTTTCGTGGCATTACACATCTATTTTTTTGAGCATGCCCGTGTCGCTCAAACACTGGAACATATGTTGGTGTACAAGAATAAAAAACAAGTGCACTTTTATTCTAGACTATAAGTGAAGAAAAAATAAAGCAAGTTACAGTAGGCGGTTGGTACGACAGCTTGCGTGGTGCAATGCTAAGAACTGCTGATTTCCGATCCATGCTATATAAAATCATCACATTCAAATATTAACAATTTCCACACACCCTTCCTACATTCACGACATGTGTACTTGTTGCAGTGTACACATCGCTCTGTGCTATGGTTCCTATTACACTGAAGGAGCACCTGACATTGTACTTTCTTCCCTATATAAATAACATTCGAGTATAGCGTCTCCAAATAAATCACATTCGAGTATAGAGCGTCTCCAAATAAATCACATTTGAGTTATAGCGCATCTTTATGTGAAAACAGCATTGTCAGATTTGGGGGTGGATCGTGAACGCGACTGAGAGAATGGAACTGAATAAAAAAAAAAAGACTGAAATCAAATGTATGTTTTTATTCTAAAATAGTTAAGTACATGCAATATTATTTGAAAATGAACAGCGTCAGATTGGGTTTGAATACACGCTGCGACGCTGAACTCCCTGTCTATCTACATAGTAATAACAGTAATTTTATTATTATATAGGAGCTTCCCTGTCTGTCTATCATATTGTGCCTTTCCTTCCTACCTATCTATATATCTATCCCCTTAACTGTTTTTTATATATCTATTATACAGTGCCTTCCCTGTTTATTTATATATCTAGTGCCTTCTCTGCCTGTTTGTCTGTCTACGCAGACTTATTCTGATAAACTGGAAGAACCCAAACTCTCCTCTTTCAAGTCAGTGGGAAACTGATGTGTTATATTATTTAAAATTGGAAAAAATCAAATACTCAGTTAGAGGATCTGTACAGACTTTTTTCAAAACATGGCAGGATCTAATCAGTAATATTTTAAAATAAGTTTATAAAGCACAGAGAATTTATTATTTTAGGTATTTTTACAAGCCTTAAATTTTACACCGTTTGGCTTGCTCTCTCTCTCAAGGGTGGGGATCGATTCTTAACATAATTCTTTTTTTTTGTAAAAACTTGATTGCTATGTATTGATTGTAATAAAATTAATAAATAAAAATTTCCATTTCCAAAATAAAAATAAGAAATTCCAAACAGAGAAACCTATCCTGAAGTATGGTACAAAGTCATTAAACACATGTCTCACTGACCTCATTAAAAAGATTCAGCATATTGGGACTCGAAAGATTACAAATATGGATTTTGCTGAAGTTCTGAAATAAAAGTGAAATAGCAACAATTCAAAGAAAAAAAATCTTAAAACAAAAACAGGTTGGCGAGCAAAGCGAGCAGGGGGCAATCTAGTGTGTATATATATATATATATATATATATATATATATATATATATATATATATATATATATATATATATATATATATATATATATATACTAATAAAAGGCAAAGCCCTCACTGACTGACTGACCTACTGACTGACTCATCACTAATTCTCCAACTTCCCATGTAGGTAGTAGGCTGAACTTTGGCAGGCTTATTCCTTACAGCTTACTTACAAGAGTTGGGCAGGTTTCATTTCGAAATTCCACACGTAATGGTCATAACGGTCGACAACGTCCGCCATGTTAAACTTTTTTATTTATGGCCCCATCTTCACAAAATTTGGTAGGCGGATTCCCTGCGCTAACCGAAACCGATGTACGTACTTATTTTGATGGTATGACGCCACTGTCGGCTGTATATTTTATTTCTGATTATTATTAGTATTATTGCTATGTTACAGTGATCACTTTTCCTTTTTATTATGTATTACTTGCTTCTTTTTTCATATTTGTGCTTTATAAATTCATGAGAAAGCACTTCTTGGGCTCTACTACAAAAACAAGGAACATTATATTTTGTTTTACACAGACTTCTGCAAAAGGAGGGTAAACGTATAGTTAGATACCGATTGGTTTATTGTATAAAATCAAAATCCTAATGTTGCAAACAGTGTTACCACTGTGGCATGTTGAGACCCCACAACTGCTGAACCCCAGACATACTGGAGCAATATAGCTGCTGATCTGCTCAGTTCTGGGACTTCTGAATTGTGATCCTTCATAACCTTCCACAACTGCATAATCCTACGGCATCTGGAAAAGATAACATGAGCACCAAGAGCACCTCAGCTAACTGCACCATTCAACTATATACAGTATTTTGTATGTGGAATGATTATTTAATACAAACAAAATATAAACTTACCATTTGTGCCATGACTGATTTGTGCTTTTAATGTCATTATTTTGTCTCTTTTGTGGCTTTGAGGTAACACTTTAAGCACAACAACATTTGCATAGTGCGATTCACAGCACTGATCCTGATCTATCCATGGAACTAGCACTCCCTACTGGACACAGAGTACAACATGCACCAGTTTTTTGAGGCACACACCTATAATTTCATTGTTTTTATACCCGATAAAAAAATCCTTCTGCAATTAAATAGAAAACAAAAGCCAGCTGTTTCACAGCAAAGATCCATAAGAAACACACCCACAAGCAAACAGTATTTTAGCCTCCTTTTCTCATTTTCTAAGATAAAAAATAACATTTTCAATGAGATAATAAAGAGTGAAGCAAACTAATAGTTGCTACTACCATCAGTCCATCAAATTTTATATGTGTGTTTCTGTGTACATACCTGTCTCCATTTTTGGTCCTAGCCCTGAAAAACAGTGACCGCTTCTTTATAAATATTTTTAAAAGGGAAGAAGAGAAATACTTCAATATTGACTGTCTGTATGTTTATACAACAACAACATTTATTTATATAGCAAATTTTCGTACAAATGATGTACGTCAATGTGCTTTACAAGATGAAGAAAGAAAAGTTTATAAAAAATATATAAAACTTAAGATTAGGCTATATTATCCAACAAAGAATAAAGTAAGGTCAGATGGCCAAGAGCACAGAAATAACAAAAAAAAAAAAAACTCCAGAGTTATGGAGAAAAAATTAAATAAAATCTGCAGGGGTTCCAGGCCATGAGACCACCCAGCCTGCACTGGGCATTCTACCTAACATAAATTATTTAAATGAGTCCTCATGGTTTTCAGGCTTCACATGGAAGAATTAGACGATGATGGTCATGTGGACATCTGACCTTCAATCCATCAATGTAGGGACTGCATGGTGCCCTGATCAGGTGGTGGTGGTGCAGATTGCCACCACAGAAAACAGAAGAAATACACTTTTAGCATGAAGATATTTTTTAGTCAGGACAAATATTTTTGGAGTGAAGTCATGTGTAAATATAATTTTTTGAAACACATATGCTTCTATAAAAGAAAAAACTGAGAAAAGGTATCCTAATAACATTTTTTTGAGTTAGATGCCTTTGATTTTCCTGGCAGAAATAAATATAAGCATATAAATTCAACCCATGTTTAACTAAGGCTTTAATCAGATTCCAGCAGTTAAGCAGGTCTCATGATATATTAAATTAAACAAGAGACAGTGCTGTTTAATATGATTTGTTCTTTATATATTTCATTTTATTTACATGCAGTAGTCAAATGTATAAAATTAGTATAATTAAATGAGCATGCAAAAAGTCGACAAAGAGTTAAATTAAATTTGGCACATTATTTTAGGTGGAAAGTTACTCTGGATAGCAATACCCACATTTTTTGCCCTTCAAAATTGTTGTTAATAACTGTGTTGTTAATTAGCTTCATTTTAATGTCTGCTTTATATTGAGTAACTAATAATGATATCCTAAGGGAATTATGGTGGATTAAAAATATTAAAGTTATTTTTTTCCATTTTGGAAGAAGACTAATTGAACAAAGCACTTTTAGCAAACATGTTACTATATATTTGTTTTTTGTTTTATTATTTCTTTGTCACAGTTTACTTGAATTTATTCAAATTAAGGTTTAATCAAATAATAATGTCTGATTTAGTAAGTAGCATGAAAATATATTTATGCTGGTTAGTTATAGAACCCAAAGAATTATGTGAGAAAAAAAATAATTACAATCTTCTTATATAATACTCTACCATGGCTATCCGTTTGTCTGTCCAGGATTTTAAATCACCTGTAGCTCGCAAACCGTTTGAACTATTGACCTGAAATTTGGTACACATATACTACTTGACATCTACTATCTGCTTTGGAGGTGATGATTGACCTCCAAGGTTATTCCTTTCTTTATTTTTATTTAATTTTATTATAGAATCAACTCTCGGCAGCAGCCAGCAGGGTGGCTGTGCGGCGCATGCATACTGGCTCTGTTCTAATCCCTACCACCTTCGCCATCACTTGCTCTTCCTCTTCATATCTTAAATATAATTCTTGAGGCATATTGAAGACTTAAGTGCCTCCTTCAGTGAAAAATTAAGGAAAGCATACTAAGTAATTGCAGAAACAAACACTGATTTAATCAGCTTTAACATGAAAAGATGCAGACGAAAAAAAAAGCGGGCCACCAGGGTGGAGAACAGAAGAGCTGCTCAGGAAGCAGCAAGTGCATCAATGAATGCTAAACATACAGAGAAGGAGTATGAAAACTATGAATGCTCAAGTCAAGTGTATTCACTGCACATTATCGTGCAGTGTGCCGTTACTGGTACTGATATAATATCTTTTACCAACATGTTCTTATATCCACTCAGTCCTATTCAGTATACTACATTTGAAAATGAATGATATCACGATTTTATTGCACCTCCAAGTGCAACATGGCACTCATGAAGACATTTTGTAGTTATTCAGCAACAGTAAAATTATAGTATATAATTATATTATGGCTCTGAGGCTAGGGATCTGCACTGGCAATCGGAAGGTTGCTGGTTCGAATCCCGTAAATGCCAAAAGGGACTCTGCTCAGTTGGGCCCTTGAGCAAGGCCCTTAACCTGCAATTGCTGTGCACTTTGAGTAGTGAGAAATGCGCTATATAAATGCAAAGAATTATTATAAGTTACAGGATAGGAAGAAGAATGAACACATAATAAGATAGGATGTTAAACTAAGCTGTACTTAATTGTTGCCATTTTGCAACAATAATAATAATAATATAATGAACACCAAGATGGAAAGACAGAGACAAATACACAGAATAAAAGTAAAACTTGATAATGTGCATGTTTATTTAATAATGAATGATCCACTGTGGTACTTTCAGAAGAAACATCTTTCTGCTGTTATGACAATGGGAAACACTTTGTAAAGTAAGAGTTACTGAAACCAGCCTTGAATATTCCTGTGCTACTCTTCTAGGGCTCCCAATCATCTTCTAGTGTCATGTACTACACCTCTCTCTGTGATTCTCCCTTTATCTTCTGCAAGACTGGATTTATCCAATGCTCCGGCTATATTTATCTGCCTGCCTTCTTTAAACTTCCTGGGTTTGGAAACTGTAATGTGAATGTTCCAGGGGATTATGGAATGAAGAACTCAACCAATATGTGTGACATTTTTCAGTCATTCAACAGTCCAGTCCTGTCTATCTTCAGTTTAATATGCTGTCTACTACAATAAAGACTACATCCATGACAACCTGCATATTGATGTTGTGATATCACTTGCAATTCAAACTTGCATGTTTTTTTCAAACTTGGGGCAATAATCTTGAAAAATGTCACATCAATCACACCAACAACTCTACGAAAACCAGAGATTTAAATGAATGCAGCTAACATTAACATTACCTCACACAGAGAGGTACAAAAATATATTAATTTGCATGCTTTCTAAGGGCATTTAAATGATGGTACAAAACTCAAACAATGATTGGTTAAGACATAAAATCATATCACCGTTGCAAAGCTGTATTTTCCAAGCGACCAAAAAAGTAACGTTACCAATACTTTTATTTTGGCTGACAGCACATGGCTTCTCCTTGTAAATGGAGTGACCATATGAAGTATAAGACTATTACGAATATTATGCCATCATGTCAAATCAGTATCTTTTTAAAATTCATTGTTGTCCAGTGTTTGTGCCGATCTCTTCCTGAAAGAAATCTTTTGGCAGGTGCTAACAAGTTAGGACAGCTTACAAACACTCCTAAATCCTGGTGAAGTTAGAATTAGTTTTCTAAGTTATGAAAACCAGTTAAATGATATTATTCCTACTCCAGAGAGTAGGACCAGAATTTGCGTCACTCTGGGATTTTTGAGCCTATTAGGACTGTTTTCCTACTCTAAGATTTTTGATAAATAAGAGAACAGATCTTTAATATCTGCTGTTTCTGCTAATTCCTTTTTAAGGTTATTGGTTCAGATTCATTTATGATTCAAAGATCTTAAATCAAAGTGAAAGTGCATCTGCTTTAACATTTTTTATTATTAAACCTAGATGAGATTACAAAATTAAATGTACCATGATAATATGCAAAACACCCCTCCCCAACCACCCAAGCACTTTCTCAGTTCTTCCTTTGTAAACTACCACTATGCAGAAATTGAGAGAAACTGCAGCTACACTCACACTAGATGCAACATCTTCACATAAAACATACATTTCTAAAATATACCAAACATATTGTTAACAAAAATACAATACTACAGGGGCATTGTTATGTATTAGTAATGTCCAGAAAAAAACTGAAATTTCCATTTGCTACCCTTTCTGATTTGTATTAAATTAAAAGAAGTGTGCAGAAACAGTATGATACTAATATGGTAAAGTTATTGATTTGGTTAAAGGGAAGTAATTAAAAAAGGTGGACAATTACTCTTTATTGCAATTTTATTAAATTCTATATAATCAATAATTAATGAACCATCCTTCAGACTGAAAAAGTGCCTCAGTAAGACAATCTCAGAGCCTAATAAATCAATGTTTCCAAATTTTCTTCAATAAAAATTTTCAGTGGCTTATTTTTGGGACCTGATAGTGTGTACAACCTTCCCTTAAGTAAAGTTATAACAGGTACAATATAAGTTAACAGCACAATCATAATGCCAATGGTCTGGCAGTTGCAATGAGTTTTGTTGGCTGAACAAATCAGCAAGCAAAAACACTCTTTTGGAATGATAGCAAAGCAAGACTTGTTGATTTTAGTGATACATTTCTGTTTGATAACCCTAATTCATTTATTTTCCAGTTATTCACAGGACTGTGGCACCTAAGCCATTAATAACCCAAAATTACTTTTGGACAATAACATTTAAGAAGAGAAAGGATTTTTCTTCTCAACTTAAAGACTAGAATGTTTACCTGCCCTAGATTATATCTGACTTTAATAGCTGATATTTAAAGAAAAGCCATTTTTAAAACCTGATATTATAGCACTATCATTCAACCCTAAGGCAGTAAAAAGCACTTTAACATTTACTTACTGATTGATTTGTTACCCTGTTTCAAATTCAAATATGTTTTAATAGCTAGAGCTTTCCTTTCTGAGGCATCAAAAACAGAACAAAATTTAAAATTCAAATAAAAAACATTTCAGATTATTTCAACATGGATGGCTGTTGTCACAAATAGTAAGACTATATAAATGCAACCTTTGATTTTTCACTTGAAAATTAACTTGACTGGAATTTAAAAGTTAACAAATTTACAACTAACTAAAGAAGACCCTATCTGTATCTATCTGTATTGTTGCAATAATATTCCAGATATGGAATCTTTAACAATTACTGCTTATGTATAGTGAAGAGCAAACCTTGTAGAGTTTGTTTTGCCATGAGTTAGGCAAAATCACAATGTTTGTGAATTTCACCAAACTCCACAAAAAATCCAATGGAGAAGTTGGAACTTAAATTGTTTTGAGAAGATTACAATGGTGCAATGGTCTTTTAAGTGTCCCTGAGAGCTACTGCAGAATGTGATCTGAGCTGTGAGGCAGCAGTGTTATATCATTGCACTCAGAATTTCAATCTAGGGTTACAATAGATTGCAACAAAAGTGTTTGAAGTTACAGCATTGGGTGCAGTTGCACATCTTTTTTGTCTCTAATCTCTATGCAAATGCTTTGCACTATTTCTTTCCATGAAGAAGATAGGCACACCCAGTGAACAGCAATATATATTTTATTACTATTATAACTTTAAAGGATTGCATGTGTTTTCTTTCTCTAAGCTGGGGTTCCTTTAAGGCTTGTTTTGAGACCCTAGAGGGGCACATGGTTAATTATGCATTCAAATTAGCCATGTGGCATTGCATGGCCAGTGTGCAGAGATTAGTGTTATATGTCCAATGGCAGTACTAATAATATTCTTATTATGGTCAGCTATTGTACCCCTCGAATAAAAATACTGCAATTTTTTTTTTTTTTTTTACATGAGCAGGGTGGAAGGCTGGAGTACTGATCTAGTTGTAAAATCATGCATGCCCAAAGCAGCTCTGCAATGATCTTAAAGTACACGTACATGGCCTTACATAGTATTATGGGACACCAGGGAAAAATTGAAAAAAGGGAAAATTTCCAGGAAAACATTCAGCAAAGTCACTGTCGAACACAGCATATTTTCTGCAAAAAAGGCTTTGGTGGATTTCATCAATCAACACAACTGATCGATGCAGAGCACCAAATTCCAGCACTAACTGTTGCACATGTGCCTAGTACCCACTCAGTGTCAAAGTAAAAACAAATTCTAAAATATCAGCACCAATGAAAAACAGATACAGAAAATGTCATTGGTTATGATGTCATCATAATAGCAAAACATAAAACCAAAATATTATCTGCCTAAGCCTGACAGTTTGGGATCATTTAGGATTTCTCCAAGCAGTGGTGTAAGAAGTTACTGAGGACAGGATGGTCTGGTCAGACCTTCTTAGTTTGTTGCTACCACAACTCTCATCAGCATATGCAAAGTGAAAAGGATGATGGTGGTGCAACAATGGCAATCAAAGATATTGGACTGGTCCTTTTTAAAAAGAAAATTAGTATGACAGGGTGAAAATGGTCAGAAAATGACAAAATGGTATGCATTCTAAAAAAAAGCACAACTACAAAACAGATAACACTAACTGAAAAGCTTAGATTGAGTTATGTGACCAAAAAAGGAAGGGAACATTGATAACAGCAGTAAGATTTTAAACTCAACAAGGCTAACAGGGCTGACCAGTGACAGTGGGAGAGATGCACAGATATGTGTTGTCTAGGGTACATCTCGACAGCCTGGATGCACAAATTTCTAAGCAATTCATAACACTGGCAATTCATGAAGCCACTTAAAACACATAGCTAGAATAATGGTAAAATGCCAAACCATGCCAAATTTTGAATGTACATGTTAAGATGACCACTCAGAATACAGAGGGAGGCTCTGCACCTGCAAAACTACACTAATAAAATGAAGAAAGGAGATTTCACCATTAGACTAAGCAAATAGAATGTAGAAAGCTTTAGCATACTGTGTCAAGCACTCTGGTCATTTTTTATCATATATTTTGGAGAGCTAAGAATATATTGTCATTGCCTATTTCCTTGAATTTTACTTGATTCTTCAACATTAGCAAAAGTTTTTGTACATCCATTAATAACTGAACCTCTGGAGACTAAGATATTATAGGAAAATATGTAAAAATGAGTTTCGAAACACAAAAACTTAAGAAGCATAGAAATTTTGGACCTGGAAATTATACTGGATATTGGGGTGATTCAAAGAGTAGTCATAAAGCAGACAAAAGATCAAAACCAGAAAAAGCAAAATCTAATAATGAACTCAAAATCAAAATGTTTTAGTTAAAATCCAAGTAAAAAGTCTTTGCTATGTGAAGATCCTTTCCATAAATAAATTACTGAAACTACCTAGTTTATTTTAGATTTTGATTTAAACAATGAATATACCATTCTTACATTTTACCGTATCTATACTAATAAAAGGCAAAGCCCTCACTCACTCACTCACTCACTCACTGACTCACTGACTCACTCACTGACTCATCACTAATTCTCCAACTTCCGTGTGGGTGGAAGGCTGAAATTTGGCAGGTTCATTCCTTACAGCTTCCTTACAAAAGTTGGGCAGGTTTTATATCGAAATTCTACGCGTAATGGTCATAACTGGAAGCAGTTTTTCTCCATTTACTGTAATGGAGATGAGCTTCAATGCCGTGGGGGCGGAGTTTCGTGTGACATCATCACGCCTCCCACGTAATCATGCAGTACATAGAAAACCAGGAAGAGCTCAAAAAAGCGCTTAAGAAAACATGCATTATATAATTGAGAAGGCAGCGAAACAATAAGAAGCGAGCAAGTGACATATACAACCATATTCATGAGTTCTGCTGCTTCGGAAACAAAGCACGATGTAAACCTACACTTTAAATTAAATTCATAGACAGGCTGCCGCTGGCGTTTGTAATTTAGTGCCTGCCCATATAAGGCCGTCCTTCAGCGGCAATCCAATAGCAAACTGCCACGGGTAAATATTCACGGGTAAAGGACTGTGCTTATGGAGAGGAAGATGAGATGGTCAGGGTGGTGTTTGACACAAACTCAGCGAAACTGCGAGAGAAAGTTTTAAGTGCCAGGACTAAGGTAACATTAAATAAAGCTATGGACATAGCACGAGATGGCACCAGCACAGCTGGGAACCTTCGATGCATGTACACGAGCGGCTCAGGTGAACTGGCGCAGTGCACAGATAAAAGGCAACAGTTCCAAAGAGCGCTGAACAAAAACCGAATTACACAATTGAAAAGGCAGCAAAAATATGAAGCGTCTGATAAGAATATTCATAAATCCAGCTACTGCGGAAACAAAGCACACGGTGGAAAAAGTCAATGTCCCGCTAAAGGAAGACAGTGTAAAAAACCCGTGCATGCAGTGTGTCAGGTCTCAGATAAAGAAGAAGACGAGCTGTTTATTGATGCAGTAAGAAACGAATCGATGAATGAAACCTGTCATCTTTACAACGATTGACAAACACGGAATGTAACTTGAACACAACACATCCTACAAATACGAACCTGATTGAAAGAAATAATTATAATCAAATCCTTGATGACAGCAACACTCAGTAACACTCACAAAACAAATACTGTATATTGACAGTCATGTTACGTTATTTTTAAAATGTTCCCTTTTCTTTTTCTACCTTTTTAACACACTACTTCTCGCTGCGATACGCTGGTATATATATATATATGTATATATATATATCCCGCTCTACATACTCGAATAATGGATACTTTATTCGCCATCAATGATTGTTTTGGTAAAGCCATACTCAGTGTATTCATTAGATAAACGGTAAAAAAGTAAGAGCGAGGGAGGATGACTCATTGAGGCATGCAGGCTGTAGTCGCGTCAACTCTATCTGAATTGCGATCACATTTGAAAAACATATCTTTTCAAGTTCTATTTAGTCCATATGTGTCAAACTCAAGGGCGCGGGCCACATCCGCCCGGCGTGTAATTATATCCGCCCGAGATCATTTTATATACTGTATTATTGTTATTAAAGCCGGGTATATGAAGCGCTGGTAACACAATAAACTACAGATCCCATAATGCAGCGCTTCAGCTGCCCTGCATCAGGGTAACCTGAATGCAATTCAGAAGATACAGAAAACAGCATAATTAAATAAGAATCTGACACTTCAGCGGACGTTTTAACCGTGCACAATCACAAAGTGATTTCAAGTGAAGCTGCTTTTATGGGAGACACAAATGCACCAGTTCACCTTGCCCCACTTTCCCTGTTGCCAAGTACTGTTAAACCAAGTCGTCACTCACGGTGTTCCCAAATATGCACTTTGCTGATAAACTGGCGCACTCGCACTGAGTTTGCACGGCGCTTTGGTGACTTGTATATATGTAGTGTCACACAGCGCATGGGAGGCAGCTAAAGGGCTCAGTGAAGGCAGTTCTGAGCCATGCGGGATGTGGCAGAGCGCACTAACTCTCTTTCTCACTTCCCTGTAGACCTAACCGGGAGGTTCCACCTGTCTCTCTGGGCGTCACTTCTGGGACCGAGCCAATGGAGACAGACCTTGCCAGCTCCGGCCCCTGATGTCACATCCGGGACTAAACCAATGAACAATGAACACGTGCCCGACCCTTATGACCTCACTTCCTGTCTCCCCCTTTAAAAGCCTTCCCTTTTCCCTTCTGTGTCAGTCTTGTTTTGGACTCTGTTGTAAGCACTTCAGTGCTGGTGTTTAAGGGAAAAACGAAGTTGCAGCCAGGATACCGAATTACATGGGTGGCTGCCCCAAACCTTTTTCTGTCTTTGTCTCGTTTTGTGACAGTGGCGTAGTCGGCAGGATGGAGAAGTCCCAGAAGAGAAGGGGACAGGAACTGCAAAACACCCAGGTGGGGCGTGCGGGGCGAGTATTCAGGCGGGGAGGGTGCCCGTGGTTGGCGAGACCGGTGCGGGCTCCGCTCCCAGCACGCAGAACTAGGCCATCTAGAGGCCAGGGGTGTGCGGGTGGGGCTCACCAGTGGGCTGCCCTGGAGGGAGACAAGAGGGACTCAGTATGCTCTCTTGGGGAGAGTGCCTGCCCCCAGTGAAACCACAGCCCCTTTACCACCTTGGGGTGCCCCAGACTGGCAGGTGAGTAAAATAACGAAGTGGAGGTTGGACCCTGAGAGGCCGACCAGTAAACAAGCCTGGTCCTTATGGGCAAAAGTATGGCAGTGGCTACGGCCCTTGGAAAACAAGCCCTACCAGGTCATTGAGCAGGTAGCGTGCTATCTGCTCCTGAAAGCACTTCCCCAGGGCTTCACCCAGCCGGTCTGGGGCGTGCAGTTTAAGAACATGTCTGAGCTCATAGAGCTTCTGGAAACACAGAGGCGGCCTCACACTCTGGGAGAGCAGAACCGTCCTTCTGCCAAACTCAGCGGGGTATGTCCCAAGACCTAGCCCCTCCCTGTATAACCGGAGCTTGCATGGCGTCCAGCGGCGCTGGGCACGCAAACCGCTTGGAGGCGAGGAGGAATGCAGGTGGAGGGAGGAGGGCTTGGTGTGCTCTGACAAACCCGTTGGCGGTCCCGCATACAGGCGTGGTGATCGTTAGCGGGTTTAAAACTTCGCTCTGCTCGATTCCGGCAGCAACATTTCCATTGTTGCCCGCCGTTTTGTGCTACGCGACAATGGCTAAAATTCAAGACCAGTATAACCTGTGTCCACGGGAAACCAGCTGGTACAGCACCGCCGCTTGTGTCATTAGCTACGGAGGATCAGTCCAGAAAGTAACCGTGGCAATCCTTCCTGATCCTCCACACCCGGTGATACTAGGCGGGACTGGTCTGACATTAAAGCGGTGAGACACATACCACTCCGGGGTTAAGTTGGGCCTCGTTATGGGCGGAGATGAACCGTCTCAAGCTGCCTCCACGCCGTGTAATCAGCCGGCAGAGAGGTGAAGCAGCCGTCCTGGCTGGCGTGGCAACTCCGGGCGTCGCAGGCTGACCGTCATCCACCAGCGCGCGGCGGGCGGGAGAAACCACGCCCATTGAGGTCGGCGCTGACCCTCTCTCCGTGTTGCGGTTTCAATTTAAAAGCGCCGGCTTCTTTCAAAGGGAGCAATGGAATGGCGACTCCCTGAAGTTTGTAAAAAATGCAGTGGTCCTTGTCAATGGCCAGCGCACTAGTCAGTCGATGCCACAGGGCCCCTACTTTGTGTTAGATAATGACCTCCTTTACCGTGTAGCAATGCATGCCGGCACGGGCGAGGCTGCTGCTAGTGCAGCGTACCTTCGGCGGCAGGTCTGCGAGCTAGCACCGCCCACCTCCTAGGTGGCCACCTGGGCACCGAAAAACTCTGGAGCGGATCAAGCTCGGTTTTACTGGCCAGGAATTAATGAGGAGGTTAGTGCTTTTGCGCTTCCTGCCGGAGTGTCAACTGCGACAGATTCCTAGGAGGGACCGTGCTCCTCTTGTTCCTATTCCCTTGATTGGCGTTCCCTTCCACAGAATCGGGTCGACCTGGTGGGACCTCTAGAGCCCTCAGCCGAGGACACAAGTACATTTTAGTCCTCGTGGATTATGCTACGATACCCGAAGCTGTTCCGTTGCGCTCAGCTACCTCTAAAGCCATCGCACGGGAATTACTAGGGGTATTGGCGTGGGGATCCCCAAAGAAGTCTTGACAGACCAGGGGACCCCTTCACCTCGGAGCGTTCAAGGAGACTGCCAGATTACTGAAAATAAAGCATTTAAAACCTCGGTGTATCATCCTCAAACCGGCGGATTAGTAGAGAGGTTTAATCAAACTCTCAAGCAAATGCTACGTAAGGTGGTCAGCGAGGATGGAAGGAACTGGGATCAGCTCCTCCCCCTCGTCCTTTTTGCCTATCGGGAAGTCCCACAAGCCTCCACGGGGTTCTCCCCCTTTGAACTACTGTATGGGCGACAACCTCGGGGCATATTGGATATTTTGAAAGAAGGCTGGGAAGAAGAGGCTCTTCCCACCACTAACATACTGGAGTATATCGCGCAGTTCTGCGATAGATTTGGAAAGATTGGCCTGTCCTTAAAAGTCACATGGAGGAGGCTCAAGCAGCACAGGTTAGCTACTACAACGCGCACGTCTCTTGGGAGTTCCACCCGGAGATCGGGTCATGGTCCTAGTGCCTACCTCCCACTCTAAGTTGCTTGCCCACTGGCAGGGCCCCTCTGAAGTTAAGGAGAGGAAGGGACTGGTGACTATTTGGTGAGTCAACCCAATGCGTCGGCCAAAGGGCGGGTATATCATGTGAACCTGCTGAAACCGTGGAAGGACAGGGACCCGATCCCTCCTCCGGCCAGCCCGCTCACTCTTGCTCACACACACGACCTTAACTTTGGCGCAGACTTGAGACCCAGGCAGCGGCAGGAGCTGGAAACAGTTATCCGGACCGTTGAGAGGTAGTCAGTGAACACCCGGAAGGACCTCTCTGATTGAGCACAACATTGTGACAGAGCCGGGGTTGTTGTCGAGAGCGCCCGTACCGTCTTCCCGAGGCAAAAAAGGCTGAAGTGGAGCTTGAGATCAAGCGCATGCTGGAACTAGGTGTAATTGAGGGAGTTATAGTCCCTGGTCCAGCCCCATTGTGCTCGTCGGTAAGCCTGGCGGAGTTGGAGGTTCTGCAATGACTTCCGTCGGCAACCAAGTCTCCCAATTTGATGCCTATCCAATGCCCGCGTGGGCGACCTCCTCGAGAGGCTTGGACAGGCTCAATACCTGACCACACTTGACATGACAAAGGGTACTGGCAGGTTCCTTTAACGGACTCCGAAGGAAAAACGCGTTTAGTACCCCTAGCGGACACTGGCAGTATCGTGTCCTTCCATTTGGGTTACGGGGCTCCAGCAACCTTTCAGCGTCTGGTGGACAAAGTGCTTGACCTCATAACTCATACAGTGCTGCCTACCTAGATGGCGTGGTCATCTATTCCAGCACATGGAAGGAACACCTACAGCATGTCCAAGCGGTATTACGGACACTTGGTGAGGCGGGCTCGGATTAATCCCAAGAAATGTTTCTTTGGATTAAGCGAGGCCAAATATTTAGGCTACCTGGTGGGTGGGTACCGTAAGGCCACAGTGCTCCAAAATTGATGCCATTCTGAAATGGCCCGTCCATGAACCAAGCGGCAGGTCCAAGCCTTTCGGGTTAGCGGGTACTACCGCCGGTTTGTACCCGGTTTTGAGAAGCGGCCCTTGACTGATTTAACAAAGAAGAGGGCCCGAACATTGTGGTATGGACTGCAAAACAGACGCTGCATTTGGTGACTTGAAGAAGGCCCTTACGTCCGCACCTATTTTGATGGCACCTAACTTTTCTTTGCCTTTCATCCTCCAGGCGGACGCCGGACACAGGCCTGGGAGCCGTGCTGAGCCAAAGTGTCGATGGTGTGAACACCCGTCATGTTCCTGAGCGGAAACTGTTGGACGGGAGACCAGGTATGCGGCGGTGGAGAGGGAGGCTCTGGCGATTAAATGGCGATCACTCAGCTGAGGTACTACCTGTTGGGCGTGAGTTCACCCTTGTCACGGACCATGCACCTCTACAGTGGATGGCCCTGCACAAGGAGTCGAATCCGCGGGTCACCCGGTGGTTTCTTGACCTGCAGCCGTACAAGTTTTGCTCGTTCATCGTCGGGTGCTCTCCATGCCAGCGCCGATGCTCTCTCTCGGGTTCACGACCTCTCGGTTAAGGTCGCCCGACCCCGGGTCTGGGCTGAGGGGCCTTGTCACACTGCAGCGCATGGGAGGCAGCTAAAGGGCTCAGTGAAGGCAGTTCTGAGCCATGCGGGATGTGGCAGAGCGCACTAACTCTCTTTCTCACTTCCCTGTAGACCTAACCGGGAGGTTCCACCTGTCTCTCTGGGCGTCACTTCTGGGACCGAGCCAATGGAGACAGACCTTGCCAGCTCCGGCCCCTGATGTCACATCGGGACTAAACCAATGAACAATGAACACGTGCCCGACCCTTATGACCTCACTTCCTGTCTCCCCTTTAAAAGCCTTCCCTTTTCCCTTCTGTGTCAGTCTTGTTTTGGACTCTGTTGTAAGCACTTCAGTGCTGGTATTTGAAAAAAACGAAGTTGCAGCCAGGATACCAAATTACATGGGTGGCTGCCCCAAACCTTTTCTGTCTTTGACTCGTTTTGTGACAATATATATATATATATATATATATATATATATATATATATATATATATATATATATATATATATATATATATATATATATATATATATATATATATATATATATATATATATATATATATATATATATATATATATATATATATTTTCATTATGCTATAACTTATTAAGTTTATTACATAGAAAATAACCCGAAAAATCCCAGACCATCGAGAAGTGTGCGACGTGACGACATAAAGAATCGTCTTTGCGCCAAACTGGAATCGTCCCTGCATAAATCAAAGTCATCCAGACGATCTGGATCTGCGTAATTAGATCAGAACCACCCTGTACTGATGAGGTGATCATTTTGATGGCCAAATGGTAGCATAATTAACATACACAATATGGCCACAACCATGAACATCAAGGGCAAAATGGGGGAAAGATAGTGATTGATATCTGACATAATGCTTTGTTTTCTCGTTTCCACAAGTATTAGCAGAATTTACTGTGCTAATTTAGCAGAATTGTTATGTAGAGTTATATGCTGGATATGGACAAGGATCCTTACATAAATTACAGATTATTTCAAATCGCTTAATTTTCATTTAAAGATAACTTGAAAGGAATTTTCAATAGTGTTACGTCAAGACTTCTTTATTTAAAGACAGAGCTGTGCAGGAGCATCTATTTAATTATTCAAAGACAGATGGATTAATCAGATCTAAAAAATTTATGTTAATGTATGTGCACATTTCAAATTATATACTTTTTTACTAAATATTTGTAAGGGTGCAAGATGAAATGGCAAAAATAGTATTGTGTCAGCCAACTGCTGTTCAACCCAGGAAGAAGCATTACAAATGTGGTAGATGGAACCAAGTGAAAGGGATTGAAGTGAGAGAAATATAAGACGTTGTGGAAAATAAAACAAAAAAGAAAATATCTATATATCGATTCAGGAAACTTCTAATAAAGTAGTAAAGTGCTAGAAATAAATGGAGACAGCTGAAAGAGGTAAGAGTTGAGATGAGACAAATGTGGAAGCTAGTAAAGAAAAGGTAGGCAATTTCTTTATTTTATCAAGCATGAGAGCACTAGGACTATAAAAGTCACCTTTAAAATCAAAACCATACTTTGAGGATATAATCAAATCTGGGGTCAAGGTCTCTAGTAGAATCAGAAATGAATGATCATGATCAGAGTTTTAATCACTAATAGACAGGAGTACTGCAGTAGGTTTCCAATTAGGCAGCAGATTTGAGCGAATGTCGTTTGTACTGTGGGTAGGCAGAAGATGAGCCACAGCTAATACCCAGTTGTCAAAGAAGAAACCGAAGCCAGAAGAAACAATGCATACAACAGCTAGACGTGGGCTATAGATAACAGCTTCATTGGTGAGGAACAAACATCCAAAAAACAACAGACTAGAAGAATGTCCCTGGTAAAAAAGTGCACTAAAATACATTTAATTTAAGTGCACTTTCCATCTTAAAAGTCTGCTATTTTCAAGAACAAATGTTGTACTTAGTGTGCTAATATTAGTGTAACTAAATAAATACTTAAATACAACTAAGTGTACTTGAATGTGCTACTTTGAGATACCTTTAAGATGTGCTTAAACATGCTTAAGTACACTTTTTTCATTATTTCTGTATTTTCATAAATGTACTTTGTTTCCACAAAGTATATTTGAATCCACCTTTCAGACACTTGTTAACACACTTATAATATATTGGAAATAGATTTATATTTCAATCAAAATCGAAAACATATTTGTGATATATTTCAAATTACTTACAACTCAAAAATAATACACATTTAATATATCATTGAAGCACACTTAAATACTTAAATTACGTGTGCTTAAGTGTACCTTTTTCCCTCGATCTCTGAGAATAAATGTACAATCAATGAACAAATTACATAAAACTGTCACTATGCAATGGAACTTTAAATTTAGTTACATAAATAGACCACATTAAGCTACAAAGTAAAAAATACCTGTCTTTCAGTGAAAACAGCTGGCCATCTCATGGTACAAGTGCTAGCAGGTTCACTATAAACAACATGTGTAGTGGTACACCATTCATTTCCAGCAGTATCTTAAAATAAAAAGAGTTTTGCAAAGAATGTCATCAAGAAAGCATTAAGCATGGGGTTCAGCTGAGGGGTGGCTATTATGCCAAGCATGTACTGGTTGCGATTTTATTTCTGTTTTTTTCTTTTTTGTTACATTGCTGTCATACTTGTTTAAAACCTTTGACTGTTTGTTTTAATAGAATGAAAATAAATTAAAATGTGACCACAAAAAAATAATGAGAATTTAACTTTAAAAGCTTCTATTCACTGGTAGACATAAGAGATAATTAATAATGCACTCTAGCAACTTAGGACTAATCAATAAACAGGTACCACTGCCCTTAATGCTGTAGGTAAACGTTATGACAGACATAATATTAATCTTTCCTAGATTATAGAGACATTATTTCAAACAGTTCTGATAAAACATATTATAAAAAATATAGTAATATAGCAGATATAAGTTTCCCCAAGAAATGGCAAAATAGCAATTTACAATTTACAAGTAAAACTGAGTTATTACAAAAAAAAAGAAACACTTTATTCCAATCAATTTATTATTTTTAGTAATTAAGTAAGTAAAATGTATAAAGCGCTTTTCTCAGACAGGTGTCACAAAGTGCTGTACAATAAAATTAAAAAACAAAGTTATAATAAAAATAAAAGTGAAATAAATTGTCAAAAACTACTAAGCTGGGCTTTAAACTGTTCAACCCAATTCACTGATTTCATGGCAGGAGGAAGACTGTTCCACAGTCTGGTAGCAACAGATTGAAGTACTCGTAACCTGTGCGTCTTCAGCCTGGAGCTAAGGACAGAAAGAACGCCTTGTTGGCTGGATCTCAGGGCTTGACTAGAGGTGTAATGGTGCAGGCGATCCACAATGTACAGGTATTAAGAAGCTTGACCATGCAGGGCTCTATAAGTGAGTATGAGAATTTTATATTGTATCCTGAATTCTCCTGGAAGCACATGCAAAGAGAATAAGATAGGAGTAATATGAGTCCACTTATGGGAGCGTGTTAAAACCCTGGCAGCTGCATTTTGAATGGCCTGAAGGTGAGTTAACACTAGAATTACCAGAGCCTACGAAAAAACTCATAATTCCATCCCACCTTAAATTGCTTCTTAAATCCCTTTACACCTCTCCGCCAGCGTCCTTTGTCTTCTAAATGTGCTGATAAAGAGAAGCTAGAAGCAGCCGGTTATTCCATCCCCCACCAATTTAGAACGTGCACGAACTTCTCTCAGCTCATGCCTTGATTGAGTATCTGGGAGTGAAGTGGAGTTTTTGAGTGGAAATAATAGATCGTTATTTGGAACACACGCATTTCATGTCTGTTCCGTTTCTACAGTAATCTGTGTAAACACATTGTGAAAACAGAAACGTTTTTTATATTCTAGTAGTAGATGACAAAATGTAGGCATAAACTATATAATGTGTGAAGCCTGAAGTCCAAATATCAAAGAAACATTTTCACAAAAGGTACAAACATAACACAACAATTGCACTTTTATTCAAAAATATAACTGCAGAAACAAAAATCCGCCTTAACATGCGACATTGACACCCATTTATTGTAACTGCCTCTGTGGTGCAATAGAATCAGTTCCCGCCTGGGAATCAAAAGGTTGTGAGTTTGATCCTGCACCACTCCATTTTGAGAAGTAAACTGCTCTTAGTCTTACTATTTTAGAATAAAAGCATACATTTGAGCTTCCTTCTTCATATCTCACCGTCACTTGATTTTCTTTTTATTCAGTTTTATTGAGTGTTCCTGCCAGTCCCCACATGTTGTTGTACGCTGTTTCTTTTGTGCTCCAGGACATGCAGAGGAGAGAATGGTAAAGAGCAGTAACTTCGGCTATATGTAATCATCAGACACTCCCCATCTGCCCGTGTCGCTCAAACACAGGAACATATGTTGGTGTAAAGGTATAACAAAAGTGCACTTTTTCCATCGCCTTTTCCTGTAAGAAGCAATGTACACACTTCTCTCTATGCTGTAGTTTCTATTACACACTTGAAAGAAAGAGACAATATATGTGAAAATATCATCGCACTAATGCAATATTATTTGAAAACGAACAGCGTCAGATCGGGTGTGAATTTATGCAGGAAAAATACTGCAATTTTTTTTTTTTTACATGAGCAGGGTGGAAGGCTGGAGTACTGATCTAGTTGTAAAATCATGCATGCCCAAAGCAGCTCTGCAATGATCTTAAAGTACACGTACATGGCCTTACATAGTATTATGGGACACCAGGGAAAAATTGAAAAAAGGGAAAATTTCCAGGAAAACATTCAGCAAAGTCACTGTCGAACACAGCATATTTTCTGCAAAAAAGGCTTTGGTGGATTTCATCAATCAACACAACTGATCGATGCAGAGCACCAAATTCCAGCACTAACTGTTGCACATGTGCCTAGTACCCACTCAGTGTCAAAGTAAAAACAAATTCTAAAATATCAGCACCAATGAAAAACAGATACAGAAAATGTCATTGGTTATGATGTCATCATAATAGCAAAACATAAAACCAAAATATTATCTGCCTAAGCCTGACAGTTTGGGATCATTTAGGATTTCTCCAAGCAGTGGTGTAAGAAGTTACTGAGGACAGGATGGTCTGGTCAGACCTTCTTAGTTTGTTGCTACCACAACTCTCATCAGCATATGCAAAGTGAAAAGGATGATGGTGGTGCAACAATGGCAATCAAAGATATTGGACTGGTCCTTTTTAAAAAGAAAATTAGTATGACAGGGTGAAAATGGTCAGAAAATGACAAAATGGTATGCATTCTAAAAAAAAGCACAACTACAAAACAGATAACACTAACTGAAAAGCTTAGATTGAGTTATGTGACCAAAAAAGGAAGGGAACATTGATAACAGCAGTAAGATTTTAAACTCAACAAGGCTAACAGGGCTGACCAGTGACAGTGGGAGAGATGCACAGATATGTGTTGTCTAGGGTACATCTCGACAGCCTGGATGCACAAATTTCTAAGCAATTCATAACACTGGCAATTCATGAAGCCACTTAAAACACATAGCTAGAATAATGGTAAAATGCCAAACCATGCCAAATTTTGAATGTACATGTTAAGATGACCACTCAGAATACAGAGGGAGGCTCTGCACCTGCAAAACTACACTAATAAAATGAAGAAAGGAGATTTCACCATTAGACTAAGCAAATAGAATGTAGAAAGCTTTAGCATACTGTGTCAAGCACTCTGGTCATTTTTTATCATATATTTTGGAGAGCTAAGAATATATTGTCATTGCCTATTTCCTTGAATTTTACTTGATTCTTCAACATTAGCAAAAGTTTTTTGTACATCCATTAATAACTGAACCTCTGGAGACTAAGATATTATAGGAAAATATGTAAAAATGAGTTTCGAAACACAAAAACTTAAGAAGCATAGAAATTTTGGACCTGGAAATTATACTGGATATTGGGGTGATTCAAAGAGTAGTCATAAAGCAGACAAAAGATCAAAACCAGAAAAAGCAAAATCTAATAATGAACTCAAAATCAAAATGTTTTAGTTAAAATCCAAGTAAAAAGTCTTTGCTATGTGAAGATCCTTTCCATAAATAAATTACTGAAACTACCTAGTTTATTTTAGATTTTGATTTAAACAATGAATATACCATTCTTACATTTTACCGTATCTATACTAATAAAAGGCAAAGCCCTCACTCACTCACTCACTCACTCACTGACTCACTGACTCACTCACTGACTCATCACTAATTCTCCAACTTCCCGTGTGGGTGGAAGGCTGAAATTTGGCAGGTTCATTCCTTACAGCTTCCTTACAAAAGTTGGGCAGGTTTTATATCGAAATTCTACGCGTAATGGTCATAACTGGAAGCAGTTTTTCTCCATTTACTGTAATGGAGATGAGCTTCAATGCCGTGGCGGAGTTTCGTGTGACATCATCACGCCTCCCCGTAATCACGCAGTACATAGAAAACCAGGAAGAGCTCAAAAAAGCGCTTAAGAAAACATGCATTATATAATTGAGAAGGCAGCGAAACAATAAGAAGCGAGCGAGTGACATATACAACCATATTCATGAGTTCTGCTACTTCGGAAACAAAGCACGATGTAAACCTACACTTTAAATTAAATTCATAGACAGGCTGCCGCTGGCGTTTGTAATTTAGTGCCTGCCCATATAAGGCCGTCCTTCAGCGGCAATCCAATAGCAAACTGCCACGGGTAAATATTCACGGGTAAAGGACTGTGCTTATGGAGAGGAAGATGAGATGGTCAGGGTGGTGTTTGACACAAACTCAGCGAAACTGCGAGAGAAAGTTTTAAGTGCCAGGACTAAGGTAACATTAAATAAAGCTATGGACATAGCACGAGATGGCACCAGCACAGCTGGGAACCTTCGATGCATGTACACCGAGCGGCTCACGTGAACTGACGCAGTGCACAGATAAAAGGCAACAGTTCCAAAGAGCGCTGAACAAAAACCGAATTACACAATTGAAAAGGCAGCAAAAAATATGAAGCGTCTGATAAGCATATTCATAAATCCAGCTACTGCGGAAACAAAGCACACGGTGGAAAAGTCAATGTCCCGCTAAAGGAAGACAGTGTAAAAAAACCCGTGCATGCAGTGTGTCAGGTCTCAGATAAAGAAGAAGACGAGCTGTTTATTGATGCAGTAAGAAACGAATCGATGAATGAAACCTGTCATCTTTACAACGATTGACAAACACGGAATGTAACTTGAACACAACACATCCTACAAATACGAACCTGATTGAAAGAAATAATTATAATCAAATCCTTGATGACAGCAACACTCAGTAACACTCACAAAACAAATACTGTATATTGACAGTCATGTTACGTTATTTTTAAAATGTTCCCTTTTCTTTTTCTACCTTTTTTAACACACTACTTCTCGGCTGATGATACGCGGGTATATATATATATATGTATATATATATATCCCGCTCTACATACTCGAATAATGGATACTTTATTCGCCATCAATGATTGTTTTGGTAAAGCCATACTCAGTGTATTCATTAGATAAACGGTAAAAAAGTAAGAGCGAGGGGAGGATGACTCATTGAGGCATGCAGGCTGTAGTGCGCGTCAACTCTATCTGAATTGCGCGATCACATTTGAAAAACATATCTTTTCAAGTTCTATTTAGTCCATATGTGTCAAACTCAAGGGGCGGGCCACATCCGCCCGGCGTAATTATATCCGCCCCGAGATCATTTTATATACTGTATTATTGTTATTAAAGCCGGTATATGAAGCGCTGGTAACACAATAAACTACAGATCCCATAATGCAGCGCTTCAGCTGCCTTGCATCAGGGTAACCTGAATGCAATTCAGAAGATACAGAAAACAGCATAATTAAATAAGAATCTGACACTTCAGCGGACGTTTTAACCCGTGCACAATCACAAAGTGATTTCAAGTGAAGCTGCTTTTATGGGAGACACAAATGCACCAGTTCACCTTGCCCCACTTTCCCTGTTGCCAAGTACTGTTAAACCAAGTCGTCACTCACGGTGTTCCCAAATATGCACTTTGCTGATAAACTGAGCGCACTGCGCACTGAGTTTGCACGGCGCTTTATATATATATATTGTCACACACGCACGCGCATGGGAGGCAGCTAAAGGGCTCGAGTGAAGGCAGTTCTGAGCCATGCCGGGATGTGGCAGAGCGCACTAACTCTCTTTCTCACTTCCCTGTAGACCTAACCCGGGAGGTTCCACCTGTCTCTCTGGACGTCACTTGGGACCGAGCCAATGGAGACAGACCTTGCCAGCTCCGCCCCTGATGTCACATCCGGGACTAAACCAATGAACAATGAACACGTGTCCACCCTTATGACCTCACTTCCTGTCTCCCCCTTTAAAAGCCTTCCCTTTTCCCTTCTGTGTCAGTCTTGTTTTGGACTCTGTTGTAAGCACTTCAGTGCTGGTATTTGAAAGAAAACGAAGTTGCAGCCAGGATACCAAATTACATGGGTGGCTGCCCCAAACCTTTTTCTGTCTTTGACTCGTTTTGTGACAGTGGCAGAGTCGGCAGGATGGAGAAGTCCCAGAAGAGAAGGGGACAGGACCTGCAAAACACCCAGGTGGGAGCGCACCGGGCCGAGTATTCAGGCGGGGAGGGTGCCCCGTGGTTCGGCGAGACCCGTGCGGGCTCCGCCCCAGCACGCAGAACTAGGCCGCCTAGAGAGGCCAGGGAGTGTGCGGGTGGGGCTCACCGAATTGGGCTGCCCTGGAGGGGGAGACAAGAGGGACTCAGTATGCTCTCTTGGGGGAGAGTGCCTGCCCCCCAGTGAAACCACAGCCCCTTTACCACCTTGGGGTGCCCCAGACTGGCAGGTGAGTAAAATAACGAAGTGGAGGTTGGACCCTGAGAGGCCGACCAGTAAACAAGCCTGGTCCTTATGGGCAAAAGTATGGCAGTGGCTACGGCCCTTGGAAAACAAGCCCCACCAGGTCATTGAGCAGGTAGCGTGCTATCTGCTCCTGAAAGCACTTCCCCAGGGCTTCACCCAGCCGGTCTGGGGCGTGCAGTTTAAGAACATGTCTGAGCTCATAGAGCTTCTGGAAACACAGAGGGCGGCCTCACACTCTGGGAGAGCAGAACCGCCCTTCTGCCAAACTCAGCCGGGGTATGTCCCAAGACCTAGCCCCTCCCTGTATAACCCGGAGCTTGCATCGGCGTCTGGCGCCGCTGGCACGCAAAACCGCTTGGAGGCGAGGAGGAATGCAGGTGGAGGGGGAGGAGGGCTTGGTGTGCTCTGACAAACCCGCTGACGGTCCCGCATACAGACGTGGTGATCGTTAACGGTTTAAAACTTCCGCTTGCTCGATTCCGCAGCAACATTTCCATTGTTGCCCGCCGCTTTGTGCTACCGCGACAATGGCTAAAATTCAAGACCAGTATAACCTGTGTCCACGGGAAACCCGCTGGTACAGCACCGCCGCTGTGTCATTAGCTACGGAGGATCAGTCCAGAAAGTAACCGTGGCAATCCTTCCTGATCCTCCACACCCGGTGATACTAGGGCGGACTGGTCTGACATTAAAAGCGGTGAGACACATACCACTCCCGGGTTAAGTTGGGCCTCGTTATGGACGGAGATGAACCGCCTCAAGCTGCCTCCACGCCGTAATCAGCCGGCAGAGAGAGGTGAAGCAGCCGCCCTGGCTGACGTGGCAACTCCCGGCCGCCGCAGGCTGACACGCCATCCACCAACGCCCGGCGGAGCGGGAGGAAACCACGCCCATTGAGGTCGGCGCTGACCCTCTCTCCGTGTTGCGGTTTCAATTTAAAAGACGCCGGCTTCTTTCAAAAGGGAGCAATGGAATGACGACTCCCTGAAGTTTGTAAAAAATGCAGTGGTCCTTGTCAATGGCCAGCGACATAGTCAGTCGATGCCACAGGGCCCCTACTTTGTGTTAGATAATGACCTCCTTTACCGTGTAGCAATGCATGACGGGCAGGAGACGAGGCTGCTGCTAGTGCCGCGCACCTTCCGCGGCAGGTCTGCGAGCTAGCACACGCCCACCTCCTAGGTGGCCACCTGGGCACCAAAAACTCTGGAGCGGATCAAGCCCGTTTTACTGGCCAGGAATTAATGAGGAGGTTCGCCGCTTTGGCGCTTCCTGCCCGGAGTGTCAACTGCGACAGATTCCTAGGAGGGACCGTGCTCCTCTTGTTCCTATTCCCTTGATTGACGCTCCTTCCACAGAATCGGGTCGACCTGGTGGGACCTCTAGAGCCCTCAGCCCGAGGACACAAGTACATTTTAGTCCTCGTGGATTATGCTACACGATACCCGAAGCTGTTCCGCTGCGCCAGCTACCTCTAAAGCCATCGCACGGGAATTACTAGGGTATTCGCGCTGGGGATCCCCAAAGAAGTCTTGACAGACCAGGGGACCCCTTCACCTCGGAGACGCTCAAGGAGACTGCCAGATTACTGAAAATAAAGCATTTAAAACCTCGTGTATCATCCTCAAACCGACGGATTAGTAGAGAGGTTTAATCAAACTCTCAAGCAAATGCTACGTAAGGTGGTCAGCGAGGATGGAAGGAACTGGGATCAGCTCCTCCCCTCGTCCTTTTGCCTATCGGAAGTCCCACAAGCCTCCACGGGTTCTCCCCTTTGAACTACTGTATGGGCGACAACCTCGGGCATATTGATATTTTGAAAGAAGGCTGGGAAGAAGAGGCTCTTCCCACCACTAACATACTGGAGTATATCGCAGTTACGCGATAGATTTGGAAAGATTCGGCCTGTCCTTAAAAGTCACATGGAGGAGGCTCAAGCAGCACAGGTTCGCTACTACAACCGCGGCACGCCTCTTCGGGAGTTCCACCCGGAGATCGGGTCATGGTCCTAGTGCCTACCTCCCACTCTAAGTTGCTTGCCCACTGGCAGGGCCCCTACGGTTAAGGAGAGGAAGGGACTGGTCGACTATTTGGTGAGTCAACCCAATCGCCGGCCAAAGGAGCGGTATATCATGTGAACCTGCTGAAACCGTGGAAGGACAGGGACCCTGATCCCTCCTCCGCCAGCCCCGCCACTCTTCGCCACACACACGACCTTAACTTTGGCGCAGACTTGAGACCCAGGCAACGGCAGGAGCTGGAAACAGTTATCCGGACCGCTCGAGAGGTAGTCAGTGAACACCCGGAAGGACCTCTCTGATTGAGCACAACATTGTGACAGAGCCCGGGTTGTTGTCCGAGAACGCCTGCACGCCTTCCCGAGGCAAAAAGGCTGAAGTGGAGCTGAGATCAAGCGCATGCTGGAACTAGGTGTAATTGAGGAGAGTTATAGTCCCTGGTCCAGCCCCATTGTGCTCGCCGGTAAGCCTGACGGAGTTGGAGGTTCTGCAATGACTTCCGCCGGCTTAACCAAGTCTCCCAATTTGATGCCTATCCAATGCCACGCTGGGACGACCTCCTCGAGAGGCTTGGACAGGCTCAATACCTGACCACACTTGACATGACAAAAGGGTACTGGCAGGTTCCTTTAACGGACTCTCCAAGGAAAAACGCGCTTAGTACCCCTAGCGGACACTGGCAGTATCGTGTCCTTCCATTTGGGTTACACGGGCTCCAGCAACCTTTCAGCGCCTGGTGGACAAAGTGCTTCGCCTCATAACTCATACAGTGCTGCCTACCTAGATGACGTGGTCATCTATTCCAGCACATGGAAGGAACACCTACAGCATGTCCAAGCGGTATTACGGACACTTGGTGAGGCGGGCTCGGATTAATCCCAAGAAATGTTTCTTTGGATTAAGCGAGGCCAAATATTTAGGCTACCTGGTGGGTCGGGTACCGTAAGGCCACAGTGCTCCAAAATTGATGCCATTCTGAAATGGCCCCGTCCACAACCAAGCGGCAGGTCCAAGCCTTTCGGTTAGCCGGGTACTACCGCCGGTTTGTACCCGGTTTCGGAGAAAGCGCGCCTTGACTGATTTAACAAAGAAGAGGGCCCCAACATTGTGGTATGGACTGCAAAACAGACGCTGCATTTGGTGACTTGAAGAAGGCCCTTACGCCCGCACCTATTTTGATGGCACCTAACTTTTCTTTGCCTTTCATCCTCCAGACGGACGCCGGACACAGGCCTGGGAGCCGTGCTGAGCCAAAGTGTCGATGGTGTCAACACCCCGCCATGTTCCTGAGCCGGAAACTGTTGGACCGGGAGACCAGGTATGCGGCGGTGGAGAGGGAGGCTCTGGCGATTAAATGGGCGATCACTCAGCTGAGGTACTACCTGTTGGGCGTGAGTTCACCCTTGTCACGGACCATGCACCTCTACAGTGGATGGCCCTGCACAAGGAGTCGAATCCGCTGGTCACCCGGTGGTTTCTTGACCTGCAGCCGCATAAGTTTTCGCCGCTCATCGCCGGGTGCTCTCCATGCCAACGCCGATGCTCTCTCGGTTTACGACCTCTCGTTAAGGTCGCCCGACCCGACGGGTCTGGGCTGAGGGGGGCCTTGTCACACACGCCGCATGGGAGGCAGCTAAAGGGCTCGAGTGAAGGCAGTTCTGAGCCATGCCGGGATGTGGCAGAGCGCACTAACTCTCTTTCTCACTTCCCTGTAGACCTAACCCGGAGGTTCCACCTGTCTCTCTGGACGTCACTTCTGGGACCGAGCCAATGGAGACAGACCTTGCCAGCTCCGCCCCTGATGTCACATCCGGGACTAAACCAATGAACAATGAACACGTGCCCGACCCTTATGACCTCACTTCCTGTCTCCCCTTTAAAAGCCTTCCCTTTTCCCTTCTGTGTCAGTCTTGTTTTGGACTCTGTTGTAAGCACTTCAGTGCTGGTATTTGAAAGAAAACGAAGTTGCAGCCAGGATACCAAATTACATGGGTGGCTGCCCCAAACCTTTTTCTGTCTTTGACTCGTTTTGTGACATATATATATATATATATATATATATATATATATATATATATATATGTATATATATATATATATATATATATATATATATGTGTATATATATGTGTATATATATATATATATATATATATATATATAATCTAATTATGTAATTTTCATTATGCTATAACTTATTAAGTTTATTACATAGAAAATAACCCGAAAAATCCCAGACCATCGAGAAGTGTGCGACGTGACGACATAAAGAATCGTCTTTGCGCCAAACTGGAATCGTCCCTGCATAAATCAAAGTCATCCAGACGATCTGGATCTGCGTAATTAGATCAGAACCACCCTGTACTGATGAGGTGATCATTTTGATGGCCAAATGGTAGCATAATTAACATACACAATATGGCCACAACCATGAACATCAAGGGCAAAATGGGGGAAAGATAGTGATTGATATCTGACATAATGCTTTGTTTTCTCGTTTCCACAAGTATTAGCAGAATTTACTGTGCTAATTTAGCAGAATTGTTATGTAGAGTTATATGCTGGATATGGACAAGGATCCTTACATAAATTACAGATTATTTCAAATCGCTTAATTTTCATTTAAAGATAACTTGAAAGGAATTTTCAATAGTGTTACGTCAAGACTTCTTTATTTAAAGACAGAGCTGTGCAGGAGCATCTATTTAATTATTCAAAGACAGATGGATTAATCAGATCTAAAAAATTTATGTTAATGTATGTGCACATTTCAAATTATATACTTTTTTACTAAATATTTGTAAGGGTGCAAGATGAAATGGCAAAAATAGTATTGTGTCAGCCAACTGCTGTTCAACCCAGGAAGAAGCATTACAAATGTGGTAGATGGAACCAAGTGAAAGGGATTGAAGTGAGAGAAATATAAGACGTTGTGGAAAATAAAACAAAAAAGAAAATATCTATATATCGATTCAGGAAACTTCTAATAAAGTAGTAAAGTGCTAGAAATAAATGGAGACAGCTGAAAGAGGTAAGAGTTGAGATGAGACAAATGTGGAAGCTAGTAAAGAAAAGGTAGGCAATTTCTTTATTTTATCAAGCATGAGAGCACTAGGACTATAAAAGTCACCTTTAAAATCAAAACCATACTTTGAGGATATAATCAAATCTGGGGTCAAGGTCTCTAGTAGAATCAGAAATGAATGATCATGATCAGAGTTTTAATCACTAATAGACAGGAGTACTGCAGTAGGTTTCCAATTAGGCAGCAGATTTGAGCGAATGTCGTTTGTACTGTGGGTAGGCAGAAGATGAGCCACAGCTAATACCCAGTTGTCAAAGAAGAAACCGAAGCCAGAAGAAACAATGCATACAACAGCTAGACATGGGCTATAGATAACAGCTTCATTGGTGAGGAACAAACATCCAAAAAACAACAGACTAGAAGAATGTCCCTGGTAAAAAAGTGCACTAAAATACATTTAATTTAAGTGCACTTTCCATCTTAAAAGTCTGCTATTTTCAAGAACAAATGTTGTACTTAGTGTGCTAATATTAGTGTAACTAAATAAATACTTAAATACAACTAAGTGTACTTGAATGTGCTACTTTGAGATACCTTTAAGATGTGCTTAAACATGCTTAAGTACACTTTTTCATTATTTCTGTATTTTCATAAATGTACTTTGTTTCCACAAAGTATATTTGAATCCCCCTTTCAGACACTTGTTAACACACTTATAATATATTGGAAATAGATTTATATTTCAATCAAAATGCGAAAACATATTTGTGATATATTTCAAATTTACTTACAACTCAAAAATAATACACATTTAATATATCATTGAAGCACACTTAAATACTTAAATTACGTGTGCTTAAGTGTACCTTTTTCCCTCGATCTCTGAGAATAAATGTACAATCAATGAACAAATTACATAAAACTGTCACTATGCAATGGAACTTTAAATTTAGTTACATAAATAGACCACATTAAGCTACAAAGTAAAAAATACCTGTCTTTCAGTGAAAACAGCTGGCCATCTCGTGGTACAAGTGCTAGCAGGTTCACTATAAACAACATGTGTAGTGGTACACCATTCATTTCCAGCAGTATCTTAAAATAAAAAGAGTTTTGCAAAGAATGTCATCAAGAAAGCATTAAGCATGGGGTTCAGCTGAGGGGTGGCTATTATGCCAAGCATGTACTGGTTGCGATTTTATTTCTGTTTTTTCTTTTTTGTTACATTGCTGTCATACTTGTTTAAAACCTTTGACTGTTTGTTTTAATAGAATGAAAATAAATTAAAATGTGACCACAAAAAAATAATGAGAATTTAACTTTAAAAGCTTCTATTCACTGGTAGACATAAGAGATAATTAATAATGCACTCTAGCAACTTAGGACTAATCAATAAACAGGTACCACTGCCCTTAATGCTGTAGGTAAACGTTATGACAGACATAATATTAATCTTTCCTAGATTATAGAGACATTATTTCAAACAGTTCTGATAAAACATATTATAAAAATATAGTAATATAGCAGATATAAGTTTCCCAAGAAATGGCAAAATAGCAATTTACAATTTACAAGTAAAACTGAGTTATTACAAAAAGAAACACTTTATTCCAATCAATTTATTATTTTTAGTAATTAAGTAAGTAAAATGTATAAAGCGCTTTTCTCAGACAGGTGTCACAAAGTGCTGTACAATAAAATTAAAAAACAAAGTTATAATAAAAATAAAAGTGAAATAAATTGTCAAAAACTACTAAGCTGGGCTTTAAACTGTTCAACCCAATTCACTGATTTCATGGCAGGGGGAAGACTGTTCCACAGTCTGGTAGCAACAGATTGAAGTAATCGTAACCTGCGTCTTCAGCCTGGAGCTAAGGACAGAAAGAACGCCTTGTTGGCTGGATCTCAGGGCTTGACTAGAGGTGTAATGGTGCAGGCGATCCACAATGTACAGGTATTAAGAAGCTTGACCATGCAGGGCTCTATAAGTGAGTATGAGAATTTTATATTGTATCCTGAATTCTCCTGGAAGCACATGCAAAGAGAATAAGATAGGAGTAATATGAGTCCACTTATGGGAGCGTGTTAAAACCCTGGCAGCTGCATTTTGAATGGCCTGAAGGTGAGTTAACACTAGAATTACCAGAGCCTACGAAAAAACTCATAATTTCATCCCACCTTAAATTGCTTCTTAAATCCCTTTACACCTCTCCGCCAGCGTCCTTTGTCTTCTAAATGTGCTGATAAAGAGAAGCTAGAAGCAGCCGGTTATTCCATCCCCACCAATTTAGAACGTGCACGAACTTCTCTCAGCTCATGCCTTGATTGAGTATCTGGGAGTGAAGTGGAGTTTTTGAGTGGAAATAATAGATCGTTATTTGGAACACACGCATTTCATGTCTGTTCCGTTTCTACAGTAATCTGTGTAAACACATTGTGAAAACAGAAACGTTTTTTATATTCTAGTAGTAGATGACAAAATGTAGGCATAAACTATATAATGTGTGAAGCCTGAAGTCCAAATATCAAAGAAACATTTTCACAAAAGGTACAAACATAACACAACAATTGCACTTTTATTCAAAAATATAACTGCAGAAACAAAAATCCGCCTTAACATGCGACATTGACACCCATTTATTGTAACTGCCTCTGTGGTGCAATAGAATCAGTTCCCGCCTGGGAATCAAAAGGTTGTGAGTTTGATCCTGCACCACTCCATTTTGAGAAGTAAACTGCTCTTAGTCTTACTATTTTAGAATAAAAGCATACATTTGAGCTTCCTTCTTCATATCTCACCGTCACTTGATTTTCTTTTTATTCAGTTTTATTGAGTGTTCCTGCCAGTCCCCACATGTTGTTGTACGCTGTTTCTTTTGTGCTCCAGGACATGCAGAGGAGAGATTGGTAAAGAGCAGTAACTTCGGCGCTATATGTAATCATCAGACACTCCCCATCTGCCCGTGTCGCTCAAACACAGGAACATATGTTGGTGTAAAGGTATAACAAAAGTGCACTTTTTCCATCGCCTTTTCCTGTAAGAAGCAATGTACACACTTCTCTCTATGCTGTAGTTTCTATTACACACTTGAAAGAAAGAGACAATATATGTGAAAATATCATCGCACTAATGCAATTTTATTTGAAAACGAACAGCGTCAGATCGGGTGTGAATTTATGCAGGAACTGGAAATTCTCTGATGCGGGACCTTCCCCCAGGGAAGAAAGTACAGTGTCAGGTGCTCATTCAGTGTAATAGGAACCATAGCACAGAGAGGTGTGTGCACTGCAACAAGTACACATGTCGTAAATGTAGGAAGGACGGTCCTTGGGTGTGTGGGAACTGTTAATATTTGAATGTGATGATTTTATATAGCACGGAATGAAAATCAGCACTTCTTAGCATTGCACCATGCAAGCTGTTGTATCAATCGCCTACTGTAACTTGCTTTCTTTTTTCTTCGGTTATACAGGTAGTCTTGAATAAAAGTGCACTTGTTTTGTTTGCGAAATGAAGTGTCTGCGTGCACTTTTCGTGGCATTACACGTGTATTTTTTGAGCATGCCCGTTTGAGCAGTATAAAAAGTATTGAAAAGTATAACAAAACAACGGGCAGAAGGGGAGTGTCTGATGATTGCATATAGCGCCGAAGTTACTGCTCTTTACCATTCTCTCCTCTGCATGTCCTGGAGTACAAAAGAAACAGCATACAGCAACATGTGGGGACTGGCAGGAACATTCAATAAAATTGAATAAAAAGAAAATCAAGTGACGGTGAGATACGAAGAAGGCAGCTTCGCCAGTGTTTGTGTGTCAGAACCCTTTGGGGCGTTAGTATGCATCGTGGTACACTGCAGAGCTATAGCGCGTCTTTAGTGAAAACAGCCGTGTCAGATGGGGTTGTATGGATTGATTCTGAACGCGACTGAGAGAATGAAAAGTGAATTTAAAAAAAAAACAAAGCTAACCTTTACAAGGATCATAAATTGCACCGGCTGTTACAGACTGAAATCAAATGTATGCTTTTATTCTAAAATAGTAAGACTAAGAGCAGTTTACTTAGTGGTGCAGGATCAAACTTGCGACCTTTTGATTCCCAAGCGGGAACTGATTCTATTGCACCACGGAGGCAGATACAATAAACAGGTGTCAATGTCACATGTTAAGGCAGATTTTTGTTTCTGCAGTTATATTTTTGAATAAAAGTGCAATTGTTGTGTTATGTTTGTACCTTTTGCGAAAATGTTTCTTTGATATTTGGACTTTAGGCTTCACACATTATATAGTTTATGCCTACATTGTGTCATCTACTACTAGAATATAAAAAAACGTTCCTGTTTTAGCAATGTGTTTACACAGATTACTGTAGAAACGGAACAGACATGAAATGCGTGTGTTCCAAATAACGATCTATTATTTCCACTCAAAAACTCCACTTCACTCCCAGATACTCAATCAAGGCATGAGCTGAGAGAAGTTCATGCACGTTCTAAATTGGTGGGGGGATGGAATAGCCGGCTGCTTCTAGCTTCTATTTATCAGCACATTTAGAGGACAAAGGACACTGGCGGAGAGGTGTGAAGGGATTTAAGAAACGATTTAAGGTGGGACGGATTTACGAGTTTTTTCGTAGGCTCTGGTAATTCTTGTGTTAAACCAGATTTGCTTAGACAGGTATAAAGAGAGTTACAAAAATCAATGCATGATGAGATAAAAGCATGCATTTGCATTTCCATCTCAGCCTTTGAAACAACACCTAAGTTGCATAGAGTGACCTCAGAGAAGATAGAAAGTAACATAAGCTTTTGGCTAATTGCCATGTATAGGTCAGGAGGGGCAAAAATTAGAAGCTTTGTTTTCTGAGAGTTTAGCTTTAAATTGTTGGCTAAGAGCCATTTATTAATCTCCGTCAGACAATCAATTAGAAAAGCAAACTTGTATAGTTGTTGGATCATAGGAGAACAATAGAACTGGATGTCATCAGCATAGAAATGTTAAGAAATATCCTTAAAAGAATTGATAATATGAGCTAACAGTAGCATATATAATGAAAAAGGAATAGGCTCAAGGACAGAACCCTGAGGCACCCCACAAGACAGTTAAGCACTGACTGATGTGAACTCGCCCACACAAACTGAAAAACTCCTATCAGGTAGGTAGGATGAAAATCAGGCTATAGCTAAGCTAGTGATATCTACAGAGTGGGGTAACCTGTCTAATAGGATGTTATGGTCAACAGGAATGATTCTTTCAAAACCAGGATTGAAAAGGGTCTCAGTCTTGTTTGTCTCAAGAAAGGTGCTCAGTTGTTATTCAACAATTTTTTCTAAAATTTCTGAAAAGAGCAGCAGTTTTGAGATATTCCTAAATTTTCTGTTACAATAGAGGGATCTAAATTAGGTTTTCTCAACAGGGGATGAACAGCAGAATGTTAAAAATAACTTGTGACACAACCAAAGTGCAGAGAGCAATTAATAACAGGTACTAAGCTAGAGCCAATGGAGTTTTAAAAACAAGGAAGTTGGTAAAGATGATGGCTTCATTTTCATGAGAGCAAACAAATCCCTTTACTGATTGTATATTAGGGCAGAGGTTTTCAACCTTTATGGCAAGTGAAACAGTTTTTAATGTGAAGTTTTTTTTTTTTCAAACCAGTGGACCGTGACTATTTTTCCTTGTACATCTTTATTCCAGCAAGCCAAAAATGTGAGACAAAAATCAAAACCGAAAGACAGAGAGTAAGTCAGCGAAGACACAAAGAACGAAATTTATAGAGATGCACATGTTAAGTCTTTTTAGTTTTATACAAACATAGATACAAAAACAGTGCATAATACATGCTGAAAACATCACATGAGTAAGCTCCTGGAGAACTTTGGGAAGATGCTGTGGCAATGCCCAATGCAAAAATCACAAAATGGCTTCGCCCATCAGTATTCAAAATGGCACTGTGATGAGATGCTAAACAATTTAAACTTTATCAAGATAGGACAAAATAAAAAATCTGAATCATATTCCTTGGCCTAAGAAACAACAGATTAGCCATCAAGAAGTTCCAATTAAAAAATACCAGATAAACACAAAAAATGATGAGGAACACCAATCACAATAACACAAAATTGAGTATAAGAGACCTTGTTGTACTTTTTTTTAAGGAAATCAGGTTCCATATCTATGTACATTAAAAGTCTTTCTAAAATGACTTCACTGTTCTCTTCCTCATTCATAACTTAATAAAATCAAATATTTCCATGGAATATGAACTTATATACATAATAACTTCAGATAAATCAAAAATGCATAGTAAGACATTGAAATTCATCATTTAGTATTAGATCTACTGGCAAAATATTTTTGGAAAGTTACTTTATTAGTTACTTACCTGGCATTGCCCATTTGAGATAAAGGAAAAACAAAAGGGTGTAAAATAATTATACAGTATATTATATGGTATGTTACCAAACTTTGAAACCCTTAATGTTTTTACGTTAGTACTTAACTATTATGTTTATTGGAAAATATCATTATATACAATGTTCTTATTTTTTTCATTGTTGTGGAAAGAACCGCAAATTTCAGTAGATAACTGGAAACATTTTGGCCTCAATCAAAGACAGCTTGACGCCATGATAAAAATAGTGAGAGAAAAACTTGATTAAAGGTGAAGCTAAATGAGGAGGAGTCAGAGTCATTTTTCTTGGTTGGAAGGCAAGTGCAGTTTTTTGTTTTTTTTTGTCAGTACATCACACTGTTGTGTGGTTGCCATTTGCTTCAACCTCAAGCTGCCCTGAGATGGAGGAAGCCCAAGAGTTACAAGTCAAAAACCTGTGTGCCAGATGTATGTGACTGAAAAAAGTACATTAAAAACAAATACTATACATAAGTTTGTTTTATTTTTTTTATTATTTTATAGATTAATTTCAATCTTGTGGATTCACAGTTTTCATCCCTATTAAATAATGTACAATAGTGGCACAAGTTACAATTTATGTACAAAAAATATATGTTGCCTCTATGAAATTCATACCAAACTGAAGAATCGGCATGTGTTAACTGTTTTTAATTAAACTCCCCTTGAAATGCCAAAAGAACCAACAATCTTTTAGTAAATTAAATGCAATTTATTTTACCAAGTGTCACCAGTGCTAAGCTTGGTTTTTGATGCATGTATTTTTCATAAACTACTCCCTAAAATTATGAATTTGTACTTTTTTGCAATTTGATATTCACATCAAATTACCTGAATTCACCTATTTATCCATCCACTTTTAATATGTGCACTAAACTGAAAAATGTCACCATTATTTTTGCATTTTACATGGTGGGCCACTTATAAACTTTATGTAATCATACTAAAGGCTATTTCATTGTAATTGCACTTGCCTTTTCCATTAATAGCTTATGCCTGAAATTCTTTTAACTTATTAGTTCTTTTGCTTTAGTTGTTTAAGAAAATCTGATATTTAAAGATTTCTCTATCCTGCTCTTCAACTTTTGTTTTCACAGGATGTTAGAGAATTATTACAGAATAAGATTTTAAATAATTTTAGATCATTTAGTAATAATATTTAAATTTTAAAATATAATCTCTGTTCATGGGGTAAAAATATATACAGTATATATAAATCTGTTTGTAACTATATAAAATATTATTGTGATAAATGTAATTTGTATGCTGTGAACAGTCTGTGAGTCATACAGTCAATTCACTGGTGTATCATTAAAATTGTTTTGGAAGGGGTTAATGGAGTTTTAAATGTAGCTGAAACACTTACGTATTGACCTTTTAAAAACAGCATGGTTAAAAATGTATAACCTGTGGGTATTACATGTCTTGAGAAAGAATACAGAAGAGTGGCTATTATAAATCTGTTACTTCCTACAAGATTTTAAGTTTTAAAGATTTGATGAGGTTTAATTTGCAATTGACAATGTCAATTCAAAGAATCCTTATATGATATACATTATTACAAACAAAATGATAAAATTCTGTTAAGCATAACAAAAAAAAGAGCATTTCTGTAATATGTAAAAACATTTTAAAGTCCCTCCCTTTCAAATATCCCAGAGTACAGTGGGAAAAGGATCTTTCACTCAACATTTCAGAAAAGGAATGCAATGCACAGAATTCACTCGAGCTAAATAAGTGCAAAGCATACAATTATTCAACTTAAAATTATATATCGAGCACATCTCTCTCGTTTAAATTTGTCCAAAATGTTTCCAGGGCAAGATCCAACCTGCGAACGTTGCAATCAATTTCCAGCCTTACTGGGCAATATGTTTTAGGTGTGCACCAAATTAATTTCATTTTGGACAAAAATTTTGAAAACCCTCTCAGACAGCCTTGGAGTCACAATCCCTTCTAACCCATTAACAGCTGTGTTTGGTGTTCTTCCAGATGGGTTTAAAGTGGAGAAGAACAAACAAACCACGATTGCCTTTACTACACTATTGGCACATAGACTTATCTTGCTCAACTGGAAGAATCCTAACTCACCTATTTTAAGTCAGTGGGTAACTGATGTTATATACTACTTGAAATTGGAAAAAATCTAATTCTCACTTAGAGGATCTGTACAAAACTTTTTCAAAACCTGGCAGGACCCGATAAATAACATTTTAGAATAAGCATTTAAATTGAAGAAGTGGATTCTCTCCCCTCTTTCTCTATTCCATCTATTTTTATTTATTTATTTGCATATTTTTAGTATTATTAAAGTGCTACTCGGGTGGCATGGTGGTGCAGTGGTAGCGCTGCTGCCTCGCAGTTAGGAGATCTGGGTTCGCTTCCCGGGTTCTCCCTGCCTGGAGTTTGCATGTTCTCCCCGTGTCTGCGTGGGTTTCCTCCGGGCGCTCTGGTTTCCTCCCACAGTCCAAAGACATGCAGGCTAGGTGGATTGGCGATTCTAAATTGGCCCTAGGATGTGCTTGGTGTGTGGGTGTGTTTGTGTGTGTCCTGCGGTGGGTTGGCACCCTGTCTGGGGTTTGGTTTCTGCCTTGTGCCCTGTGTTCGCTGGGATAGGCTCCAGCAGATCCCTGTGACCCTGTGTTTGGATTCAGCAGGTTGGAAAATGGATGGATGGATAAAGTGCTACTCTAAATTGTGTTTGGTGTGTGTGTGTGTGTGTGTGCTGGCACCCTGCCTGGGGCTGGTTTCCATGCCTTCCACCCTGTGTGGCTGGGATTGGCTCCAGCATACCTCTGTGACCCTGTAGTTAGGATATAGTGGGTTGCATAATGGATGGATATACTGTATATATATATATATATATATATATATATATATATAGTATATATAAACACATAGATTGGTAGCATTACCTATGAATATTCTTGTACAAGTTGCCATTCATAAAGCAAAATCCTTTGCCTCATACGTACTGCTATTTTATTGTGGGAGTTTTGTTATCACTAAAAAGTGCCTGTTTGTTTAAATGACCTGAGTTCATGACTATTTTGGTGAAAAGCATGTCTATTCAAAGTTGGAATTACTTTCTACTGGCTTTACCTGTGCTCCTGATGTACAGCCTTCCGACAGTCCTCTACATGTGTTTTTATTTTAATGTTAATACATAAATGTTTTATATATAACAATGAATTTTCACACAGGAACCTAAGAAAAATTGTGCATAATATGTCATTTTAGGGTAGTACCTATATAAGCAGACATTGTCATCTTGCAGCAAGCTTTTCAGGACCATTTTTGAGATTATTTTAGTATGTTCAAGTTTATAGTCATGTTTATACAAGAAAATAACATTCTTAATTGAGTATCTCCCTCAGACTAGTGACAAGTTAGACAACAGGTGCCTGTTCAAAGTAGTAGTGAATGTTGAGAGCTGCTAGGTAGCCAGTGCATCTGTCCAAGGAAGATCTTAAGATTATTTCAGTGCTGCACAGGCTTTAACCATTTTTTTGTGCTTTTTGTTCAAATACTACTGTAATTATGGTTTTGGACTTAAACTGATTTAATTTGTTTTTGAATGGTTAGTCTTAATGTCAATTAATCCTAGAAACAAAACCAAATATTTATTTTCTGTCTGCCAGAGTGTTCATGTCTTTGATAAACGCATATTAATTTAGTCCATTATGCGCTTATGTTCTGTCAAGGGGTGAATCATCTAGGGAACATTTCTGGAAGCTAAGGGGAGAGCATCTGTCTCAGAGTAGTAAATGAAATCACATTGGAGATTTCATGCCAAGCAAAAAGACTTCAACTGAATGTCAACAAAACTAAGGAGCTGGTAGTGAATTTCACAAGGAAGCAACAGTGACCCTTCATTCTATATCAGTGGGATTATGGTGGAAAGGAAGAGCAGGTGTAGGTACATTGGAGTTCATATCTCTGAGGACCTGACATGGAACCAGCTGAGGTCAAAAAGGCAAGGCAGCATCTATACCATATGAGGCAACTGGAGAAATGTATTGTCTTCCCAGAAAGAATCTTAACACTGAACATCATATCCTGGTTTGGCAACTGCTCTGCACCAGGCTGCAAAGCCCTGCAAAGATTAATGCAAGCAGTGGAGCACACCATAAGATCTGCTCTCCACAAAGCAGGTAATTTACACCAGTTGATGTAGAACTAGATCAACCGAAGTCATCAAGGACTCCTCCCACTGCAGTTAAAGACTATTCCACCTGCTGAGATTGGGCAAAAGGTTCAGCAGTCTTCTGCCCAAAACAGAGAGACTCGGGAAGAGCTTCTAACCAAAGGCCATAAGGCTTCTTAAATCAGTACGTGCCCCACATCATCTTTTGAGCATTACCTACACATTGGTCTCATTTGATCATATAATTGTATGTCATTTTGCTACTATATTTTACACCTTACATATATTTTATTGCTACTTTATTTTTACATTTTTTTTCTATTCAGCCATATTATATATAAAATTGAAGTTGTCCTGTTTTGTCTTCTTGTTTTTTTATTTCTTTATAATAGTTATCTTTTAACTCTATTTGGCATAATCTGAGTAGCTTCACTGCAAGTTGTATGTGAATAACTGTGTATATGACAAATAAAGAAGAATCTTGAAATCTGAGAATAAAAGAGAGATCAGATGATGGAGAGTACACCCCTTATACCAAGCATAAGTAACAGAGATTTGCAGGAGTGTGAAGTTTGCATTGGTATATCTTTGGCCAGGGAAGAGAAATTCTCAACATCTTGCCTGATAAGGCTGCCATCAGGAGGTAGCAGTCATATAATGCCTGGTGGTGACGGTGTTGATTGGGGACCTGCACAGAAGCCCACATGCTGCCATATAAGATCTCAAGGCCCAGGGTGCTGGTGCACAGCATATCTTTATGGTTACTCTTGATGCCAGAGATTGGAAAAGAAGGAAGACAGTTTTCTGGCAGCAAGGATGTGGTTATAAGACACAAGAAGGTAAGGGATAGTGGGGAAGTAAAGGACTAATAGACAAGAAAGAAGACTTACTGCCTTATCATGCAGTGTCTTTGAGATTAGACCTTGACAAGCATTTTCCTGTTGTTTTGTGTAGCTTTTATTTTTTCTTGCAGATAATTGACATTTCATCTCTAGTTTTGTTGCAGCACTTTTGAAAACAGTGACAGAATGAGTTTCTTAATGAAATGACATGACTGATCCAAATTTACAAATAGGATTTTAGGAATTATAAAACTGTGTAATGCTGTGTCCATTATTGTGAAGCAAATTGTACTTGTTAATGACTTTAAATGTTTGAACAGCCTTATTTTTGTGCTTGACAGCTACAGATGTTGGACAAAACTATATGAAGACATAATCCATATCTAACTCAGAAAGCATGTACTACATAATTATCTTGATATTAATTCAAATCTTATTACTTACTTGGATTAAACAAAAATGAATTTAATAATATCTGGTTACACTGTATTTATACAGGTAATTGATATATATTAATTGCATAGGTACGATTTTAATAAAGTGCAATGTAAACTTTTGCATGGAACTTAGTTATTGCCTCTGTAGCAAGTGTAACTGCTAATTATTTCTGGTGATTTACTGTCAGAAAACGTCCAGTGAAAGAAATGTGTTGTGTTTGTTGTTGCAGAGGTATATTTGAGCAGTCATGGGAGTGATCTAGTCCTAATATATGGTTTGTGTATTTGAAAAAAGGTTATGTTCAAGTAACTCATACCAAGTTAATAAAAGAGTTTAGGATTACAAGACCACTGTCTATGACATATAATCAATACATTTTTGCAGTGAAAGTTATGTTTCTTCTGTCATATTCTTGATTTCTAGTCTTGGAAATGGATCCTAAGGGCTGCATCTCTGCTGTTTGTCCACTTGGCCAGATGCAGTTGGGATGAAATCTGGTGTAATGGTCTTCTCCCAGAAGAGCTGCTTGTCCCTTATCAGTAAATAGGGAGCTTCTGCTCCAAGTGAAGGAGCTCAAGTACCTTGAGGTCTTGTTCATGAGTAAGAGTAGAGGCAATCATATTATTGATTAATAAACATGTGAAGCAGTAGCTGTTTTATAGACTTTATACCAGATGGTAATGGTCCTGGAGACCAGGCTGTCTCCCCCTATTGACCATTCCAAAGCTGAGTCAGCGCTGGGCCAGCCAATCCAATGAAAGGACCCCTCTACGCGATGATTCCTGCGTTCCTCCATCAGAGATAACTTTATCTTAGGCAGGCAAAAACAACTTGGCAGAAGGGCAGTGGCACCAAGTGCCATATTTTAGTACAGAGAAGAGAAACAAAATAGGTAAGGTAATATGTAATATATGTGATCTAAAGCATTGTATTATTCGAGGAAACAGGATTTCCATTTTGCCTTTATGTTTTTATCAAAGTAGAGAACAACCATATTTTCTTTTTATAAAATGTACAAAACATGCTTTTATGTTGAAAAAGAGCAACATCCTAGCTTCAACATTACAAATGTGAGTTTTTATTATATTATAGTAATAATAATAGCAGTTCACTACTCAAAATGGGAGAACCCAAACTTGACCCCCTCAACCTTTTTATTATAAGGCAGCAGTTATTATCTCTCCACCAGCCAGACAGACACATCATCTGTCTGTTGA